>NC_092046.1:53532638-53862094 GCF_003086295.3 Arachis hypogaea
TCCCTACCATACTATATATTATCTTAAGATATTCGGTTCTGCTAAGTAGACAAAATTTGAACAACGTAAACAATGAGCTAAAAATTTGGCCTAATGAAGTTAAAAAAAAAAAAATACCCCAATCAAATTACCCAACCAAAAAAATCCCATTTAATAATTCAAAAATTTTAACCATCCATTATACCCTAATTTACCAAAGCACCAACTTCTCCTCCAAACTCTCTGCCGTCGCCGCCATCACTTGGTCGTCAACCAGCCCCATTGTGGCCAGTGGAATCCTCCTCACTACTGCTGGTTCGTCAACAAGGACCTTCATCAGTGTCGCTCTCCTTCAGACTGGAAACGAACGGTGCCGCCAGGCTCTTCCTCGCCGTTATGCTTGGCTTGCCACACACCATTACCGGCATCGCTCACCCTTAATGAAAATAACCATCCATTTAAGGATAAAAATAAGCATCCGCATACCTAGTGAATTGATATCCAGCATATTTTAATTGTATATAACTAAACTCAATCCAATCAAATAACCATTCACATAAGAATTAAAATAATCATCCGCATACCTACTAAAATGACCATATTGAACTGACCATTAAAGTAGCTTCACTGAAAGGTTGTGGTGAAAACGACACAACGACTAACATTGTTGCTGCTCCTTTAACGATTCGACAACTACCGACGGCGGCCACCAGTGAGGATGAAAGTTCTTCTCTAGTGACTCAAGTAAAAATCACGTAATCACTAACTCAAGTGACCATTGATGAAGAAAACCACACAATGACTAATACTGTTGCTACTCCTTCAACTGATGAGGATGAAGGATTGGACGAAGAAGAAGAAATGATTAAGAGAATAAAACTGTATAACCTTTGCTGACATCGTAGTTAGAGAATGAAGAGTGGCGCGAAAACAGTGGCAATTGGACCGGCGATGGGTGGGAGGCGCTTGGGCTGAGGACAGGGGGGAGACGCATCCGGCTGACTGGTAGAGGTGGAGGAGTGTCGGATTGAGCGGCAGAGGAAAGAACCGAGATGAACGAGGGTGTAAGTGAAAGAGTAAAAGAGGGTTGAGATGGAATGAGAACATGATGTGGCAGTATATTAAAAAATGTTACGTTACCTAACCTAAATAATTTAAATTAAAAAATTAATTATTCTAATAAATTAAGAATCTAATTTTAATAATTAATTTAACTTTCTTTTAATTGTTGTTCACGTTATTTAACATTTATATTATTTACCTATATTTTCTCTAGAATATTACTCTTTAAATATATGACTTTTAATACAGTACAAAGAGCGCCATAAAAAAATAAAAGAAAATGTATAATATATTAGGCATATTTTGAGTAATTGATTATAATACTTTAAGATAAAAATAGACATAATGGTCCAAAATACCAATTGTTTATATAGACAAGTCAGAAAATATGGTATCAAACTAGTTGAACTTCTCTACGGGATAACAAATAAGATTAACTTTAACATAGTCTAAACCAAATGTAACTAATGATTAAACTAATAGGTTATGTGGTGTACCAAGTCTGATTAAATGCATAATACGTCATAAGAGAAAGTAAGTACTTTAATTACCATCATACTTTGATAGTAAAAATTGTAAAAAATTGTCATCTAAATTCTTAACCTGTTGAAATTGTTTCTCTAAATCTGTAATATGTTCTTGAGATGTCACTGCCAAAGCCTTTACCGTTTGGAATTCCAAAAATATGGTTACACTTTCCAAAACTTTCGAGAAATATAACATTGCATGCTAAAACCACGCACATGCCTTCCTTATTCAAAATCATAGATTTTTCCAATTGTATAATTTGAATGAACCAATACTTTTAAAAAAGGAACGGTAGCGCGTGTTTGATTTTGAGGTAATTAAGACTTAACTATCTTTGCCATGCACATCATAAATTAGTAAGAGTTTAAAAATAATTTAATAAAAGGTTGTGACGTATATATATATCTTTGTCTGCTGTAGAAAAATTTGATGGTATATTTACTAGCATATAATTGCCTATAATAATTTAGCCCTATTTTATAAGCTGCAAAAAAAAGAAAGAAAAGAGAATATCATCAATAGCTGTGAGATTTTCTGTTAATTAGCTTGAGTGACTGATATTCCAATATACATATTCTTAATTTATTAGGTGCACGTACATATATGAAAATTGAATCCTTGCAAAGACCCGCTTACAGTTCAATTTGAAAAATGCATACCATAAGAAATTTGCAATTGTGGCTATTTCAGGTACAAATGATCAGTGCATATTAATTTAATTTCTACGATAATAATATTTGCAAATGAAAATTAAGCTGTATTGAACAAATAAAATCGTATTTAATAACACTCATCTCAGAACGCAGCTCGTTATGTTCCACCAACATCATTCACTCACTGTATGTATAGTAAATAAAGCTCATCATCTATAATACAAGTACAAATTATTTACTATATATAGGCTTAACTCTGGCAATTGATGAATTGCCTAAATTATATTGGTGAAAAAATACATACAGGAATAATATATATATATATAATATTTGCATTCTTCTGTACAGCCCAATACTTTGGTCTGATCTTTTTCATAATATTTTCAACATTAAACTGTAATTTCCTATAATTTCTTTTCTTTTTTATCTCTGGTAGTTATTATACTATATATATATATATATATATATATATATATATATATATATATATATATATATATATATATATATATATATATATTATAAAATATTTCATGACGATGACTTCCAGAGATCAATCTGAGAACTTGATGTGGAAGTTGAAGCAGCATATTCCTGATGAGAAATTTGAGGCCTCCTTGATGATGATGAAGATGACGATCCATTTGCCAGCATAGCAATCTGTTGAGCCACATGGAGAATTGAAGCATCAGAATAACTGTTTATTACTTCTTTGGAAACATTATTATTATTGTTGTGGCCATCGTCATCATTATCATCATGACCATGACTCATGAGCTGCGACGCAACGAATTTATCGAGAACTCGCCAATCGGTTACTTGATCAAGATGATAATTGCTGTTGGAATTTTGTTGTTGCAATAGCTGATGATGATGATCTTGTTGTTGCAAGAAGGGGCTAATTCCACCATTAGGGCTTTCAAGCTGAGGAAGTTGGAGGAAGTTGTTGTTATTATCAGCAGCGTCGTCGTGACGTGGCATGTTCATGTTGTTGTATTGCATAAGTTGATGGAATTCCGGTTTGCAGGGTAATTGTAACTGGTGGTAGTTGTATGAAGAAGCATAATGGTTGTTGTTAATTATTGGTGGCTTTATTGGGGATGAGGATTCAAGATCTTGCATGAAGGGAACTTGTTCATCGTACCAAGAACATGGTGAATCATAGTCTCCAATTTTCCTCACTGTTGCCATTTTCTTCTTGAACACTCTACATACAACCCACCCTTCTTCCTGTTGCAGTTAACCCTAACTTTGTTAGGAAATTAGTGCAAAAAACAATTCATCCTCAATAATGAGTAAAATTTATTATTTTTGGCTAGTAATTATTTAATAATATTTAAAAATATCAACTAAAAATGTATTATTAAATTACTAGATAAAATGTATTAGGCTGATGATTAAAAATACTAAAAAAAATTACATTTTGCTAACTTTTAAATTTTTCTCTTAAGAAAGTCTAACATGCTTGTTGCATTACAAATTTATAATCATGGATTTAGCTAAAACATTTTTTAGGAAAATATTTAAGAGAATAATCATAGAATTTTTTTTTATTTATTTAATATATTAGAAAGAGAATTTTTTTCAATAACTTTTAGTATTTTCTTTAAAGAACCTACCTATGAATTTCCTATGCACTACTATGCACTATGGACATTTGGGTATTGGGATATCTTTAGCTTTCTAAAACAATGTAAGTTTTATTGATTTTATAAAGGGTTAGAGTTAGTTGATGAGATATACGGTTAGCATAGTTTGTTTAAAGATCCTTTTCTTTCTTGGACAAGCTTCAGCTGCTACTCCACATTGCTATAGCTAAATCAATAGAGTTTTACATTCTCTCAATTCAATACTTCTCTCACTTGCTTTCTGTCTTTCTTTATGCATTGCTTATTATGAGTTCATCTCTCTCTCTCATTTAATATTGATGTATTAATATAATAATTTTTTTTTCAATTATGTAATCACATTTTGTTTTTGATAATATGTAAGTGAAGACATGTGTAAAAATTTTTTATATTAAGAGTGAATCAAATTATATATATATATAATGAAATATGATAATTAATTAGAAAGTAATAATTATATAAAGAAAATTACCGGAGCAGTTCCATTTTCATTGGTTTCAAGGCGATACTCATGCATGATCCAGTCAGACTTGTGGCCATTAGGAGCTCTTCCTTTGTAGAAGACAAGAGTCTTTCTCATTCCAATAAGGCAATGCTGCTTTGAGTATATTGCTTTATCTCTTCCCGTGGCTTTCCAAAACCCTGCTTTTGTTGCCCTATTCGTTCTTGTTCCTGTTGGGTACTTCTTATCTTTATGACTGAAGAAATACCAGTCATTTTCTTCATCGCTTCCTATTTTGCATAGTTCTGCAGTATCTTCAAAACACCTATCAAATCTCACTTCATATTCTCCCTATATACTATCATTTCTATGATGATGATTGCGACACGCTAAGTTACGCTACTTTTTACTGTGTTTAATTTCAGCAAAAACACGTGAATATATAATGCCATATCTAATATATACTTTGGAAAAGTCTAGGGGCAGCAACTTTGTTAAATTCTGACCAGTATGTAACCAACAAAAAAAAGTGAGGAATTGGATAAAATCTCATACCAATCTCACATCATTAAAACCATCAATAATGGCTATTTGATGGCTACAAATTACAAAAGTTGCTGCCCCTAACATTCATATTTGTGAAATAATACATGTAATCTCGTGAGAGAATCACTACTGTAGATTTAACCATTTAAGTTTTAGGAAAAATTATTTGATTATATAATATTAGAATTTTTATAACCTAAAAATTTAGAATTGATTTTTCTTGATTTTGACAAAAAAGAATAAAAAAAATATATGCCAAAAATTTACACAAACTTAAAATAAATTTTTGTATGAGAAGATATATCAAATATATAATTATTCATGTGTTTTCTCCAACTATCTATAATCTTTTGGAGGAGTGATTCTATCACAAGATAACGTGCTTTAACCATCCTTATGTTTGTTTCAAGTGTGTAAAGCTAATTAAAATCCAACCCCATTAACAAGGCTCTCATAATTATATATATACCTTGAAGATCCCATGGCTCAATTTTATAGAGATCAACATCTTTGATGACATCTAGATCAATCTTTTTGGATGCTACCTTTTTCCTAAGGTAGTAGTCAACTAATTCTTCATCAGTCGGATGAAAACGAAAGCCTGGAGGTACGTGGGAGAAGGTGTTCATGTCGCCCCCAAAACAACCAAAAACCTGTATTATTAATAGGGAAGACAACAACAAAAAACGAAAACAACATCACTTTTCATGTAAAAATTTTTAGCAAATCTTTTTTCAAGTATATGGAATGAATAATGATGCTATATATATGCATTTGCATTAAGGACATTAAGTTACTCTAGAAATGATGTCAACAGTAATCTATGCATGCTTTAAAAGTTAAAGATCAGAGTTAATTATCTTCAAAGCAACATTATGTAAGAATAAATTCATATTATTGGTACAAAAAGGATACAAAATGGTCCAAGCCTAAAACAAAGGAGCATATTTAATGCAGATTGTGTTTATTTTGATAATTAAAGAGCAAAGAGAGAGAGAAGCAAGAGTCGTAGTTTTTCATCTCTTAGACACTACGTATACGCGTTACACAGTTGCTTCGTTTCAATATACATCTAATGAACCTCATATATAAAGCAATGAGATTGATAATAAGGAATCAATTATGTTAATAAATAGTGCACGATTAATGGAAAGTCATGTCAAGCATATACATCATTCGAGTAATAAGAAGGCAGTACATCTGTTAACCAAAAAACTAAATACATATAAGAATGTTATCACACATCCCCTTTATATTTACTTTTTTTTTTTTTTATTTGGGAGTATACTATATCGTAAAAATTTACGGACAGTTATTTTCACTTAAAATTAATAGTTAATAATTATTAAATAATTTAATATATTTAATTAAATTATCATTTAACAATTTTTAATTATCAATTTTACATAAAAACAATTATATGCAAATTTTTACCATAACTTATTCATATACAATTATAATTAGTTGAAAGGAATAAACAAAATTGGCAGCTATATATAGCTGTTTCTTTTACCTGTGATTTGTGTTATTGAACTACTTTTTTTCAAAAATTTAAATTAATTAAAAAATAATATAAATAATTATATTTCTAACCATTTGCATAGATTAGAACTTTAAATTTGCAATCAATCAACTTGATTATACATACACAATCTACCCCAAATAACCTCATCATATTATATTGTACTATATGATACAGTTAAGATTATAAAAAGTTACACATATATTTTCTCTTTTATATATCTACTCTCTCCTAAAATTATTTGTTTTAAAGGTTTAAATTAATAAAAATATATAAATAATTATATTTTTAAAACACTCGTATATACAACTCTAAATGTACATACCATAACTTGGATCCACTGGATCCATGAAATGATAAAGAAGGAACAAAGAAACTAATTAAAAAGGCCCCTTACTATATATATAAACATAAAACACCAACATAAAGCTATATATACTACTTAATTGGTTATATATATATATAACTTTACGTTACAAAAAATTTTACTCAATTATCAAGAGAAAAATAAAATGTTGCTCGTTTAATTCTTGCTTAAAGGAAAAGAGAAATAGAAGTACGTTGTAACACACTATGGAGAAGGCACACTGCTTTTCAGAATGCAATTATGGAAGCTGAATGATGTTGTAGGATATGTATGATATAGCACTAAAACATGTTACTTTATTTCATAGCCTCTTTAGGTTGTAGAGCACTCAAAGTGAGTCACATTTATTCACATAATAATTGTGTAAATAAATAGCACAAAATATATACCAAGCAAGCACATAAGGCAAACACTTTCAGCTTGTTCTGTTCCAAATTAAAGATTATTTGAGAAAAATATATATACATCAATTGCAGAAGAAAAAAGACGTGTCTGAAGAAGGATATCATGAAAATATCATAGTTGTTAGGTACAAAACCAAATTCCGAAAAAAAAAAAAAGGAAAACAAGAAAAATTAAAATAAGAGGGAGAGAGAGAGAGAGAAAGAGAGAGCATGTGATTTGGAGTTTAGTGATATAAACTCCGACCAACTGAAACACTGAGAGATCAAATTAAAGTGTGGTCAAAGATTTTTATGCAGGTGACATCAAGCATTAATTGACTAAGAGAAGGTTCTTTCTGTCTTTTAGTTGTCTTTCATATTAATTATTTTGGACTTTTGTTAATTAATAGCCTTGACTTGTTATTTAATTTTTATTCATCGATCCACACCATCTTCAAACTCTAGTGATGATCGATCTAGAAAAACATTCACATGACACTAGCTAATACATATAACAATTGTAATAAAAATAGTAAAAAAAAAAAAAAAAACTAGATAGATGTAGAGAATTAACAACACTTGAGAGAAGAACCTTGAACCTTGATCTATGTTGCTCCTTCCCCAAATAGAATCCGGTAGCGATCTAAGTAAACACGCACTAAAACTTGGTTTTGATGGGAAGTTATTGATAATTGTTGAAAGGCTTTTTTGTAGTGACACTACAATTTGTGGAATGGAAAGAGAAGCAGACAAGAAAACAGCACTGAAAGAAAGGTAATTAAGCGAACAAAAGAACAGAGAGACAATAAGAAAAGTAGTAGTAGTTTTTGTTATGAATATGAATCCTCGGGAATTGAACTTGAGAAAGAGAGTAGTGAAGATCAGATCCCGAGGATTTTGGTGAAAAAGAAAAAAAAAAGTGAAAAAGGTTTGAAGAAGGGAGAAGATGAGAGAATAGGAAGCAAAAGGAACAATAAGGAGATGAAAACTATATATAGCAAGGTATTATGATAAGATGAGAGGTAACCCTAATAAAATAAAAGTTAATAAAATATATATGAGTTATGCTACTTAAACACTAAAATCAGTCACCAAAGTCAGCCACTAATATAAAATATATATTAGAATATAAATACATATTTAAAATAAATTAAACTACACATGTATTTATACACAAATACATTAATGATTAATTTTAGTAGCTGATTTTAGTGTACAAATAACATTTTTAAATATATATTATATATGTGTGTGTTGTGTCCCTCCCCTAAAGTTGGCTTGCTAGATTGTAGGAAAAGCTGAGTGAGAGTGTGAATAAGGGTGGCGCTATGCTTAAACGCCATCAATCTTCACAGAGGTAATGGTGTCACCATCTAACTCCATTATCTACCACCAACTCATACAGAATATATATAAGTAATAATTATATGTGGGTGTTAACGTTTATTTCAGCTGCCTGTGACGGGACGCCCGGAAATTGATTCAAATTTAAACATCAAACCCTTAATTACCACCAATTAAAGCTCTTTTTGATATACACAGAAAATACTAGAATATTGTTAAAATTTATTATTTTTTATTATTAATTTTAATTATAATTTAATTTTTTTAGTTTAGTAATTTAATAATATATTTTAATTTTATACTTTTAAATATTAATAATTAATTAATAAATAAAAATAATAAATTCTAATGATCTTTTAATATTCTTATTTTTATATACATATAGTATTTTTAATAAACAAATGTGTTCATTTAAACTCTCGTAATTTTCTTTTAAGAAAATCCTGATTTTTTTTTTAAAAAATTATATTGTACTCATCACATCGCGTCCTATTCTTTTAACCTTTATTATTGAGCAGGTTTCATGCGTGTGCCCTGTTGATCCAACCCGCGTGGTGCACATCATCTGCTTTAAAAGCTTTCTAGTATGTACAATGGATGAAGATAATCACATTTCACATATACATAATATATCATTGTATATAAAAGGATATATATTGTGGTTAACACTTTCATTTATGAGTATACTATGAATAATGGTTTCGACAAAGAATTAACTTTTTTATCGATAATTAGTTAATAAAATATTGAATGAGTAAAGGTTAAAAAATAAAAAATTTATTATATATTTTTAATTTTACAAACAAATTAAAATATGTCACACATATGACATGTCATTTTTTTATTATAATTAAAATTCAATATTTTTCTATAAAATTAAACAATTTTTTTCTTTTTTTCTTTTTTCTATCTCTTTTATTTTTTTACTATTTTATCTCTTCTATATATTATTATCAATAATTAATTACAAATTTGACAATCAAATATGTAACATTCTCTAATTACATTCAAATTAAATTAAAATTAAAATATAGCTATATTATATATTATATATCTACTATATATTACTAATTTTACAACCAAAATATGTCACATGTCACTTTCTTGTTGTAATTAAAATCAAATCTTTTCCTCAAAAATTAAATAATTCTCTTTTTCTCCCTCTCTTTTTCTCTGTCTATACTCTCATTCCTTCACTCACTCTATTTCTCTTATATATCATTATGAATGATTAATTACAAATTTGACAATCAAAATATACAACATACCATTCTCTAATTACATTAAAATTAAAATTAAAATTAAAACATTGAAATTGAAATATGCTATATATATATATATATATATATTATTAACTAATTTATTAACTAAAATATGTCACACGACACTTTCTTATTAAAATTGAGAGAAAATATTTCTTTTCAAAATTAATAAACTCCCTTACTACATTATCTTATCTATTTCTCTCCCTTTTTTTCTATTTCTCTCTACCATTTTCACTCTGTTTGTAATTTATAATTTATATTAATAATTTGACAAAAAATAATGTGTCACCAAATTTTTTTATTATAATTAAAATAAATGTTTTTCTTCTAAAATTAATAAATTCCACTCTCTCATTTTTTTTCTTTATTTTTCTCTCTTTTTTCTTTCATTCTGTATTTTTTTCTACCTTTCTGTTCTATAAAAAATAAAATTAACAAAATAATGTAATTTAAATAAAAAATATGATTATTATTATTATATGCATATTTTTTTAGTTTCTTTTATTTAGTTTTAAATTCTTACCGCTTATCTTTTTAATTTATATTTTACTTTTCTTTCCTTCGAATATTTATTACATATAATTTGGAGAGAATACTAATGTTATGATTAAAAGTTAGAATCAAGATCAATTGTTTAAAAAAAACCTAATTTTAAGTTAATTTTATAACTATTAATATATACTTTTTATGCTAATATATAATTATATTTTTATATACATAGAGAAAAAAATATATTATTTTTAAATGTAAGCATAAAAATTAATTATTTCTATTTGTGCAGTAGAGTTAATACCTAATCAAATGTAAAAGTAAACATGTTAAATTTTTTCAAGTTTTAGGTAACGAATATTTAAATTAATTATTAGTAAAAAATTAAACTCTTTCACATAAAAATAATAATTAAAAATTTTATTATTTGATTTTTTTATCTACGAAAATTATGTTTTTTTTAGTTGACGGAGACTTTTGTCTCCTAAGACAAAACTGACGTAATTTTAAAATATTTATATTCCTATAATATTATTACGGATAAAAATACTAGTAAATAAATATTAACCGATTATTAGTAAAAGTTGTTAATTTTCAATTTTTTTTTCATGTATAATCTATAAATTGTACAGAATAGAGATCTAGTGCGTGTGGTCATTCACTTCTTCTTCTAGCATTAGTTATTGTTTGTTTGGACTATGTATTTTAAATGTTAAAATAGTTTGTAATTGAAAACTCACTTTTGATAACAAATGCTCTAAACATAATAGTTTTGCCTAATTATTATATTTTATATAATTATTTATCAGAATATAACATTTTTAAAACTGCTTATACTAACCTCATTGCTTTTTACATTATATTAATTTTTATTATTTACTACTTAAAACGAATAAATATAAAGTAGTAATTTATAGTTAACATTAGTTATTTTTTAATTGTAAAATTATTTTTTCAATCCTTATTTTTTAGAAAATTTAGAGTTTAGAAATAGAATTTAGAATTTAACAGTGGTAGCCAGCAGCGGGTGGCTGTCAGTGGCAAACAATGGTCAAAGTCATTACTAATGATAGATGAATAAAATTATAGTATTGAGACTTGAGAGAAAGAAAAAAATAAAAAATGATAAAAGAAAAATTTTAATGTGATGTTTTTTTGTTCTGTATGTTGAATTTTTTTATCAATCTAATTATTGTTGACTAAAACTATTTACTGAAATGTTGATCCTTAGCATTGTTAATTTAATTTATAATGTAACCATTCACTAGCTAGTATAGCAGATGGATCGTGAATAGTAAAAGTGAAGGTTCATCAATAAAGCACAAAGGTAAACAAACTTGAAGTTCACTACTCATTAGCATTAAAGTTATTTTGTCTCAAGTGTTGAAAGCTTTTAAGGTTGTTCTTAAGCTTTTTCTGTTCTGAATATGCAGTGAACAATAATCAGACAACACGGTCCAACCATTTAACACTTTTTTTTAAGCTGAAGCTTTATCTGAATGTTTCCAACATGGTTCTAAGTTGAAAAATTGTTTCTTAAATAACATTATTCCACCTTATTATTATCCTTTTCTTTTCTTTTTTTATTTCTCTTTTATCTCTGTATAAAAGTGGACCTAACTCTATTCCCCTATCTTTTTGCTTTTTAAACTGTGATTAACAATTTTAATATGATTTACTAATTTTCTTAGTTTCTAACTATCCTAAGAAATTTGGAAGTTATTAGTGAAGAAAAGCCACAATTTCTCCGTTCCCTAAATTCAAACTCGGGATCTTTCCATTAAATTTTTCTTATTACCTCCGTTGTATCACCCTAATAGAGTTGCATCAGATCACAACAGAGTGATCAACTATCAAAATCATATTTATTTTCAAGTGTTCCAAATTAAACCCAGTGTATGTTGGTAGAGTTGGTCCTCAAGTTACTTATATATAGCTGGCGCACGCCATGGTAGATCCTCCTCAACCAGTTGCAGGTATACGCTCTTCAAAAAGTGCAAATAAAATAGAGATACATGTATACCGCCCTGCTCTGCCACTATCACGTTACATTACATATTGTTTTGGTTTCAGAAATAAAATAACACATTTTTTCAGTTGCACCAACTGCACGCGAGCTTTCGTTGGTTGGTCCGCAAAATACATATATTTTTTTTATTTATTTCTTTTCAAATAAAATATAATATGGCGTTAAGTGGGAAGGCTATCTCGGGCTGGGCCCATAGAGCGACCTAGCTAGGGCAATACGATGGTGACATCTCTCCAAATAAATGCCTCCTGCTGCATCCACTTTTCAGCTTTGCTCATTCATTTCATTATATATTCGGGGGCCATCCAACGGAAGAACAACGGTTAATGTAAACTACTTACCAATTACAACTAGGGTTGGCAATAGGTAAGATTGGATAGAGTTTGTATTTTATTCTAATTTTTTTTGAGTTAAAATTCTTTTTTTTAAATTTTATCTTATCCTATTTGTAGATTGAGAATCTCTCAACCTTAATCTTATCCGTATCTTAAAGTTTTAAATTCTATCCTATTCGATTTTATATGTAAAAAAATAAAAAATTTTTAATCAAATATAAAATTCAACCATTCTAAATTTCATACATATTAATAAAATAAAAAATAAAAAATTAAGTTCAAATTAAAATTAAAAATAATAAAATCTTAAAAAAAATTCAACATAAAATTACAAGTAATATGATCATCAACTAGTTTAGTAGTTATTTCAAGTTTTTATAAGAGGAAAATTGTGAATCCAACACTCACTTTCTTCACTACATAGATAAATTTTACATATATATTATATATTAGGGATGCGAATAGGGTAGGGTAGGATATATCCTAAACTCGTATCCTACCGTACCTGCAAACAAACTCGCACCGTACTCTATCTTATCCGGAACGTAGACAACCCTATTCAAATGAGTTGGTCCGAATTGAATACCCACAAGTAGGTATATATTGCCAGCCCTAATTACAACTTACAACGGATCTTCTTCCAACCAAAATTTTGGATTTATTACTATTTTTTATGGACCGAATTATTGATCTCAGCTTCAATGATTCCTTTCTCTTAGGGTTTGTTTGGATGGAAAGATAGAAATAGAAAAGAAGGAAATAGAAAAAAAAAGAAAAAAAGGAAAGAATTTGAATGTATTTTTATTTTCTCTTGAGTTGTTTGGATGAAAGGAAAATGAAAAGAAAGAAAAGAAAAGAACGAATAATTTTCTTTGTTTGGTTAGAAAGAAAATTAGGGAGAAAGAAGAATAAATTAGTAGTAAATGATATTTTTGTCCTTGTATTATAAAAAAGGTATTTTATATATATGAATTTATTATTTAATTTAAAATAATTAAAATAAAATAAAATAAAATATAATATATTAATACAATTAATAATTTAAAGATAGATTATGAATCATAGTTTTTTTTATGTTACAATAAGGTTGAATCATACGAAATAAAATTATACATCACATAAAATATCACTTCATGTAACTTAAGACAAAATATAATGCATTGTTTATTTTATTAAAAAAATAACAACTCCAGTCTGATCCATGCAAAACATGATGGATAGGTAATACAAATTCTATTGAATTCTCTTCATACACATCAAAGGTAAAAAAAAATTCTAAAACATGTGCTTGCTCTTTTAATAGTATAGATATTTTGAAGGATTTGAAGTTTCATATATTTTATAGCTAATTCTTATAAATTTGTTATCTTCAACAAGAAAAATTATATGTTTAAAATTCCAAGCACAATACTAATTTACTATCCAGTTAATATATCAACAACACAAATTTATCAAACACCAAATAATTTGCATACCACCTTTGGAATTTTAGCATTCTCATTATAATCAACCACATAAATTTTTGTAGTTCTCAAGGGTCTATTAATCGAAGAGCAACTACAACAACACTAATATTATAATATGTAATTTTTGATGCATTAAATATATATTTCAGTCAATATTAAAAATATATAACTATATATTCAAAATGCATAAGCATATACCAACCGTAAGCCTCTTTTAAGACTCTGATGAGTATATTAATTATAAAATATAGAGGCTTTACTAACATTATACAACATTAGATCCTAAAATCATAAACATGCACAAAATATATTTTACCATTACTGATTGCGTTCCTCTTAAATTGCACTAGCTTTCTTCATTAAGTCATATAATGCACCGTGGTGATCTTCAAAGGAAACACCAAAAAATTCTCGTTTTGCTCTTTCATCTCTACAGAGAAAATGATAGCAACTCCAAAAGATCTCTTTGACAACACCCAATTTCTTTAACTCGTTATACACATCATTTTCAGAGTAAACTCGAGCCCTACTTTGTTTTAGGAATGTAATTCCTCTCTCAACAGCTTGAGCTTAGATCTTGGCAACTTGAATTTATTCTTCAGCTATCAGAACTTATCTTTCAGCTAACATAACTTGTTTTTCAGCTGTTTCAGCTTGCCTTTCAGTAGTTAATGCTTGCTTCATAGCAATATCAAGTGATTTATCATAGTAATTGTTCTTGTATGGATACCCGAAGGGAGAGCTTGGTCCTTGGGAATCGACGCCGAGTTGTTATCTTCGTTGCCGACCTTTGAGCCTCGTGAAAGTCTGAGCTTTACTCCGAGGGGATGTCCAATTACGCAGAGCGTGAGCAAGAAACAAGGGGGGACTGTACCTGCAAAGGCACTTCGAAACTTAAGTCAATATTGAGAATTCAATGTGTCCTTTTAGGATAGAAGATCATATCTTTTATAGTTGAAAATGTACAAGTCGGTTATGCTTCTTCTTTATTGTCTGGATTAAAGAGCAATAATAAGATTGTAATGTTAGGTCGGACGTTTCATTTTTAAATTTTGTCCGTTGAGTCTGGTTGAAACATAATTTTCCGAGTTGTAACTTAGTATGCCGAGTAATAATGTAGATAATGCCGAGTTATGAATGATAATGCCGAGTTATGATGTCGGATTTGTAACGGCCGGATCATAGCCCCCAAGCTTAGCCTAAGAGAGTGTTTTAATGAAGCAGATTGAGCTTTTAATGAAGCATAAGTCGTCCATTGAGTAGGTACATGACTTCGGTAGATGGGTTAGGCTTGGAGCCCCCAGTTCAAGATGCTTAATTAAAAAATTAGAAAAAGATAGAATGATGGTAAAACTGATAGTTTTTAATGAGGAGAGAGATAGAAGTAATGATGGCATTAAGTGGTTTGTTATTTCCAAAGTTTTGTAGGGCGGTTTGATGTGATTAGTAGTGGGTTTAGTGGAATTGAATGGGTTATGTAACTCTTGGTTAACTGCATTGGAAAACCAAGAGTTGAATTTGCGAATCATTTTAGTATTTTTGAGATAAAGTTGGGTTTGAAGGTTCCAGAAAAATGAGTAAAAGAGGTATGTGGTAAATTTTCTACTTCTTCTTTCTGCTTCATCGGGCTTGTTTTGTTTTTCTGTTTCTGCTTTGTTGCCAATGGGGTTTGAGAAAGACAAGAAGGAGAGGATAGATTGGTCGTATGATTGGGTTAATAAAGATGTGAGTAGTCGAGTGTCTCTGTTTTGTGATTCTGATGCCATTAAAGAAATAGATTTGAAAAGGGTAGTGAGAGTAGGCTCTGGTTTACATTTAGAGTTGTTACTTTATTCTGAGGATGATCGTGTTTTTTATAGAGGTGATTCTTCTGAGTTCTTCTATATTTATAGTTGCATCTTAGAAGAGTTGAGGGTGAAGTTTCTTTTTTCGGAGTTCCAATGCCAGGTTTTGAAACAGATGAATTGTGCTGCATCTCAACTTCATCCTAATGGTTGGGCTTTCCTTCGAGACTTTGAAGTGTTGATGGAGTATTTGGAGGAGAAACCTACATTGGAGTTGTTCCTTACGATGTTTCAGGCAAAAGGAGTGTGGAAAGGAGGTTGGGTGAATTTGAATAGCTAGTCAGGTTTCGGTATTTTCAAGCTGTATAAATCTTCGTTTAAGAACTTTAAGGAGATGTTCCTCAAAGTTCGGAGTGTTGAGGAGGATTTTCCTTTTTATTTAGACGAGAACCTGTATGAGAGGTTTCCTTTGTGGTAGTGTTTGGAACCTCAGAATATCCTCGGGTTCGAAACTATTAGTCCAAGAGTTGAATGAGTGGTTGAGTATTTGGTTGAAACTGTTGATTGAAAGGATTTGATATCTGTTTTTGAGTTGTTATAGTGGGATGACAATAGAAAGGTTGTGATGGATTACTTAGGTATCCATTCTGTGTTTTTGCTCTTCTACTTGTTTTGATATTTGGTTTTTTTTTACGGAAAATTTTGTTAGTGTTTTTGTAGGAGGTAAGTATTTTGGAGTCTCTGCAGCTATGTTGAGAGCTCGGGTTAGGAGTAAGAATGTAGACAAAGAGGGATCGACCTCTAAGCCGGAGAAGGTTGCTGCTACTGCAGGAGAAGTCAATCAACCTCGTCCGAAAAGGAAGAAGGTCATTTTAAAGAGAAGAAAGTCTGATGTGGTTGATCTGTCTGGGGAATCAGATGATGGTGGTGATGAGCTTCCCATTGAAGAGATTCATAAGTTTATGGATAACCATAAAAAGCTGCATGTGACTACTGATCAAAGCGATGGTTTGTCTGTTTGGAGTAGGGATTTTCCTTTTATGGCTGTGGCCGATGATGTTTGCCAATCATCTACTGATGTGAGCTTGGCAAGCGAGGTCGGTGAGGTGGCTATTGGCCAGTATATGCAAGTAATGGTTATGTTTGTTATTATATGTATTTTTTGAATAGTAACGTGTACTGATAATGGTTGTTTTTAGGTTCTTGGTCTGAGGTTGGCTAGTTTAGGTCAATTGGTTGTCACAAGTTCAACCCCAATAAAAATAACCGAAGTATTCAAACCTCGGGTCGTCTCACAAGGAATGGGCAAACATGTGCTTCAACATTGGTTAGAAATCTGGGGTTGTGAGTCATGAGCAAGAATTTAGACTAGGAATCTTAACAAACAAGTAATCTTAAATTGCAAGAAACTAATTCAAATAACTAAGCAAGATATGAGCAATTCCAAACTAATGAGATAACATTCAATGTAATTCTATACCAAACTAAACAACTAACTATAACTAAGACAAAGTAATCAAGACTTTTGGGTTTTCAAATATGAATAATAAAAGTAACTCTTGGCTAGACATGGGAATTGGGGTCACTATCCTTGTCTAATAATCATATCTTGACAATTATGAGGAACCAAACTCATTAAGTCTACTTCTATACTTGAAGTACATTAAATGGCTTGGTCAACATCAACCCATAAGGTCTAACCTCACTACTAATTAACCTAGTAGTAGGCTAGTGTCAATGGCTATCAAATTGACCACTAAGGGTTCCCAAATCATCAAATCTATTAGACCCAATGACTCAAGTTTACCCAATTCCCTTAGCCTATGCCAAGAGTAAAAAGAACTACTCCATAATCAAGGTAAACAATTCATCGAACACATGGTAAGCATTAACAAAAGACATGTTCAAAATATAATTAAATTGAAACTATCAAGTACCCACTAACAATTATCAACATACAATCACTCAAACAACACAATTAATCATAGAAATCATCAATGTAACATTAACAAGTCAAGATTCATAACATTCATGCAATGGGTATAAGGTGACAATTGACAAGAAATCATAAAACTAACACAAGATCTAAGCAAAATTATACTAAAGAATTCAAATAGAACAATCAAAACTAGTAATTAACAAGATCCAAATCAGAATTCAACAAGGGAATATCAAATTAAAACTAGATCTAGAGAGGAACAAGGGTTTCTCTCTCTAGAAGAACAAAGAACCAAAAACTAGCTAAATTTGTGTCTTAGTGTAAAATGAATAATCCCCCCTTTTCCCCTAGCATCCTTGGGTCTTTTCCATACAGAAACAACTTGAATTTGGGCCTAATGAGCCTCAGAAATCGCCAGGCATGATTTCCTTTAATGAGGTCACGTGCAGCTTTCCACGCGTGCGCGCCATGCGTGCGTGCGCGCCGATTGCTTTTGTGATCCACGCGTGCGCGACATGTGCGCGTGCTCGTCGGTGGGATTTCTCTGACCCACGCGGATGTGTCCATCCTTGCGCGCCGCTCCCAGCTATCCTCATCCACGCGTGCGCGTGAAGTGCTCGTGCGCGCCGGTGCTGAAGTTCCCAAAATCCAAATCTTCATGTTCCTTCCTTTTGTGCATGCTTTCTTTCTCTCTTCTAGGCCATTCTTACCCTATTAATTCTGAAATCACTCAACAAATACATCATGGCATCGAATGGCAATAAAAGAAGATCAAAATATAGCAATTCTAAGGCAAAATAAGTATGTTTTTATCATAGAGAAATATTAGGAAGAGAACACAAAACCATGCATTTCTTGTGAATAAGTGCGGAAAATATTGACAAAACCCCCCAAATTCTAGACAATATAAGCCACAAAATTGGGGTTTATCAACCCTCAACTGACCAAATCTCACTCAGCACGTTAGGAAGGGATTTCTCACCTTAGAGTTGCTGGAAATTAACGTTTCTTGGCCCTCAAGTCAAGTTAAGTATGATTCCTAAGGAAGAACATCAAGAAAACACATGTTTAAGCATGTTTCCTTAAAAACCGAATTGAAGAGGGAGGAAGACAGCCATCTCACCTTATTTTCATCCTTGATATGTTATATGGTTATGTAGAGAAAGAAGAGAGGATCATTTTAGTGAAATCGGAGTTTTGATTTGAGTTTTAGTTCAGAAGAAATCAAGCTTTGAAGATTAAGTGTTCATGAAAGTTTCTCTCTTTTCTCTCTTCTCATTTTCGTCCAAAGGGAGTAAATGACCAGCCTTGGAGTGTCTTGGGGGTGTAAGGTGAGTTGTGATTGGTTGGCTTGGAGGTGGATTAAAATAATATTAAAATATCTCAGGTGTATAACTACTAAAACTAGATGTATCAGAACACTTGTAAAAACATCTCTAAAAATTATTTTCTGAGCTACTAGCATAAATGACACTAGTAACATATTTATTATGAGAGTAAAAAATTTATAATGAGGCCTTAGCATTGCTAAAGTCATCAGAGAGTGCTGGTGCTAAGCTGCACCAGTAAACTGTGAACCCGGTTAAACCGATTTTCTGTTTTTAACTAAAACAAACCAGGTAACCTTATAATATCATTCAAGCATCTTCTAATACCAGTGTAATGATAATATTATACTATTATCTCTCTTCTCTCATGAATCGAGTCCGGTTCTTCAAACTGAGACTATTTATGAAAATCAGAATCAAAACTCCTAACTGATACGGTTCAAAAACTAGGTTCTTCGTGATTGCGTTATTGAGCTTGCCTTAGAAGAGATTCTAGCTTAAGGATGACATAATTAAAATGAGGATTGAGATGCTTGATGATACAGAAGAGGTGTTCCTTTTACTGATCTTTCGGAAAAATCCGTACCTTCAGAAAAGATTTCGTGTACTCGAAAATCAGGGTTGCTACAGCACACGTCTGTGCAGCTGCACAGATGAAGCACGAAAGGGAATGTGTGCGTACGCACGAAGCCGTGCGCTCGCACAGATCAAAGAAAACTGGGCAGCGCACTCGCACAAGCTGTGCTGGCGCTGCGATTAGGGGGCATATCAAGGCGTGTGCGGACGCACAGGCTTGTGCGTCCGCACAGATGGCGAAAAGCACAGTTTTGTGCGCACGCACAGCTTGGTGTGCACGCACAGATGCCCTGTTTCAGAAAATTCTTTTCTTTTCAAAACTAAAGTTCCTACCCTTAGCATATCAACAAACCACCCTCAAATCATACAAACATGCACAATTTCATAGTCCACAAGTAAATCAACTTATACAATTCAAAATTCATCAAACCAAACCTAAGCTAATCATTATTTCACAAGAAAGCAAATAATTCAAAAGACTATAAACAAGAGATAGAATTGTGATACTGTCACCATGGTGGGGTGTCTCCCACCAAGCACTTTGGTTTAGAGTCCTAAGTTGGACTTGCATGGCTTTATTATCATTTGGAAACTTCGCCAAGGAGAAAAATCTCCAACTCCTTGGCATTCTTGGGTTGAGTGTGATCCTTTGAACTTGACTTCTTGGCAACATCCTCATGCTCCTTGCCATCCTCAATGACTTGATCTTCAACTATGTCACACCCAAAAATAGAATACGCTTCAAGAACGGGCTTGTTGGACTCCTCCAAAGTGAACTTGACTAACTTGCCATTCGACTCAAAAGAATAGACTCCCGAATGTGCATCTAGCTTGAAACGGGCCGTCTTTATGAATGGCCTTCCAAGGAGTATAGATGATGGCTTGTTTGAGTCAATGGGAGGTTTCTCCAAAATGTGAAAATCAACTGGAAAGAGAAATCCTTGAATATTAACCAGGACATTTTCTGCAATCCCAACAACTGACACAATACTTTTATCGGCTAGTACAAACCTTGCCCCAGATCTCTTTAGGGGGTGACAAGTTCAATCTCTCATAAATGGGGAGTGACATGATACTTACACACGCCCCCAAATCACACATACAATCCATGAACTTCACCCTACCAATCAAACAAGTAACCAAATATGGGCCGGGATCATTGCATTTTTCAGGAAGTAGAGAGGAGATAGAATCATCTACCGGCTTTTTGTTGAGGTTGCCAAGCTTGTGTTTGTGAGTACAAATATCCTTAAGGAACTTGGCATATATTGGCACTTGTTGAATGGCTTGAAAGAGGGGACGGTGACTTCAACCTTCTTGAAAACTTCCACCATATTTGGGTCAAGCTCTTCTTGTTTCTTGGCCTTTTTGGCCAAAGTTGGAAATGAAATAGGCAAAGGCTCTTCAAGCAAAGTCTTTCTCTTTGGCTCTTTGACCTTGGGTGGTTCTTCCTCTCTTTTACCAACACTTTCATCTTTATCCCTCATCACCTCCACTTCATCTCCCACCTCTCCATTGTTTGTCTCCTCACTCAACTTTGTAGGCATAGCAATATTCTTATCCAGTTTAGTGCCACTCCTAAGGGTAATGGCATTAATGCTACCCTTAGGGTTGGGTTGAGGTTAGGAGGGTAAACTACTTGAGGTTGAAGCTTGTTGGGTGTTTTGTGCGGTTTGAGGAGGGAGAGTTAAACGGGAAAGGGTTTCGGCTATGGTAGCCATATACGCCTCTTGTTTCTTATGGAACTCTCGTTGTTCTTGCATGAAGGTGTGAATTGTGTCATTCATGTGAGATTAATTGGAGGGAAGGGCTTGGTTAACTTGAGGAGGATTAGATCTACCATGTGGGTGTAGGTACTTTCCTTGAGGTTGAGGTTGTGAGGGTTGTTGGTATGGTTGTTGGTATGGTGGTTAACCTTGGGGATGTTAATGGTAGTAGACTTGAGCATTTTGGTTGGGTTGAGTTTGAGGAGCTTGATTCCACCTTTGGTTTTGATTGCCTCCATGTTGGTAGGATCCTTGGTTGTAATTAGGTCTTTGTGGATAAGGGTTGGCTACCGCCAATGTAGTGTCCTCTTGGAGTTGAGGACACTCATCGGTGTAATGAGTGTTACAAGCACAAACACCACATATCCTTGATGGTCCTTCGATCCGTGGAGGTTGATGTGAAGCATTTATCAAAGCTTGAGGAATTTGTTGTTGTCATCTCACCGAGGGTCTTGGTCAAAGTAGCATCTCCGGAGGGAGAAACTTCACTCAAAGCTTTCGTTTGTGAACTCCTTTCCCTTGAGTGTTGAGTCGAGTCCGCCAAGTTTGAGATAACTTCCCATGCTTCTGCAGCGGTCTTGTTTTTAGTCAATGAACCTCCACTCATGGCATCTAGGAGAAGCTTGTCTTGGTGGTGCATTCCTTGACAGAAATAACTGATAAGTACCAACTCATCAATCCGATGGTGAGGGCAAGCCTCCAGCAACTTTTTAAATCTCTCCCAATACTCATACAAAGTCTCCCCATCCCGTTGTACAATGCAAGAGATTTCTCTTCGCAACTTGTCTGTTTTCTGAGGAGGGTAGAACTTTTCAAAAAACTCTTTACGCAACAAGTCCCAGTTGGATCTAACTTCACCCGGTTGAGTGTAAAACCACTCCTTCACTTTTCCCTCCAAAGAGAAAGGAAAAGTGAAGACCAACATTGCGGCTTCATCCGCCCCATGTCTTCTCGCAGTTGCACATGCAACTTGGAAATCCTTTAGATGCTTCAGAGGATCCTCTCCAGGTAGTCCATTGTACTTGAGGAGCAAGTTTATCGTGCCGGAATTGAGCTTAAAATTAGGATTTAAAGCCGGATACAAAATTTGAAGCGGTTGCAAGTTAAGATCAGGAGCTCCGGCCTCTTTCAAGGTGATTCTTCGAGATGGGTCCGCCATGACGGTGTCACCTGAGTCACTCAAAGAGAATTCAGTACTCCCCACAGATGAATATAAAGTCTCCTCGTTGATCAGAGAATGATGGTCACGGATGGATGGTGATAGTAAATTGGAGTGCTCCTCAAGGGAGCCTGATTCACTATTCACAAAAGCTAGCCGATGCCGAGCTTTTCTTATACGAATTAAAGTTCTTTCAATTTCTGGATCAAAAGTGGCCAAACTCGAGTCTGGAAGCGACTGTGTCATTCAACTGAGGAGGCAATGAAAACATGCAATTATGAAAAGCAAAACAAAAATAGGCAAGTAAACAAGAACCAACTTAACAATCAATGACTACTAAGACTAACCAAAGAGAAAAGTAATATTTACAATTAGTGCCAAGTAGCAAGCCAAAAATCAAATATTTATACTATTCACATATTTACAACAACCAAAAATTGTAGCACTCATTGCACCTAAAGTGAACTCCCCGACAACGGCGCCAAAACTTGACGTCACCCAATTGCACGGGTTAGGAACTTGATTATCAAAATGGGATTAATGTTGTAAGTATAATCCTAACCCGACAAATTAGCCATCAATCAAGTTGTTATCCTAAAGATGTCACAATCCAAATCAATTCAAAATCGAGAGTATTAGACTCTCGAGTCGTCTCCTTAGGAGCACTTTAGAACTATGAGTGTGCAATTTCGGTTGTAGTGATCAAGGGGTTGTGAATGAAGAAATGAACATATAAAGCAATAAAAGAACATGCAAAATTGTGATGATTGAACTAATGAAGAAATTAAAGAACCGACTGTGTAATATAAACAAGTAAAGTAATAAAGAGATCAACATATAAAGGTATGAAAGATTGAAAGCATAAAAAGAGCCTTGGCTTGGAGTGAGCTAAGGGTCCTTTCCTTGTTGAAACCACAACTATGACAATTATGATGGATTAGTCTCACTTGATCAACCCTCACATCGAAAAGTAAGTTAAATGAGTATAAGTGTCCTTAACTCACAAATCCTAAATTGCTTGCTAATTGCCTTAGCAACAACTTAGCGTTAGTGGGAACAAGAAAAATTAACAATCCAAGAATTGAAACTAAATGTTGGACATTCCAACTCTAGAAACCCAATTGCTCACTTTACCCAAGCCAAGAACCAAAAAATTTAGCCTAAAACCATGTTTGACATTTTGTCAAACACTTGGTGGGCAAGAACTTTAAACATTGGAAAAATGAAAAAAGACTTGAAACTAAAAGCAACAATTAATCTCAATCAACAAGAATAACACAAGAAATTATGTAACAAACATCAAACATCAAATTCATCAACAAGAAATTGAAATTGCGCTGCAAGAGAGAAGTAAAGTTGAACTATAACTTGAATTAGAAGAAAGAGTAATGATAATGTAACTATAAAGAGTAATAACAAGAGAATGCTTATAATGAAAGCTAACAAAATCCAAGATAAAAAATGGAAATGGCACTTGAATGTAAAACCCTAATATAAACCCTAATAGAGAAGATGAAAAACTTAGAGAAAAACCTAAACTAAAAGCTTCCTACTACTACTCCTAAACTATACTAATGATATGCTATGTTATGTCTTCATTTCCCCCTCCAATATGAGCTAAAAGACTTCAGAAATGGGCCTCCAAAGCCTCAAAATCACGAGTCACGTGCCATTTAAATGAAGTCATGTGCGGACACCTGTGCGAACGCACAGGCGTGTGCGTCCGCACACTTCGGCGAAAATCCCGTCCTGTGCGTACACACAAGTAGTTGTGCGCACGCACACTAGGCGATGCTTGGTTGGACGCGTGACATGCTCAAAACAATCCACCCGCTCTGATTGGGCAGCTGTGCGTACGCACAGGTAGCTGTGCGCACGCACACGTCTCTGAGCTCATCTCCGTTGATTCTTCTTGTTTCCTCCACTTTGCATGTTCTTCTTCCATTTTCTCCAACCCATTCCTACCTTATACACCTGAAATCAGTCACCAACAACATCAAGGCATCGAATGGAAGGCAAATGGAATAAAATAGATTAAATTAAGCACAAAAGAGCATATTTTCACAATCAAGCGCAATTTGGGAGGAAAGTTCAAAAGCATGCTATTCAAGGGAATAAGTGCAAGTTAATATGATAAAAATCCATTCAATTTTAACCAAAAATCATCATCAAATATGGATTCATCAATTCCCCCACACTTATACACTAGCATATCCTCATGCTAACCACACACAAAGGAGATAGATGAAAGGGAAAAAGACTTATGCTATATACCATTTAAATGCCTGCAACTATCCTAAAGCTAATCGCTAATATGTACTACGATGAGAGTTGGTAGAAATAAACCATGAAATCCCAATCTATCACAAGAAAGATTTAGGGCCAATGCAAAGAGTTCATGCATTAAGATCAATGTCCAAAGAATTGAATTGAGTTTATCAAAACTAGCCAATTAAACAACTTGCATGAAGATACAATATGAGGTGTAAGAACATAGAATTGAGCGATCAAACCCCTCACCGGATGTGTATCCACTCAATTCGCTTAGTGTTTAGGGTTTAACCACTCAATTCTCCTTTTTTCATGCTTTCAAAGATTTGCAAGTCATCTAACAATCAACTAGTATTTAATGCATGAATAACAAATATCATGAGGTCTTTATAGGGAGGTAATGGGGCTAGGGTTTAGGTAGGATGAATTATGGTCAAGTGGACTTAAAGAATTAGTTCTTTGATTAGCTTGAGCGTCCACCTAATCCTACATCACCTATGTACATGATGCGCGGGAATTTGCCTCTCAACAAATTTCCTTCCGGCAAGTGCACCGGATTGTCATCAAGTAAAAACTCACTGAAGAGTGAGGTCGAATCCCACAGGGATTGGTAGATCGATCAATTAAAATTGGTGAATTATACTAGTTGAGTGAAATCGGAATTTAGGTTGAGATTGCAGAAAAGTAAATTGGCGGGAAACTAAAATTGTAGGAAATTAAATGAACAGAAATTAAATGGCTAGAAATTAAATGACAGAAGCTTAAATGGCAAGAAATAAAAGGGAAATGGGAAATTAAGCATGAAATTAAAAATTGCAAAAAGTAAACAAAATGGGTAAGATCAGAGATGAGAGATTCATTGGGTTTTGGGAGATATTTAACTCTCCGGATCAAATCATTTTCACCTCTTCCTCAATCAATGCATTCATTGACATTGCTTGGCAATCTTAGATGATTGGATCCCAATGTCTTGGCTCACCAATCTCTCTAAGCATGAACAATTGCCCAATGTCTTGATTTAATTTCTCATGGGAAGAGTTGAAGTTCGGTCACTGACTATACTACACAGATTCATAGATCAAAGTGTTGGTAGGATTACATATCACTATATCCATCCAAACCCCAATCTAATCCAATGTGAGAAAGCAATTCTAGCATGAATTCTTCATTCCTCTCTCAAGGCTCCGAAGAATTCCAATTATGGATAGCTTCTCTCTCAAGACAACTATCCAATTGAATTAAGACCGAAAGCTTTCTAACAAAAATCAAGAGAAAAGAAAGAAGATGAAGATGAAAACTACTATTGATCCATTGAATTAAAATAGAGCTCCCTAACCCAATGAAAAGGGATTTAGTTGTTCATAGCTCTCAGAATGGAAATTGGAATTGAAAGATACATTCTAAAATTAACAAACAGAGAAAAAAAATGTAAAAATGCCCAGTAAAGTAAAAGCTCCAAAAAAAGTAAAAGTCTTTTCTAACTTAAATTCTAAGCTATTTATACACTTTCTTCCATTGATCTTCAAGCTCTGAATTGGGCTTTTGGCCTTGATGGAATTGGGTTGAAAATGGCTCCAATTGGTTGCCCTTGGTGTTAAGAAGAGATCTGTGTAAAATTTGAATCCTGATGCTTCCTGTTTGAGTCAACGTTTGAGGGCCAACGATGACTCAAACACCATTTAGAACAAAACCAGAAAAACCAGAAAGCTTGCTGTCATTGGCGTTTGACTCAACGTTGGAGGGCCAATGTCAGCTAACCTACGCGTACGCATACCTTGCGCTTCCGCGCAAAAGGGTCAAAAATGCTCATCCACGCGTACGCGTGCTTCACGCGTGCGTGTGGATGCAAGATTTTTATTTTGCAGTTTTAAAACAAAGCAGGGGACGTTGGCTTCAGCGTTGGACCTCCAACGTTCCCTCCAAAGTTGGCATTTTCACGCGTGCGCGTACTCCACGCTTAAGCGTGCATCGCCTTTTTTTCCATCCACGCGTACGCGTCGATTCAAAATCTTCAAATCTGAATTCTGGGCTGAGCATCGCGGACGTTGGAGGCTAGCGTTTGAGGTAACGTTGGACCTCCAACGTTCGATTTTAACGCATACGCGTGACCCACGCGTACGCGTGGATGGTTAATTTTTGCCATTCCACGCGTGCGCGTGACGCACGCTTGTGCGCGGATATCAAATTTTGCTTTTTCACGCGTACGCGTCACTCAAAATTCACTTAGCTCCAGAATTGAATTTTTTATCACCACGTTGGGGGTAACGTTGGATGTCCAACGCTACCTCAAACGTGAGCATCAGCAGTGTTTGCAGAGAAGTTCTTTGTTTCTCTTCCAACGTTTGAGGCAACGTTGGTGGTCCAACTTGGCCACCAACGTTGCTTCTTCTCCATCTTTTCATGCTCATTCTTCAACCTTCCTCCATGCTTTCTTTCACCTATCATCAACCAATACATGCATCAAAGCCTTGCTAAAGTCATGAGAATTCTAATAATTCTTAGCACACAAGTAATTATAGCATAATTCTCATGAATTTGCATTAAATTAATCATAATTGGATGAATCTATGTATGCATGAATTTCTATCCAAATGGCTTACTTATAACTCAAGAAAGTGCATAAAACCTATCAAAAACAAAGAAAAAGGCTGGTGAAACTAGCCTAAAAGACCCTGTCATCAGTCACATAACAATGCAACCTTCCTACCCATTTCCTTTTTCTATCTCACCTCACTCATGCATTTTCTTTTCAAACATGGCATATGCATCCTTTATTTATTCTTTTATTTCATACTTTGTTATGCACAAGTTTTTTTTATTTATTTATTATTTGAACTATGAATGCATATGTTTTAATTAATGAAATGCATGAGCATTACCTAATTGTCAAAATTTTCACAATGAGTTCATACCTCTATCACCAATGCTTCCCAAAATTCTCCTACACTTAGACTTTACACACTAATCCACCCAAGCTAATCAAAGAGTAATTCAGGGACATCAATGATTTTCTACTTAAGGAGAGTAATGTGTTATCATCAGAACAAAAGGGGATTCATAGGCTCAAAGGGGTTTACAAAGGTGAATGCAAGGGTTGGCCTTATAGGTTAGTGAGTTTATCATCAAGGATGGCCTCAATCATGCTAAATGCATCCAAACACAAATACAGGACATAAAGAATCATGCAAATCAATGATCACAATAAAAAAGGAGTATAATCACACATAAAGAATCATTGCAAATCAATGAAAAATGCAACCATATATTAAAGTTCAAATCTCACAAGGCATGTTGTTCGAGCTCTTTTCCATGTTCTACAAACAAAATACTCCAAGCAAGTTGGTAAACACAATTTTTCTTCAATTCAATCAATGGTACGCCCTTAGAAAAAAGGTTTCATGGAAATTCCTTGGTGTTTCACCAACTTATTCATTCTATCATGCAATATGCAAATATTAACTACTAAATATCCATAAACGGTAAAGAAATATTCACAACAAACCAAACAAGATGCAATAGAAAAAGTACTCAAAATGAAAAAAAAAGTACCACAAGAAACATTGCAAAGTGTCTTTAAAAGAGAAACTTTTACGCCCCTTGAAGTCATCGATCCTCCCCACACTTAATTTGTGCACGGTCCTCCGTATATGCTTACGATCCGGGAGGACGAAGAGGGTCCACCTTCAGCTGGTGGATTCAGGAGTGGGATGGTCAACTGCATCATGCTCCTCCCAAGCTAGCTCGGATGAAGATCTAGGAATCGGGCCGGGGTCTCTTCCTTCTAGCTTTGCCGCTATCCACTTGAAACGCTTTTGCTCCAAATGTATTACCGTCGAAATTTTCTGATCGTAAATTAACTAAATGTAACATTTTACTAAAGCAATTTACCGTCAGCAAAATTCGACGGTAAAACTGCTGGTAAAGTTGGCGTCAGTGAAATCATATTTCACACCACTAATCACCGTCGGATTCAGAGTCAGAATATAAAATCCGACGGTAAACATTTCGGAAAATCCAAGCTACCTTGTATCCGACGCAAAAACTAACACTAAATTCGACGGTAAATGATGCTGCTAAATCCGACGGTACTCAGTATTTTTCTTGTAGTGTTATCACTTCTACTTCTACTACTTCTATTATTCAACCATACTTTTATCACCTTCGTTATCTCCTCTACTATCATCATCACCACTACAAATATCATCAACATTTAATATTATTTTATTTTATTTCTTGTTCGATGGTTTTTTTTCCTTTAAAAGGTCTTCGTACTGCAATTATTTTTTTTTGTGACATCATTTTCAGCAGTGGTCTTTAATTTCTCCACTTAACCACTATCAGTGAAGAAATTTTTCAAAAATAAACTTATTAATAGTTTGTGGGAGTTTAAAACACCACAAATTACAAATAAAACTACCCACAAAATCTAATTTTCGTTACTATTTAACGGTTTTTTTTAAAAGAGGGGTCGTATTGTCCCAAAATTAAAAGATTGAAAGCCGTAGTGTCCCTTTTTTTTTTGGACAAGGATCGGGTTGAGTCTTCACTCATAATAATAAAAATATTAGTTTTCAATAATAATAATAATAATAATAATAATAATAATAATAATAATAATAATAATAAATAAATAAATAAATAAATAAATAAGTATTAAAAAATTATTAACAGTAATTAATTAAAAAAATTATACTTTTCTTTAATAAAAAGTAACTAAAAATAAGTTAAACTATACATATATTTATACACAAATACATGATAACTGATTTTGATATGCACATAGTATTATGGTATACATATTAATTTTAATACATTGACAGTAAAACTTTTTATAAAATTGTCTAATTATATTCATTTTTTTTATAATAATTCACACAGTCAATGTAAAAGATAGTTATTTTGTTGATGTAAAAGTACGTAATTAAATACACATGTAAAATTACTTCATATGTTTCAAAATTAAATTCATATATATATATATATATATATATATATATATATATATTTCACATCTTTTACTTTTGTTATAAAAAATAATTAATAAATTTTTTTCTTTTATACTATAAAATAAAATATAGGTTAAAGTATATTTTTGTCTTTAAAATTTGTTAAAATTTTAAAAATATTTTTAAATTTTATTTTGTCACAAAATTATTGGATTTGAATCAAATATATCTTTGATCACTAAATTTTTAAAAAATTTAAAATATTTCAATAATAATTTTACAAAAACAACTTTTAATATACACAAGTTAGACATAATTATCATATATTATTATTAGATTAATTCTAAATTTTTTAAAAATTTAACTACCAAAAATATACTTAATACAAATCAAAATTTTTGAAATAAAATTTAAAATTTTTAGCAAACTTCAACCCAAAAAAAAAATTATATTTTACTCTAAAGAAATACAATACAAACTTCATTTCTCTTCTAAAAGGATAAACTTCATTTCTTGCTAATAGTGTAATACTGCAATGTCATTGACTAACTAGTAACGACCTCTGTTTTCATTTTGTCTCATCCGGAGCGTCTGAGGGTGGATGAAGTTCCCCATACCACATTTGTAACACCGCTAGGGGCTCACTACGTGGCACCTCACGAAACTCTTTCGGCCAGGCCCACAATAACTGAGCCCACTACTCATCCACTTTAATATGTAATAATATAATATTATTCATATTTTATTATAACAAATAATATATCGTAAACAATCTAATCAATTAGAATAATAAGATATTCTTATAAATTTAAAATATTTATATAAAATATAACAAATATAATAGCCAAAATTTATCTAATGAATAAAAAATATAACTGTTACGGATCCGGCCCATGACTTTCACATCTGGAACAGTCTCCAAATCTGGTTACCTGGATCCGAACTACTTCATCCTTCTAGAAGGTTCGGAACCGGCCCACTAAAGCTTCTAATTAACAATCAAATTCAAATACCTCCCTTATCTTAACCAGATAAGATAAGATAATATAAGATAATTACAACCGCCTATATAAAGGGGAGCCCCAGGCCCCCTCAAGTATGTCAATCACTCTACACACCTTATACCTCACAGATCCATTCTAACTTGAGCGTCGGAGTGTCTTTGCAGGTACCACCTCCCATTGCTCCAATCAAATAATTCGGCATCCGCCTCGACCCGCAAGTTTTCGATCAATCTCTCAATGCGTACTAGAGGCTTCCAGTACATTGGCACCGTCTGTGAAAAATTTGCAACGTCGTGGAGGCATGGCGGATAACCCAGAGCAATCCTCAAACTCACTCACTTGATTTCTTGCTCGTAACTGAGAGCAAAAAGGAATAATATTTCTTTAACTTGCATCACCTTCTTAGTGATAAGACACATTCGCCCTACTCCAACGGCGAAATCCCAAAGGAACAATGTTTCTCCGACTTGCAATCACCTTCTTAGTGATAACACTCTTTATGCACCTTCGCCCTACTCCAACGGTGAAATTCCAAATCTTCCGAGCACAAAGTCTCGCCTCCCTTTAGTGGGACACCTCCACCTTTTGGACCCTCTCATTCATCACCCCCTACTTCGGTTTCATGCCCACCGTGGTTGCTTCTTTTTTTGAACTCTTCAAGCTCTTCCTCCAAACCCACGAGGTCACCTCCTTCAACACAAGGTTCCAAACCTCTGCCATCCGCCGCCTCACCTATGATAACTCTGTCGCCATGATCCTCCCTTCGGACCTTACTGAAAATTCATAAGGAAGCTCATCATGAACGACCTCCTTAACGCCACCATCGTGGCCAAGCTCAGACCTCTCAGGAGCCAAGAGATCAAGAAAGTTCTCAAGGTTCTTGCACAGATGCGGGGGACTGCCAAATCGTGGCGGCATGATGGAGAACCTCGAGGAGCAATCCTCCAGCCAATACCCCAACTCAAACCCATGAAGCCCAACACCCGAAATCCAAGATAACACTCCTCCCATCCACGGGAGGATAACAAGCCCGACACATTGCCAACCAACCCCAACCCAGCAACAACCAAGAGAGGACAACCATCCTCCCACTGAAGCCCGGCCACCCGACGGCCTGGGAGAGAAGGCGGTCCAGATAATCCAAGAGCTGTGCCTCAGGGTGCAAAACCTCAAAGGCCGAGTTACACCCAAAGAATGGTACCACCCGAAGCATTCAAGTCAAGCAACCTCCAGGACCTAATCTCACCACGATACCAGGAACACCAGGCCACCTGAGCAATGACACAGCAAACGGCACGACGTCTCCCGCGACCAAGGACACCAACGCAACGCGAATGACAGAAGGCACGACAAGTCGCCCAAACGGCGACACGACAAGAGGTACGATCGCAGCGTCTCCTGTGACCCGAGTCATCAACACGACACGGACGACGACCGACAACACCAAGAAGCCAAATGCACAAGAAACCACCACATGATAATGGGAGCTACTCCCTTTATTGAAAGAATCCTGAGAGCAAAACTCCCTAAGGGTTTCGACAAACCCACAGATATGAAGTATGACGGAACCAAGGATCCCCAGGAACACCTAACGGCCTCCGAGGCCAAAATGAACCTGGAAGGGGCCTGATGATTAGACTTTTGTGTGGTTTAGAATTTCACAAATGAAGTCTCATTGCAAGTATAGTTTCTAAACCAACAATAATCCTTTCATACAAAAATTTGTTTGTCACTAGTACAAACCCCTAAATTTATAAACTGAAGTATTGAACCTCGGGTCATTCTCCCTAGGAATTGCAATAAAATGTCTTGTTATTGGTTATGAGGTATGTTTTGGGGTTTTTGAGACAAGAGACATAAAATGTAAATGGCAATGAAAACAAACTAACAACTAACAAGGTCTTGGCAAGGTTTGGTGGTCAAGGATCTCTATCCCTATCACTAACCACAACATGAGAATTGGCAAGGATCAATCCCACTAAGTTAACCCCTAACTAATAGTAGAGGAAAGTCAAGTGAGCTACATCAATCCAAGTCCATAAGTCTTAGTTCTACACCATATCAATTAGTGAGATCTAGCGTTAATGGCTCCCAATCGTCAATCCCTTGGACATTAGTAACTCAAGAGTTCCTAAGTTACCTTTCCAAGCCAAGAGCACTAAAATCTACTCTAAAATCCAACCAAGCATTTTATCAAATGCTTGGAAGGCATAAAAGGAAAGCATAGTAAAATTGCAAGGAATGTAAATCTACACTACTCAATTGCAAGGAATTAAACAACACTAAAACAAATCAACAATAAAGGAACATGAATCATAGATTGCATTAAAGGAAAATGGAAGAACAAAGTGCATCAACATAAAAGTAGAAAATTACAAGAATTAAATGCAAAACTAGAAAGAGGAGATGTAGAAGAAGAAGAATTGATAAAGGAAAAGTAAATCAAAGCATGAATTAAACCTAGATCTAAGAAATTCTAATCTAGATCTAGAACCTAATCCTAATCCTAGAGAGAAGTGAGAGCTTCTCTCTCTAAAACTACTTTAAACTAATCCTAATGTGTGTAAATGATGCTAAGTGTGTGAATGATGATTTCCCCTTCAATTCTTGGTCTTTTAAAGCATTTTGGGCGCCAAAATTGGTTGCAACTGGGCCCCACAGCTTCTCAAAATCAATGGGCACGTTTTCTATTAAAAAATCATGTGCGCCCACCGGCGCGTACGCGTACAGTGCGCGTGCACGTCCCTTGAAGATTTCGTGATCCACGCGTGCGCGTACAGTGCGCGTGCGCATGGATGATGTTTCTCAAATCTTTGGCTTTTTCCATGTGTTCTCCACTTTTCATACTTTCCTCTTCACTTCTTTGATTCATTCCTAGCATTTTCAACCTGAAATCACTTAACAAACAAATCAAGGCATCTAGTGGAATCAAGGGTGAATTGAATTTAGCTAATTAAGGACCTAGAAAGCATGTTTTCACACTTAAGCACAAATTGGGAGACAATTATGAAACCATGCTATTTCATTGAATAAATATGGGTAAAAGGTCATAAAATCCCCTAAATCAAGCACAAGATAAACCCTAAATATGGGGTTTATCAGGGCCGCCAACACGGTTCGATGTAAGACATTCCTGGTAACCCTAGCCGGCCCTGCGATTAAATGATTTAACGCCCTTCCCAATGGATCCATAATTGGCTTCCACGATATCTCGCAAATATTCATGGACCAATTCACCACCAGAATCACAAAAGCCAAACACCTCATTAGCTTGTTAGGAGTTACCCAGAGACAGGATGAGTCCACGAGAAAATACCTTGGCCGGTTCAACGACGAGTGCTTGACGGTCAATGGACTCACGGACTCAGTCGCAAGCCTTTTCCTAACTAACGAACTCATGAATGAAGACTTCCGGAAACACCTCACCACCAGACCGGTGTGGACCATGCGCGAGATCCAAGGTGTCGCAAAGGAATACATAAACGACGAAGAGGTAAGCCAAGTCGTAGCCGCCAATAAACGGGTTCACGGCAACACACAGCACGGTAACACAACACCTCGACATAACCCCCACCAAGAGAAAACCAAAAGGAACATCCCCAAACCGACAAATGCAAACCGACCCCTCAGAATCGGGAAATTCTCAAATTACACCCTTTGTCAGCTCCCATCACTGAGATCTACCACCAAATAGGGGACCGAGGCGTCCTTCCGAAGGCCCGACTAGTTAAGGAAAGAACGGGCGGCAACAAGAGCTTATATTGTGACTACCACTGAGGATACGGGAACAGAACACAGACTGCATCGACTTAAAAAGACGCTCTGGAGCAAGCCATGCGAGACGGCAAGCTTCCTAAGTTCACCAAGATCATCAGGGAGCCGAAACGCATAGAAAGAGACAGATCGCCAGAGAGGGAAGGACGCAACCCAAGAACACAAAGACAAGGCCCCCGGGAAAGTCTGAAAACAGACCCGACCATAGTCGTCAACGTCATAACGGGCAAGGATGCACCGGAAAAGTTGAAATCAACACTAAAAAAGGACCTCAAGGTCCTGGCAGTCAGAAACCAAACCTCGGCAATCATCACCAATAATGCGATAACATTATCCCACCGAGAACTGCCGATACGGCTCCTCGGCGAAAGATGCCCCCTTCGTTATCTCCACAAAGATAGGAACCGGGCTGGTTAGAAGAATACTAGTCGACACAAGAGCAGATTCCAACATCCTCTTCAGGAGAGCCTTTGACAAACTCGGGCTCCGAAATGAAAACCTACAAACCCACCGTAATGGGATAACTGGGCTCGGAGATAACTCCCTTCAACCGGACGGCACCATCACACTTCCCCTCACCATCGGAGCCGGGAACCAAAGAAAGACCATCCTCTCCGAATTCGTCATCCTCAAAGACTCCATCTCCTACAACATCATCCTCGGGAGAAAGACCATTAACAACCTCTTGGCGGTCATTTTCACCAAATTCTTACTCATGAAGTTCCAAGCTGACGACGGCACTATCGGCACAATACACGGAGACTGGGAAGTCACGGTAGAATGTGAGAACACCAGCTCGACCCTCCGCAAGAGATCCCGAGATGCGGTAGGCATTTTCCTCGCCGACCTCGATGCACGCCAAGACCAAAGTTCGCACAGAATCGTGCGAGGAAACGACAAAGAAGCAGAGTGGGACCTTGCAGACAAGGTCAGGAGCATAGCACACCTACGGGAGCTAGCCCTAAAACAGAGAATAAGCCTAAGGTACAATGGCAGCACGGTACGACAAGACTTCGGACCAGGAAAGCTCGTCTTACGACAAAACGATATCGGTCCACCCACTTCCGGAGAAGGGATACTCACGGCCAACTGGGAGGGTCCCTACCAAATCAAGACGGTAATCGGAAAAGGAGCCTATAGGCTTGAAAGACTAGACGGGGCCAAGCTCCTAAGATCCTGAATTTCCACCAACTTACGGTGCTATTATACGTAGAAACATCCTTCCAAAGAAACAAGATCGAGGAGGTTTTAACGAGGCCCAAACCACAAATGAAATTCATTTTTTCAAAAGCATTGCCCCGTCCGACGGCACGAACTAAACGCGGCTACCCAAGGATCGATCACCCCGAGGACAACAAAACGGATATCCAAATAATAAAACGGATATCCAAATAAGTAAACGGATACCCGAGAATCGATCACCCCGAAGCCAATAAAATGGATATCCAAATAACAAAACGGATATCCAAATAATAAAAAGAATATCCAAATAAGTAAACGGCTACCTGGGAATCGATCACCCCGACGCCAATAAAACGGATATCCAAATAACAAAACGGATATCCAAATAATAAAACGAATATCCAAATAAGTAAACGGCTACCTGGGAATCGATCACCCCGGAGCCAACAAAATAGATATCCAAATAATAAAACAAATATCCAAATAAGTAAATGACTACCCGGGAATCGATCACCCCCAAGCCAATAAAACGGATCCAAATAACAAAACGGATATCCAAATAAGTAAACGGATATACGGGAATCGATTACCCCGAGGCCAACAAAACGGATATCCAAATAATAAAATGGATATCCAAATAGGTAAACGGCTACCCGGGAATCGATCAACCCGAGGCCAACAAAACGGATATCCAAATAACAAAACGGGTATCCAAACAACAAAAAATGATGGCCCGAAGTTCGATCACCGCGAGGCCAACAAAATGGAAATAAGCTAAATAAATAAAGTCTTGAAATCGGCCCACCAAGAGGCCTAAAATAAGTTCACAATAACGGCCCAAAAAAGGCTACACAAAACAAGCATGAGCTAACGGTCTTCCAACTTGCGGAAAGCCGGACTGACCAACATCCTGCCAATCAATGCAGGATAACGTCATGCCCTTTCTAGGCCCCTCACAGTCTCCACAACTACGGAGAATCGGACTCTCCAAACAACTTAGCATTGAGACCAAGCAAGCATGCTCTCATGCTCCGGGGGCAACTGTTCCAGACCCGATCTCTGAGTCCTTCCTTGGAACGGTCATCAAACCCGGCATGTGATGAGACGCCCAAACAACGCGCTCCTCGCTTGACCATGAAACGGCCAGGAACTCCTCGAATCCCCTACTTTGACTAGAAAAATCAAACAACGATCTCCTTGCCAAACCACAACAGCGAGAAAAAGGTTCCTCCAGTGATGAGACCGAGCACCCTCACTCTCTCGCTCCGGGGGCAACTGTTACGGATCTGGCCCACGACTTCCACATCCGGAACAGGCTCCAAACCCGGTTACTTGGATCCGAACCGCTTCACCCTTCTAGAAGGTCCAAAACCGGCCCACTAAATCTTCTAACCAACAATCAAATTCAAATACCTCCCTTATCTGAACCAGATAAGATAAGATAATTACCATCACCTATATAAAGGGGAACCCCAGGCCCCCTCAAGTATATCATTCACTCTACACACCTTATACCTCTCAGATCCATTCTAACTTGAGCATTAGAGTGTCTTTGCAGGTACCACCTCCCATTGCTCTAATCAAATAATCTGGCATCCGCCTCAACCCACAAGTTTCCAATCCATCTCTCAACCTGTATCGGAGGCTTCCAGTACAATAACATTCTTAATAAGAAAATGCTTAAGTTAACGTTTCCAAAATATAATAAATTTGTGATAAAATGCACCTAATGGTGCATGTGATTTAATTAATGCTCTTCTAAGATGGTCTTAGAGATGCATTTTGTCATAAATTTGTGATATTTCGAAGATTACGAATTCTTTTCTTTAATTTACGGACTATTCTATTAAATTCTAAAGTTTTCTACCATGATAGATGGCCATTACACCTTTTTTATTGTTGAATCTCAACTGGTTTTTACCTCTAGATATGTGGCTGGGGGCGTAGCATTTCTAGCGGTAGCGACCCTTAGCCAATGCAAGAATGACACGTGTTGCAAAGTGGTTGGTGGTTGTGTGTGCCGATACGTCAAGGCATATACAGAGGTTCTCCGGCTCTAGTGTTGGAGAGAAATGCCCAAAAATATGGAGAGAAGAAGGGTATAACAAAAGTTAAAAGAAAATATGTTTATTTACAGCACACAATAACAATATTTGGGGTTGGCCTTGTTATGTTTGTAAGTTGAAACTAGCAAAGAAGTGAAGCAAAAGTCTCAAACGTGATCCAATGGTCATCTTGACCCCACCATGGCTACGCGGTTATATTAACATATAACGGAATTTTTTTCGTGAAAAATATAATTGAGTAAAGAGTAAAATTTTTTATTAAATTTATAAAAAATATTGTTTTTTTACATGATAAGTTCTTTTATTGATTTTTTTATTAACAAAAATAATCTTCATTTTTTACCAAAATTTTATTATTTATCATAGTGTTACTCTTACTCGATATAAATTTTTCCATTAAATATTTATATTTTAGTTTTTACTCTCTAATCTCTACTCCTTTCTCTTTAATTTTCTTTTGTGCGCAAAAGTAACCAAGCTATGATCGTAAGGGATAAAGATACTAAACAAAATTTTCCAAGTCTAGCTTTAGATTTTTTTAAATATGTCTATACGAAGAAAGATGTTGATTGAAAAATGCATTCGAAGCCATCGATTACAATTTACACTGTAAGATCTTCCTTTTCTCTAAAGTATAGAATATATGCTGATGGAAAGCACATATGAAAATTTATTCACGAACTAAACATTAATGTTTAAGACCGGATACTCAAACTTGTTTTAGACTTTTCACATTCCAAAATTAATTAATTAATATACATGATTAGTTTTTTTTGGTCCCTAATAATAAGATATGATTGTTGTAATATTATTCTTCGAGTAATTACTCAAATTAATCCACAAAGATTTTAAAAGCAGATATTTTAGTTTTTTTTAAAAAAAATTGATACACAGATCAATTTTTAAAATTTTATTCTGATAAATAAATTAGTTTTCAATTTATTTTTCGTTAAAATAATTACTCAGATCAGTTTTTAAGGATTTTAAAAACGAATATTTTTGTCCCCCAAAAAAATTAATATACAGTTCAATCTCCAATATTTTTCTCTATCAGACATAACAGTCTCCGTCCATTTTGCTTTTATTATATGTCGACCTTTATTATTATTAATTTAGTTTTGTGTATGTAGATGGCGACACTAACATATTAATACACTATTTTCGTTAGAAACAAGTAAGGTAAATAATGATGCTTTCAAATCCAAATTAAAACATTTTTTTAATACAAATATATTTTTTAAAATAGGACATCTTTTGATTACATTAAATACAAAAATATCAAATAGTTTCAACCTTAAATTTTTTGTAGAATAATCTCTAATAATTTTATTCAATATTATTATTATTATTATTATTATTATTATTATTATTATTGAGTGACTATATATATATATATATAATAATCTAATAAATAAATTTATCATTATTTTTTTAAAAAATACAAAATAATTATGGTACAATATTATTATGCAATTAATAATAATAATAATAAATTTATTTTATTTTTTTTGGACGGAAGATTCTTATGTCTGACAGAGAAAAATGTTAGAAATTAATCTGTGTATTAATTTATTCTAGGGACTAAAATGTCAACTTTTAAAATTTTTGGGGATTGATTTTGGTAATTACTCTGCCAGAAAATGAACTGAAGACTAATTTATCTGGCGGAGTAAAACTTTGGGAATTGATTTGTATATTAATCTTTCTTGGAGACTAAAATGTCCACTTTTAAAATCCTTAGGGACTGATTTAAATAATTACTCTTATTCTTCCAAAAGTTTAAACAAATAAAAAATATTTATTAAAATCTATTACATAGGTTTTCTTTCTCTTTTTATTTATCTTATGCTTAAATAATTCTTCTTTTTTTTTTAAAAAGTTCAATAAGAATTGAACTTTAAACCTCTCACAACAATAAAGGTTTGGAATAGTGACCAATTTTAGCAACCCACAAAATCGATCACAATTAGCGACCGATATTACGATTGATCAAATTTTTCTAGGACCAAATAAAAGTTAGTTGCTAAATCAATTAGCGGCCAATTTAGGGACTACCCAATGTTGGTCGCTAAAATAGAAACTAGTGACCGATTTAGCAACTGATAACGAAACCAATCTAGCTGGTAGCTAAAATCAGTCGCTATTTTTTAATTTAGAGATCGAATTAGCAACCAAAACAAAAAAACTTAATCTTTGAGGGCCATCAGTGGCTAAATTGGTAGCTATTTTAATAACCGATTTTGTCACCAACATAAAGATAGACTGAAAAATAGCTGGTCACTAAATCAGTCGCTAGAAAGTTGGTCGCTAAATCCATTGCTAAGTATTAATATAGCGATGCATTAGTGACCACCTATAAAATCCAAATTTTAAAGTAGTTGGTTGCTAAATCAGTTGCTATTTTTAATGATTATTGACTAATTTAGCGACGAACAAACCTAGTTGGTCACTAAATCGATCACTACGTGGTTAGTCGCTAATTTAATCCTTAGCATAAGAATTAGTGTCTGGATAAAAATAATATTATAAACTAATCGGTTTCTAAATTGGTCATGATTTAAAAAAATTACATTTCTCGCCATAGCTTTTGTAAGAACTACGATTAATTAGCCGCTTAATTAAATTAAATTAATTGTCCAAAAATTTAGAATGTTAATTAGAAATTTTAAATATGATTTTTGGACTCAATAGATTTTTCTAAGTTGGAAAATATAATTTTCTGTTAAAAATTGTGTAAAAATGCGTATCGGTAAATTAGCCGGTAGTACCGGCTTAAATCTGTCCGGTACTGTGTGAGAGCAGTAAAAACTGTAGATAAAACTTAGGAAAATAATTAAAGGTTTGGCCCAATTTTGAGGCAAACGGGTCAAAAACGCTAACGGGTTGGATCGGGTCCAAGTTGGGTCCAAGCCCAACATATATATACCCTTAAGTGAAGCCATTTCAGCCTCCTAACCCTTTATAACTTAACATTATAGCTGCAAGTGAGAAGAGAGGAGAAGAGAGAGTGTCACTATTCACCACCAACTTTCGGCGGCCATAACTCGAGCTACGGTGCTACGATTCGCGTGCCGTCAGCGGTTACACGAAGCTCTCGCCGAGTTTGTTGGTTTCATCTAACTTGTGTTGGTAAGATTTTGAAATTTTCTCTTTTTTCTGCAGTCCTAAGAAATTCGAAAATGTGGGTATTGGTTTAGTGAATTTTTGTGTTTTGATTGATTAGGTGGTATCTAAGGTTGGACTATTGGTGGTTTGTTCCCCAAACACCATCGGAGAAGGTAAGAAAACTCTTTACCTTATGAATTTGTGAAATTTATGAACCCTAGGTGTTGATTTATGATAAAATTATGTATGTCTAGTTTGACTTGTGAATTATTGGAGCTTTGGATTAATTATTGGTGATTGGAGACTTAGTGTGGACACAAATTTGGTGTATAGAACATATTGAAAATCGGCCAAGGTATGGTTTCAGTTTTCTCTATATAATATATAATATTTCTGGACACTTAGGCTAGTGGACCATAGGATAGGATTGAAATTGATTGTTGATATTTGTGATGTATGATGATTTTGATGATTGTGATGATTTTTGTGAATGATAATGTTGATGTATGAGATGGGATTGGATAATGAGGATTTTGAGGATTGTTAATGAATGATGAGGTTTGTTGATGTTGATAGAGGATGGGGGAATGATATTTCGTGATATAAATTGTTGAGGTTTGAGTTTATAAGTAGAATTTGGTGTATGGAATGGATGATTTTATGTGTTGCTAAGTTATGAAACAAATAAAAGGTATATGAATATGAATTAGGTACACTAGGAGTATTTTAAATGTGGAATAAGTGATTTTGGATTGAGAGTTTGGTAAAATTGAAGTTTAGAGATTTTTGGTGAAAATGGATTTTTGACAAACTTTGGCGGATCATATCTTGAGTTACAGTTTTTGAAATTGAATGAATTTTGTATCAAATTAAAGATAATTCAAAGATATTTAAAACAGTATAGATTTTTTAGAAATAAGAATTTAGTAGAAAAAGATATGATTGTTGGAAGTTAGTGTCAAAAATCTGAATTATGTGATGTTCCAGAATTTGTAATTTCTGATTTGTGAATGATGGCTTTGTTTTGACTTGTGCGTACGCACATCCTTGTGTGCAAGCACACCCTGTAAAATTTTGAAAACGTGCGTACGCACATTCTGGTGTGCACACATACACCTTGCAAAATTCGCAAGTTGTGCGTATGCACAACATCGTGCGCACGCACACGCTGGGAAGTGCTTTCTGTTGAGGGTGGTCTTACGTATCTATGGGTGTACGTAAAATGGAAAATTTTGCCTTCTATGTGTATGCACACCTCTATGCGTACGCACACTTTGTGAAAACTCTTCTAGGAGTGCGTACACACAACCCTATGCGTACGCACAACCCTAAGCATACGCACATTGCCCTGTTTTTTTAGAAAACCTTGTTTTTAACTGTTTTACCTTCTCGGTAAGCTTGTGAACTTCCGTAAAGCTTATCTAGGGTGTTTTAAGTTGTTTTTAGGCTTTGAAACTTAGAGAATACCCTAAGTAAGTAACTAGATAAATTCAGATAAAAAGTTTAGAAGACAGAGCCTTAGGATTCTGGAGTACTGAGGATGAATTAGTTCAGTGAGATGACGGAGTATTGAAATGATGACTGAAATGATGAGATTGTGACTTTCAGATAGATGATGTTGAGACGAGTCGAGGACTCAGAGGGGACTGATGTGTACTGAAAAATGATTTATGAAAACCACTGCTATATTATTTATACTGAGATTGTTGAGACGCTATGTGCCTGGCAGGGACGGTAGGTTAATCCCGCCTGTCGAGATCACGGCGGTGGCGTAAGGACAGTTGGTTTATCCCGCTTACGTTGTGATGTGAGATCTGTGGCTAAGTATCTCGCTCGCATCCTTTCGAGTCACAAGAGTGAGCCGAGCACTATAAATTTAGGAAAGTGGACGGGCACTATAACCCTGGGGAAGGTACCAATTTTTATTCGTGACCGAAAGGCGACATTCCAATGGGAATGTGTCGGGTTGGAAGTTGAACCGACGATGTGATATCACAGCCAATAGGATGGGCACTCATCATGTGCATATTCTATATGTTTGTTTGCTTTGCCTAGTTGTATAACAAGCTTAATTGTTTCTTGAATTACTTGATATACATGATTATAATTGTGTTTTACTTGCATTACTATTATTTGTGATTTCTACTGGGATTAAGGAGGTTTGGTAGGTGGTGGCGATGGGATCGCATGGCAGTTAGGCTGGTGAAGGCTGTGGGACAGCGGTGAACTGATAGTTAGAAATCCCTTAAGATAATCTATCCTGTTTCATAAAGGTTTTAAAGTTATGGTTTTAATTTCAGTTATGTTTTAAGTTGAATCTTGTGTGGATATGAAGTTCTAGGATTGCCTCTGGCATCCCGGAATCTTATACCTTACATTACTGGACACTATTACCATACTAAGAACCTTCGGTTCTCATACCATATTCTGTTGTTGTTTTTCAGATGCAGGTCGTAACCCACCTCGGTGAGTTGCGAGATGGTGACAGAGCGGAGGATCTTGATTATCTTTTGGAGACTTTTGTATATTTTGTTTAGTACTCTCCCTTTTGTATTCTATTTTGCCTTAGAGGCTAAATTTGAGAGAAATATTTTATATGTTGTTTTACTTTTCAAAACTCTGTATTGTCTGTATATAACTAGCTGGCTTAAAGTTCGCAGGTTGCGGCTAGTACTTTATGACTGTTATACTTATATATCTATATATGTCTTGATATCTCGCTTCTATATCTTGTGCCTCGTTTTGTGTAGCCATGTGTGAACGTTTCGTGCTTTTGAAACTCTTTTTTTGAGCTTATTTCTTCATCGGGCTTCTAGAATTATTATTCCTTATATATATATATATATATATATATATATATATATATATATATATATATATATATATATATATATATATATATAAGCGTTAGAATTGTCGTAACCTTTGATTAATCTTTGCTTTACGGCATGAGGTAAGGTGATGACTTGCATCATCTACCCTTCTTTCTTGCATAAAGAAGACCATAAAAGAGCATAAATCTCATTTGATCAGTACAGTTCATGCATTATTTGATGAATATTATGGTACACTACTTTGAGATGAGTTGTGCTGAATTTCAGGTGAAGAAGGAATAAAAAATGGGTAGAAGACAAACAAGAAGCTGGGCGTGTGAAACTGGCGTGCCACTTGGGAGCAAACGCCACAAAAATGCACTGGTGTGGCACGCCAGTACTAAAGTCCAGAGAAGAAGTCCAAGCATGCATGAGGGCATGGCACGCCAGGAATGGGCGTGGCACGCTAATACATTATTCCAGAGAGCTACAATGGGGACACAAAAGGGGCGTGACACGCCAGGTTGGGCGTGGCACGCCTGACCCATCAATTACTATGGGCGTGCCACTTGAGCAAAGGAGTGTGGCATGCCAACGGACCATTCCAAAAAGAGCCTTCACTATGGCGTGCCACTTGGTATCGAAGGCGTGGCACGCCAGCCCTAAGAAGTCACTTGGGCGTGCCACTAAAGAACCCAGGCGTGGCCGCCAAGCTTGAAGAGTTCACAAATCCATGGGTGTGCCACTTGAGCAGCATGGCGTGGCACGCTGGTACAACAATCCAGAGAAGGGGTTGAAGGCAATTGAAGACTGGGCATGCCACTTGAGCAACCAGGCATGGCATGCCAATGCACAAAGGACCAAAAGCAAGGACTGGGCGTGCCACTTGGTATCGAAGGCGTGGCACGCCAACTACTGGAACCAAGATAAGATCATGTGGGTGGTACGCCAGCCTTTAGGCGTGGCACGCTGGTATAAGTTTCCAGAGAGGATGAAGGAGGCCAATTACATGGGGGCGTGCCACTTGGTATCGAAGGCGTGGCACGCCAACTACTGAAACCAAGATAAGATCATGGGCGTGGCACGCCAGCCTTTAGGCATGGCACGCTGGTATAAGTTTTCAGAGAGGATGAAGGAGACCAATTACATGGGGCGTGCCACTTGGTATCGAAGGCGTGGCACGCCACTCACCATTCTTCACTTAGGCGTGCCACTTGAGCAACCAGGCGTGGCACGCCAGTGTTTTTCAGAGAGCAAAGAAGCATTGGGGCGTGCCACTTGAGTTCGTGGCGTGGCACGCCAAAAAGAGGAACCACTCACTCACAAAAGGGGAGTGGCACGCCAGACTTTGGGCGTGCCACGCTAGTTCAACTTTCCAGAGCAGCCTAGCCAAGCATAGGGCAAGGGCGTGGCACACTGATAAACCCATATTTTATGATATATATTGTGCTCAATTTAAGTGATTTATTCAACCCTTCACCCACTTATTCATGTAAATTGTATGGTTTTACTTTCCCTTCCTTATTATGTGATATATGTGAAAAACACGTTTCCTATGCTTTAAAAATAATTATTTTAATTACCTTTTATTACCATTTGATGCCGTGATTTGTGTGTTGAGTAGTTTCAGATCTTCTAAGGCAGGAATGACTTAAAGGATGGAAAAAGAAACATACAAAAAATGGAAGGAAAGCACAAAATGGAGTTTTTGAAGAAACTGGCAGCGACGCGAACGCATGGACAACGCGGCCGCATGCCTAGCGCGAAAAGGCAGCGACGCGAACGCGTGAATGATGCGGACGCGCGCCTTAAGCAGAACGCAGATGACGCGTACGCGTGACCGAAGCGAACGCGTGACAAGGAAAACTCCTAGATGACGCGACCGCGTGACCCACGCGGACGCGTGACAGACGTCACGCACCAGAAACTGCAGAAAATGCTCCCAGCGATTTCTGAAACCCTTTTTGGCCCAGATCCAAGTCCAGAAAGCACATATTAGAGGTTATAAAGTGGGGAAATGCATCCATTCATGAGGAGGCCTTTAATTATTCACTTTTGATAATTTAGATGTAGTTTTTAGAGAGAGGTTCTCTCCTCTCTCTTAGGTTTTAGGATTAGGATTCCTCTTAAAGGATTTAGGATTTCAACTCTTCATCAAGTTCAATATTTCTTTTACTTTCGGATACTTTAATGCTCTCATTCAATTACTTATGTTGCCAGATTGGCTTATGGACTCTTTATGTTTAGATCGATTTTCTCTTATTAATGCAATTGAGGTATTTCATATCTAAGATTCTTATTTAGCTTTATATATTATTGGCTTTAATTGATTAACTGGAAGCTCTTGAGTTATCAACTATCCGTGATTGGTTGTTATGTCGGCTAATTGACTGGTATTCCACTAACTCTAGTCTTTCCTTAGGAGTTGGCTAGGACTTGGGAATCTAACTAATTAGTTCACTTGCCTTTCCCTTGCTTTCATAAGGGTTAACTAAGTGGGATTAACTTCCATTCTCATAGGAGTAACTAGGATGGGACTTCTGAATTTTCATACCTTGCCAAGAGTTTATTTTACAGTTATTTATTTATTTTACTTGTCAGTTAAATTACTTGTTCCTTACTTTCAAAACCCCCAATTTACAAAACTCATAACCAATAATAAGAACACCTCCCTGAAGTTCCTTGAGAAGACGACCCGAGGTTTAAATACTTCGGTTATCAATTTTAAAGGGGTCTGTTACTTGTGACAACCAAAACTTTTGTAAGAAAGGTTGATTGCTTGGTTTTGAAACTATACTTGCAACGAGAATTTATTCTGAATTCTAAACCATTAATCTTCCGTCCTTCAAAAATGGCGCCGTTGCCGGGGAGCTGCAAACGTGTGCCTTATTATTGGTTATTGTAAATATTTTTCTTTTACTTGTTTATTTGTTTTTGTTTTCTCCTTTTATTTCCATTAGCTACTATGAATTCTCACCCCTCTCGCTTTGAGTTTGGTTCTAATATTGTTGAAGGGAACGAAAGCTATAGCAGGAACATGCATCAAGGTCAGAGCTATCAAAGATGGATGGAGCCACGAGGACTTGATCAACCCTTTAGGCAACAACACCCTCCACAGTATCATTGATGCCAGGGCATTTTGGCCAGTTTCACTGACCTTTTCTTTACTATTTTTAGGGTAGTTTCATGTATTTCCTTAGGAAATAAGCTAGTTTTGGGTAGATATTCACTTACATCTTGATTCAAGCATACATTGTGCACTTTACATGATTTCATGAGGATTTTGCATGAATTTAAGGACAAATTGGATGTTGCATTTCCCATGACTTGGACTAGAACTTTGATGCGCTTTATTGCTTGATTTCAGGACAAAGGAAGCAAAGAAGAACCACATTAGTGGCTACGTTAGTTACACTAACGTTAACACTAACGTGGAATGGGAGTAACTTGCAAAGTTAATGAGAAAAGTAATTGCCAATAACGCTCTCAAAGCCATCATTGCCCATTTCCTTTCTTCCACGTTAAGAGTCACGTTAACTAAGTTAACGTGAACTCTAACGTGGAAGAAAGGAAATGGAGCCAACGTTAGTGACACTTAACATTATCACTAACGTTGGACCAAGCTCATAAGTGGCCATGTTAACTTAGTTAACGTGGCCTCTAACGTTAAGAAGTAAAGGGGAAGCCAACGTTAGTGACATTCAACTTTGTCACTAACGTTGGCCAAGTCACAATAAGCCACGTTAACTTCCACGTTAACCTAGTTAACGTGGAAGCTAACGTGAGGAGACAAAGTGGTCGACAACGTTAGTGACACCAAACATTGCCACTAACGTTGGAAGGAACCCACACAAACCCCAATAAGCCACGTTAACTCCCACGTTAACTTAGTTAACGTGGAAGTTAACGTGAAGAAGGGAGGTGATCGCCAATGTTAGTGACACCCAACATTGTCACTAACGTTGGAACTAGCCCACATAAGCCACTATGAGCCACGTTAACTCCCACGTTAACTTAGTTAACGTGGAAGCTAACATGGATAAGGAATGATGAGCCAATGTTAGTGACACTCAACTTTGTCACTAACGTTGGAGATGGCTAGCATGGCCACGTTAGAAGCCACGTTAACCTAGTTAACGTGGACTCTAACGTGAGAAATAGGGGCACATTGGAACGTTAGTGACAATGGTAAGTGTCACTAACGTTCTCGAAGGTTGGCAAGCCTACGTTAAAAGAGCCACGTTAACTAAGTTAACGTGGACTCTAACGTAAGAAAGGGGGAAACTTCTCAACGTTACTGGAAAAGGTAAGTCCCAGTAACGTGTGCGAAGGGCATAGAGGCAACGTTAGTGGCAACGTTTGTGCCACTAACGTTGAAGTTAACGTGGCTCTTACATTGGGTGAGGAACGTTAGTGAAAAAGGTGATTGTCACTAACGTTCTCGAACCCATATTTTCACTGAACGTTAACACCACTAACGTTCTGAGCTAAAGTCTCTGCCCACTTCACACTTTCTCTCTGCAAGTAAAGCCAAGCCCAATGAAGAAGAGAACTGCTTCAAACTCAAGATCTAAAGGCCCATACCCAAGACTTGAAGAGCCAACTAGAAGAACAAAAGAGTAGTATATATAGGAGTAGCTTTGAATTAAATTGGGGGTTGGAAATTATAAGGAGCCTCTGGGCATAGAATTACTCTCTGTATTTACTTTCTCTGCACTTCTTGTTTCATCATGTATTCTCCATCTTTGTTTTCATTTTCCAGAGCTATGAACAACAAAACCCCTTTCATTGGGTTAGGGATCTCTGTTGTAATTTGATGGATCAATACTAGTTTTCATTATTCTTCTTCTATCTTTTCTCTTGATTTTACTTGAAAGCTTTTGATCTTCATCCAATTGGGTAGTTATCTTGGAAAAGAAGCTATTCAAACTTGGATCTCTTCTGAACCTTGAAAGAGGAATGAAGATATCATGCTAGAAATGCTTTCTCATGCTGGACCAAATTGGGTTTGGATGGATATGTGACTATAATCCTCTCAACACTTGATTTGGGAAATACATCTGGTATAATCAGTGACCATACTTCATCTCTTCTCATGAGCAATTGACCAAGGAATTGGCTATTGATCAAGATTTGAGAGATTGAATTACAAGAAATTTTAATTCGATCACTTAAGATTGCCAAGGAGATCAATGAGTGCATTGATTGAGGAAGAGATGAAAATGAAATTGATCCGGAGAATGCAACATCTCCTGAGCCTAATGAACTCCCCATTTCTGATCTTACCCATTCTCTTTAATTTCTGCCATCTACATTTATGAGCAATACCCCATTCCCATTTACAATTCAGCAATTTACTTTCAGTCATTTATTTTCAGGTCTTTAATTCTAGCATTTTACTTTTTCTGTCATTTACATTTCCGCCATTTTATTTTCTGCAATTCTCAACTCAAATTCTGATTCGCTCAACTAGAACATTCCTCTAATTAAAGTTGCTTGATCAATCAATCCCTGTGGGATTCGACCTCACTCTATTGTGAGTTTTTACTTGACGACAAATTCGGTACACTTGCCGAAGGAAATTTGTTGCGAGACAAGTTTTTCGTGCATCAATCATAGACGAGGACCACTTTACAATGCACACCAAGCTAATAGATATGGTGGACCACCTTGCAATTACCAACAAGCCCCACCCTGTGCTTATAGACCATCCTCTCAACATAGATTTGAACCACCACACTCACAAGTTCCTTTTCACCATTCACCACCGTATGACCCTTATCCACCACAATCCCAATCCAATTACTCCCAAGAACCACCACATTATTATTTTTAACCCTCTCTCCCAACCAATGAACCCTCATACCCACCCCAACCTCCAATGAATGACAAAATTCGTGTTCTTCTTCAAGGGCAAGCAAGGATACAAAATGGCGTACTGGAACTCACTATTGCCTTAACCGAGGTAGTAAATATAATAGCCTACCGACATCTGAGAACTCAAAGTACTCCCATGGCTGCATGTGGAGAATCAAAAGAAGAGCGTAGCATGAAGGAAACACTAGAAACTCCGGTGGACAATGAGAAGCATGGCTTTGTATTGGAACAAGTAGAGGAAGCCATGATAGCTGTAGAGGAAGAAGTGGTTGAAGATTTAGGAGATGCTGAACCTCTATGGGAATCAAGAACTATAAAGGATTCCGCTGAGAAGTCCAAAATTGATGCCAAAGAGGACAGTGCACAACCTCCAATGCATATACCTTGTGAAAAATTGGACAGAACAGACCAAGAAGTTGATTCCATGGGCAGTGATCATCATAAATCAAGCTCTCCTAGTCACAACTCACATCCGCAACTGAATTCTTTGAACCTGAAGAACCTTATCCAAGTGAATACGAAGATGACGTCGAGGTAGATTTCTCTCAACCTCCAACGTATGACTTAAGTGATGAGGAAGACATAGAAGACTTTGATCAGGACGCAGTTGCAGTTGAAGAGTTTTGCAAAGAAGTGGAGGAATTCACAGAAGAATACAAGGGAGTAGAGCTTACAGAACCACTGGAAACACCTATCCCAAGGCCATTACCACCTAATACAAGCTTCAAGCGGGTACAATCCTTAACATTTATCTTTACTTTTCCACTTGAATATGGTTTGCTTGAAACAGATGGCCAGCTTAGAGCTCTTTGCAGCTTTAAGAGTAAGAGGGAAATAGCTCGTACTCAGAGCTGGTGTACAAGGTTCAATAAGGTTCCGCGCTTCAATTCGAAGTGCAAGGATTGGTACCAAGTCCAATTGAATGGGTCTCGGAAGATGTTTGGTCATCTTGGTGAGAATACAATTTCTAAACCGGCAGGATCGAAGAATATAGATCAAGACAACGGTGGATTTAAAAGCAAAGTTTGGGATCCTAGAATCTATTCCGACATTCGTCACCCCGGGAGCCTGAGAATCTGTTTGAAGCTGATCAAAAGCTTTACATGCCAAGTTTGGGACCCCGGAGGCTGTTGGCATTCCAAACATTGGTGGAGATTTCTGGATGAATTTAAGCACAAGCCACCATAACAGGAAGCTTATCAAATGTCCAACTTAAGGACTTTAACTAAAAGTACTAGGTGGGAGACAACCCACCATGGTATGGTCGTTTCTTTTTCAATTTTTATTTCGTATTGTTTGTTTTTATGTTATATTATTTTTATTGAACCTGGATGTTATTCGTAGCATTTGCATTAGTATTGCATACTGCATAATTGCATACAAAAAATTTTTTTTTTGCACGCGACGCGACAGCGTCGCTGACGCGTCCGCGTCACCAGTGCATTAAGAAGAAAAGGAAAGTGAACAGAAAGTCACGCGAAAGCGTGGCTGGAGGCGTGGCTTTGGCACAAATTGTTCCACGTGACCGCATCGCTAAAGCGTTCACGTCAGTTGCGAAAACTACCTCCCACGCTTTCGCGTCAATCACATGGACGCCTGATCTGGAAATCGGCGTAAAAATCCAACGCCCAGAAATCTGGGCTGGAATCGTGCGGTTGGTGTGTGTTTAGCACAAAATGGCCCACGCGTTCGCATCCCTGACGCGAACGCGTCACTTGTAAAACACCCATCCCACGCGAAAGCGTGAGCGACGCATTCGCGTCACGTGGATATTATGGCACCCCAATGGAGACAGAGAGTTGCGTTGAAACGACACTGGAATTGTGTGTTTAGCACAATTTCCAGCAACGCGGTCGCGTGCCTCACGCGACTGCGTCATTTATCCTTTTACCCATTCCATACGATCGCGTCACTCACGCGATCGTGTCAACCCCATTCTACCCTAGCCACGCGATCGCATGCTCCACGCGTTCGTGTGGATTCAAAATCACTAACCCAACCACGCGAAAACCTATTCCCCCTCTGCTCTCTCCCTCCTTCCTCTGCACCCATCACCACCGCCAACCACCCCTGACCGCTGCACCGGTGCCAACCACCCAAACCCACCGCGACGCCCACTCCCCTCCTTCTTCCTTCTCCCCTCCTTCTCTTTCCTTCTCTTCTCCCCCTTCGCCACTGCCCCCCACCACAGCCAAACCACCACCGCCCGCCCCAGCACCGCCTCCCACCATCACAACCACCCTCCACCCAACAACCCTCGAACCCCCTTCCTTCCCCTCCCTGAACCCCAACCCTAACCCAGCACCACCAAACCATCCCTGCCGCCACCACGGTTCGCCACCGCGCAGCCCTACGTCACCGGCGCGTTGCCGCCACTACTACCCCACTCCCACCATCTCTCTTAGTTCCATACTTGTGCCTCTAACCACCAGGTTCCGCCGAACGCCATTTTTTCTTTCATTCGTAGTTAGTTGCATATTTTTCAGTTTATGTTCAAAATTAGACTAGTTAGAGATGCATGTTTGTAGTGAATTCTAGGTGGTTAGGTAGCTAGGATGTGGTTAGTAGATTTAGGCCTGATAATTGCGCTGTTCTTGCTTCTTGTTTTATCAATTTCGTAATTCTGATTTTGCTGTGATGATCGTATTGTTCATATGCTATTCTTCACTATTTCATGCTGCTTTTACACTGCCCTTTTCATGTTCATATTACTTGTGTCTATTTGCAGCTTTATTTTAATTTATATGAACTATTTTGCTTGCTGTTTATTACCCAGGAACATCCAATTTTAGCCGGAATGCTGCCCAATTTTCTGCAAATTGTTTTGATTTTCACTCATGTTTTGGTTTTGGCAATTTGAATTTTGCATTACTTAGCTTTTACCAAACCAATTCATGCATGCACGGGCCAGTATTCTTATTCCTTTCGATTTCCTGGTTAATAAATTGCACTATTGATGATTCGATTTTAATTTTTGCTATCTTTATGAATCATCATCAATAACCTGATATTTTTGAATATGAGTTGACTAGTCTTTAAATTTATGAATTTCTTGTTACTTAGGAAACATTTCTCAATGCCACTTACTTTAATTTTTTTCTCCTAACTCACTGCTTTCTACTTTTTCACTTTTAACCACTTTTAACTTTCTAACTTCTCCCTTTGCTTTTTAACTAACTCCTTCAACTTTTTCACCCATAGCATGATTATTGTTTCTCTTAATTAACAGGTATTCTACTTATAATATATTTTGGATTGTGATTTCTCATCTCAGATTTCTAACTCCAAAATAATCCAAAATGCACAATTATTCAACTCATTTCATAATTCTACTGCTCTTTTGCCACTATGTGCTTATATTGCTATTATTCTATTTGCATACTTAGTTTCCTGTTTTTATTCTTCAATTATATCCTGGAATTTCTGTTTTTCAGGATGTCTGACCCTCAACGAAAAGGAAAAGGAAAGGCAACAACTGGCAAACGGAAAAGAGGTGAATCCTCTATGTCTATTCTGGACATTATGCATGATGACTCTTGGCGGGAAAAGCACTTTACCCCGCAGGAAAAGGCTGACCAGCTCCTCCCTGCCAATGATCCCATTAAATTTGCAAACAGATACTGTGAGCTGAAGTATCCAGTGTTTGCCACTTCCAGAAACCTGTACCTGGAGAGAACTCTGAAAATTTCAGAAGAACTACAGCAGTACACCTCTGATCAGATCAAACAGAGAGGCTGGTTCTTCTTGGAGAGAAACTTGACAGAGGTCAATGCTTCCTGGGTAAGAGAGTTTTACTGCAACTATTTCAAGACTTCCCTAGATGCAGTACACCTCAGAGGGAAACATATACTGGTCACTGAAGAAGCCATTGAGGATATTCTGCAGCTTCCGCCTAAGTCAGATCATCCTGACGGTTACCAAAAGGCTGAAGAGGACATGCACTTTCTGAGATTTGACTGGGATGCTGTCAAGCAAAGGATAGCCCTTGACCCTACTGTCCCATGGGTCATGGGAAAGAACACAGCCATGCCTAAGGGAATCAAGCTGATGTATCTGAATGATGAGGCTCGGCTCTGGCACCAGATCCTGAGCAACTTTGTTATGCCGAGCACTCATGAGACGGAGCTGTCTGCTGCTATGATCACCCTCCTCTAGTGTGTGATGGAGGGTAAGGACCTATACCTCCCACATTTCATCCGGTATTACATGGCCAGGGTCCATGTCAGAGGCACTCTCCCTTTCCCATATCTGATTACCCTGCTTGGCCATCGAGCTGACGTGCCTCGGGAGCTTGCTGATGAGAAGCCACCTGCTACGGACTGCAAGAAGATTATCCCTCACAGCAGGAAATTTCAGGCTTTAGGCTACAAAACTCCATTCCTTACCGCTTCTGATGAGACAGCCACGCCTTCAGCTGCCCCTTCTTCTTCCACTACTGCACCAGCCCCACCCACTGCACCTCCACCTGCCTCAGAGCCCATTTACCACCTCGTGCACCGCTTATTTTAGCAGCTGGACCAGGTGGAGCACCGCAACCGGCGGCAATATGAGAGATCTGAGTGTCGCAACAAGAGACGCTATGAGCACCTCAAGTTGATGATCCGATCTGGCGGCGACTTCCCATCCGAGCTTGACACACCATCAGAGCCATCTGAGGAAGAAGTAGATGAGCATGAGGAGGAAACCCATTCACAGAGAGAGGCTGAGCAGGCAGGCTCAGAGCAGGCTGCGCCACAGCAAGAGGAGCCACACCAGATACAAGCCGCAGATCCAGAGATTCCTATCCAGTCAGAGCCTCCACTGCAGTAGATAGATCCTCCTACCCTCATCCAATCTGCAGACCCTCAGGCCACCACAGAGACTCCAGCAGCCCATCCTTCCGGTGATGACACCCCTTCACACCCAACTTGAGTGAGCATCGAGGACGATGCTTTATTTTAAGTGTGGGGAGGTAGCCATCCCTGGCATATCTTTTTGGTGAACCACTACAGACTCTTTTTATCTTATTTTGTTTTTTTTTCTGTATTTTTATCTTTGTTTTTATTTTTCAGTACTTGCACACTGTTCTTTTGATGTATTTTTACTCTATTTCCGCATTTTGCACTTTAGTTTATACCTTAGCCAGTTAGTTTAGTTGCAATTCTAACTTATTAGTTATAGAAAATGTGGATTAATTAGTATAGTTTACCCTTTTAGCATACGATAGTTTGGTTTCAATTAAAAAAAGGGAAGTAAACTAGAAACTCTAGTAAATCAAAACAATCCACACACCTTGTATATATAGCATTACATGTTAGTTAGTTAACAATATTTCATCAAGGAACAACACTAAAACTTTAAAGCCACCCAAAAAAAGTTTTACATTGAGAATAATGGGAACTCTTAATTTTTACTTGCATGACATGTACAACTGATATATGCTTTTTGAGCTGGAGAACACACAGCCTGTGAGTTTTGAGCTTAATTGTAAGGTTACATTCAAACCATAATTTTTATTCCTATGTGTTTTGCCCTTCTTTTTCATTCTGGTGTTCTTTACTTGGTTTTAATCTATATGTCCAATTATAGAATATAGATACATACCAAGAAAGTGATTGAGGCCATCATTGGAATTTTTCCTCACTTATCCTAAATTAGCCTACCTTTTACATCACCCTTGTTAACCCCCTTGAGCTTCTTAATCCCCTCTTGCTCAATAAACCACATTACTAGCCTTAAGCAGAAAGACAAAATAAAAATCCCAAGTTGAATCCTTGGTTAGCTTAAGATAGAAATTGTGTATTGCTTAAGTGTGGGGAATTTTTATGGGAACATGGGATGATAGAAACAAAGTAGGAATTTAAAAAGGGATAAGATGTTTCAAAATAAAAATTTAGGAAGCATGCTCATGTGAAATCAAAACAATTAACAGATGCATTGAAAAAAATATTATTAATTTATATTTAAATAAAGGGGATACAAAAATTTTCCAATTGCAAAATAAAAAGAATCAATGCACATGGGACAAAGCTAAATTTAATGCATGAGTTTGCACTACAAAGTGGAAAAATTTGGGCAATTAGGTTAAGAAACTTTGATTTATAAAATATGTATGTTAGGTGAGATCTTAGACTAATCAAGGATTCACTTATTAGCCCACTTAGCCTTATACATATACCCTTACCTTTACCTTGACCCATTACAACCTTGAAAAAGATCTCATGATTTTTGTATGTCTGTATTCTATAATTGTTGATTGTTAGATGAAGAACAAAGTTATAGAAAGTAAGGATAAAAAGAAGAATAGAGTGATTAACCCAATAAACATTGAGTGACTAGAGAGTAAACACAAAATCTAGTGAGGGTTCAATAGCTCATCACCATATATTTCTGCTTAAATTGTTAATTGTCTTGCAAGTTTGTAAAATATTTTTACCCATCTCAATTGTAAAAGTGCTTTAACATTATCTAGGGTTTGGCTATGCATATATGATTCCTTGAGGATATGAATTAATTTAACTACATGTAAGTTTTATATACAAGTGAATAACAATTAGAATTGAATGATTCATTTAGGTAGTTGCATTTAGAATAGATTGCATTGCATGAGATTCCACCACTTTAACCTTACCTTACTCTTTATCTCGAATTTAGCATGAGGACATGCTATTGTTTAAGTGTGGGGAGGTTGATAAACCCATATTTTATGATATATATTGTGCTCAATTTAAGTGATTTATTCAACCCTTCACCCACTTATTCATGTAAATTGCATGGTTTTACATTCCCTTCCTTATTATGTGATATATGTGAAAAACATGTTTCCTATGCTTTAAAAATAATTATTTTAATTACCTTTTATTACCATTTGATGTCGTGATTTGTGTGTTGAGGAGTTTCAGATCTTCTAAGGCAGGAATGACTTAAAGGATGGAAAAGGAAACATACAAAAAATGGAAGGAAAGCACAAAATGGAGTTTTTGAAGAAACTGGTAGCGACGCGAACGCATGGACGACGCGGCCGCATGCCTAGCGCGAAAAGGCAGCGACGCGAACGCGTGAATGACGCGGACGCGTGCCTTAAGCAGAACGCAGATGACGCGTACGCGTGACCGAAGCGAACGCGTGACAAGGAAAACTCCCAGATGACGCGACCGCGTGACCCACGCGGACGCGTGACAGACGCCACGCACCAGAAACTGCAGAAAACGCTCCTAGCGATTTCTGAAACCTTTTTTGGCCCAGATCCAAGTCCAGAAAGCACAGATTAGAGGTTATAAAGTGGGAGAATGCATCCATTCATGAGGAGGCCTTCAATTATTCACTTTTGATAATTTAGATGTAGTTTTTAGAGAGAGAGGTTCTTTCCTCTCTCTTAGGTTTTAGGATTAGGATTCCTCTTAAAGGATTTAGGATTTCAACTCTTCATTAGGTTCAATATTTCTTTTACTTTATATTTCTCTTTTACTTTTGGATACTTTAATGCTCTCATTCAATTACTTATGTTGCCAGATTGGCTTATGGACTCTTTATGTTTAGATTGATTTTCTCTTATTAATGCAATTGAGGTTTCAGATCTAAGATTCATATTTAGCTTTTTATATTATTGGCTTTAATTGATTAACTGGAAGCTCTTGAGTTATTAACTATCCGTGATTGGTTGTTATGTCGGCTAATTGACTGGTATTCTACTAACTCTAGTCTTTCCTTAGGAGTTGGCTAGGACTTGGGAATCTAACTAATTAGTTCACTTGACTTTCCCATGCTTTCATAAGGGTTAACTAAGTGGGATTAACTTCCATTCTCATAGGAGTAACTATGATAGGACTTCCGAATTTTCATACCTTGCCAAGAGTTTATTTTACAGTTATTTATTTATTTTACTTGTCATTTAAATTACTTGTTCCTTACTTTCAAAACCCCCAATTTACAAAACTCATAACCAATAATAAGAACACCTCCCTGCAGTTCCTTGAGAAGACGACCCGATGTTTAAATACTTCGGTTATCAAATTTAAAGGGGTCTGTTACTTGTGACAACCAAAACTTTTGTAAGAAAGGTTGATTGCTTGGTTTAGAAACTATACTTGCAACGAGAATTTATTCTGAATTCTAAACCATCAATCTTCCGTCCTTCACACGCCAGTTCAAGTTTCCAGTGGCAAAGAAAGGTGGAAAAAGGCAAGGGGCGTGCCACTTGAGTTTGAAGGCGTGGCACGCCAAGGTTGTTAGAGGGACGAGCGTGCTACTTGAAGGATTGGGCGTGGCACGCCAAGCTAGAAATGAAGAGCACGTGACACGCCAGAAAAATGCCAGCCATACGCCAGCTGAGAAGTCACGCTTATTGAGTGTTTTCTTTTTCCTCCAAAATGTAATTTTTCTTTTTAACTTTTGTAATTCTTTTATTTTACTAGGAGTAGTATAAATACCCACAAGGAGTACTGAAGAAGGGGGGTTAAGTAGTCAATTTTAGATCCACTTTTACACTTCACTTTTGAGTACTTTTTGAGCTATGAGTAGCTAACTTCCCTCTCATTGAGAGAGGGAGCTCTGTTGTACTTGATGGATTGATAATAGTGAAATTCTTCTTCTCTTCATCTTCTCTTTGATTTGCTAGAAGGAATTTTGTTCTTAATGCTTAGTATTCAATTATATTGGGAAAGAGATTGAATGCAATTGGGTTTCATGGGAACCTTGGGAAAGGAAACATGAAACCATGCTTGAAATCCCTTCTCACACTTGAGTAGAATCTGGGTTTTGGTGTTTGGATATGTGACATATAATCCTCCCTCTACTTGGACCTATAATGGTGTGTGGTATAATCAAGGACTAAGCATATCTCTCTTCATGAGCAACTAGACCAAGGAATTGGCTATTGATCAAGATCTGAGAGATTGAGTCACCAAGGGATTGGGGCTCAATCAATCATGATTGCCAAGAGGTCAATGAGTTGCATGATTGAAGAGGATATAAGCTAGATTTGATCCAAAGAGACAACATCTCCCAATCTCAATGAATTTCCCCATTCTTATCTATCCATTTCTTTACAGCTTATTTTTACATTCAGCAATTCCCCATTCCCATTTACATTCAAGTCATTTATGATTCTGCACTTTACATTCTGCCATTTATATTCCTGCACTTTATTGCTTTTCTTTATATTCTAGCCATTTAGATTTATGTCATTTACAATTTTGCACTTCAAAATCCTATTGATCCGCTTGACTAATTCATCAATGATTAAAACTGCTCGAATTTGCCAATCTCTGTGGATACGATCTAACTCCATTGTGGGTTATTACTTAACGATAATTTTGGTGCACTTGCCAAAAGAACTAATTCACCAATTTTGAATGGGGTGTGAATTCTAGTAATCAAGTTTTATGGCGCCGTTGCCAGGGATTGGCTTAAATTTGACAGTGATTAAATTGATTGGAGAGCTAGATTAAGCAATTTAAATTCTTTGTTATTTTATTTTATTTAGCACCTTTTTATTTTCTTTTATTTTGAGTTCTATTTCTTTCTAATTTGAGTATTTTTTATCATCCATATTTCCACTCTTCTAACTATTTGATTAATTGCACCACTCACACTAACAACCACTCTAACAAGAGTAACTTCTTTATTCATTTTCTTTCTTGTTTTTGCCTTGTTGGTTGTATGACAGGTAGAAGAAGCGGGACTTCAACTTCCTTTGATTCTGAACCTGAGAGGACCTTCCTTAGATTAAGGAGGGAAGCAAGAGGGAAAGGAGTCGTTGGTGCTGAGGAAGAGGAAGAGTATTTTAAAACAGACATGGAGGAGAACATGGAGAACCACCATGAAGAAGAAGCTCACAACCATGCTAGAGAAGGCCCAGTAAATCTTGATGGGCAAGAAAGGAGAGTCTTAGGCTCCTACATCAACCCAAACCCAGGAAATTGTGGCAGCAGCATCCTAAAGCCAATAATTCATGCCAATAATTTTGAGCTGAAGCCTCAGTTCATCACACTTGTTCAGAACAATTGCTCATATGGAGGAAGTGCCCAAGAAGACCCTAATCAACATCTCAGCACATTCTTGAGGATATGTGATACTGTAAAGTCCAATGGGGTACATCCCGACATCTACAAACTACTCTTGTTCCCTTTCTCACTCAGAGATAAGACAGCAAAGTGGTTGGAATCATTCCCCAAGGATAGCCTAACTACATGGGAGGAGGTCGTGAACAGATTCCTTGCAAGATTTTATCCTCCACAAAGAATCAATAGGCTGAGAGCTGAGGTGCAAACTTTCAGACAACAAGATGGAGAAACACTCTATGAGGCCTGGGAAAGATTCAAAGATCTGACAAGAAGATGCCCACCAGAAATGTTCAATGAATGGGTACAACTACACATCTTTTATGAGGGACTATCCTATGAAGCAAGGAAGGCTGTGGATCATTCTTCAGGAGGCTCACTCAATAAGAAGAAAACGAAGGGAGTGCTAGAACTCAACTCTGTAGATGCTTTGTTAGCTCAGAACAAGGCAATTGCAGCTCAAATAGCAGCTCTAACTAAAAGGATGGAGGCCAATCAAGCCTCAGTCATTCAAGACCAAACTCGTCAACAAGAAGGGAATACACCAGAATCTGAAGGTGACTGGAAACAAGCCAATTATGTGAACAATTCATCCAGACCACCATATGACCCACACTCTAAGACATACAACCCAGGTTGGAAGAACCACCCAAACTTTGGGTGGGGAAATCAACAAAAGCACAACCAGGACCACAACAAGCCTTATTCATCAAGTCAACATTCCAACCACAACCCCAACCATCAAACAGGGAACCATAAACCCTATCATAACTCACAAAACACATTATACCATAGTAACCAACCCATACACAACAACCTCAATCAAGATGCACCATCCTCAACTATGCAACCATGTAAAATCAAGAGCAACTTTGAGAGGATGGAGGCTGCAATAGCACAACTATCCTCACAGATTACAGGGACAGTCTCTACCCTCATGAACAGACAAGCATAAATTGAAAGAAGGCTAATCAAGAAGAATACAGGTCAAATCTGAAAAATCAAGGCGCAACAATCTCAAAGTTGGAAGCACAAGTGGGGATGTTATCCAAGCAAATTCCACTTCCCACACACACATTTTCTAGTGATACCATGGCTAACCCAAGAGGGGAATGCAAAGCCATTACTCTAAGAAGTGGGAAGGTTGTAGAAGAAGGAACCCCAAGCAAAGACAAACATGAAGAAGTAGAAGAAAAGTATGGGAACAAGGATGAAGAAGAGATTCCTGCCTCACCTCCACCAAAACCAGTCTTGAAGCCTTATGTGCCAAAGGCACCATACCCATAAAGACTGGGAAAAGATGGGAGGGATGACCAGTTTTCTAAGTTCCTAGAGATCTTCAAGAGGCTCCAAATCAACATACCATTTGCTGAGGCATTAGAACAAATGCCACTCTATGCCAAATTTTTTAAGGAGCTTATAACCAAAAAGAGGATCTGGGAGGCAAAAGAAACTATAATATTGACTGAAGAATGCAGCGCTATCATACAAAAGAAGCTGCCTCAAAAGCTGAAAGACCCAGGGAGTTTTCAAATCTCCTGCATCATAGGAGACATCACCATTGAGAAAGTTTTGTGTAATTTGGGAGCTAGCATAAATCTTATGTCCCTAACCATGATGAGAAGGATGAAGATTGAGGAAGCCAAGCTAAGAAGAATGGCACTCCAATTGGCTGAAAGAACATTTAAGTTTCCACATGGGGTGGTGGAAGACTTGCTAGTGAAAGTAGGAGAATTCATTTTCCCTGCTGATTTCGTTGTGCTGGACATGGAAGAAGAGGCCAACACGTCAATTATCCTAGGAAGACCATTCCTAGCTACTGCTAGAGCCATCATTGATGTGCAAAAAGGGGAACTAGTCTTGAGGTTGCATGAAGAGAAAATGGTCTTCAACGTCTTCAAAGCAATGAGTTACCCCACGGAATCCATAGGAGAATGCATGCTGGTAGACACCATGGAACAGAGAACCAATCAGTTGCAATCCAATTCACTCTTGATGAGAAGGAATGTGAAGGGGTTCTTTTGTCATTACTAATGGGTTCAGTTTCAATTTCAGGAGAGAAGATGGGGCCCACATGGTAAACAACTCACAAAGCAAGGAAGTCAAAGTGTACTTGCACTTTGGAACTCAACACATGCAGAAGACACAGTGAGAAAAGAGTTGGCGCCTCTTCCCACGCTAGGCGCCACTCCCCAAGTGGGAAAACATTTAACCCTTTTTATTTCCCACCCTTCGAACCACACCATTCACGATTATAAAAGCCTCACTTCCCCATCTCCTATTCCACTTCAACAACCCCAATCACACACAAAGTGCATACAACCCTCACCTTCCTTTCTCTTTTCATCTTTTACCATCTCTTTCCCTACTACCTTTCTTTCTTTTTTTTTTTGATTGGGACAATCAAGTCCTAAGTTTGGTGTTGGAGCAAAACCTTTTTTTGCTTGCTCTTTCTTGCAACCCCCATTTTTTCACTCTCAAACACACTCTCTCAACCTCATGGCACCACCAAAAAGCTCAGCCTCAAAGAAGAGAAAAACCAAGGAACCAGCTTCTGGATCCTCAAGCTCTTTCAATGACTACAAGTTCCTCTCCGCATTCAACCAAAATCAATTCTATGGTTGGGTGAGTGAGAGGGAAATCATTCCAGAAGTTGGGTTTCAACTAGGGAGGAATGAGCACACTAAAATCAACATTGAGATCAACAATAGAGGTTGGTCACTTCTATGCAACCCACCAAGGAAAGTAGTAGAGAGCTTGGTGAGGGAATTCTATGCCAACGCAGTACCTCAACCTGGGCAACACTATAGCTACATTAGCTATGTAAGGGGGAAGTCCATTGACTACAGCCCCTCTAGCATAGAAAGAATGCAAATGGTGAAGAGGACAAGCTCCACTCGGAGCTATGAAGAAAGAATGAAGCAGCAAGACCCTGGGTTTGATGAGATCCAGAATGAAATTTGTGTGATGCATGTGCGTTGGATAGATGATAAGGATGAGATACCCAATCAATTGAGAAGAAGATATTTGAGCCCCCAAGCTAGAGGGTGGCTAGAATTTGTGAGGAAGTCCCTAATCCCCACATCCAACACTTCAGAGTTGACCAAGGAGAGAGCTGTACTCATCTATAGCATCATGAAAGGAGAGAACATCAACGTGGGGGAGATGATTGCCAACAACATCAACAAAGTGCTGAAAAACACTAGTGACAACACAAGGTTGGCATTCCCCAGCATTATACAGAGGTTATGTGATGAGACTGGAGTTGAAAAGATCATTGATGAAGTGCTTGTGAAGCAAGACAAGTTCATAACTGCCAAAAAGATGGCCAAGGTGGTAGTTGTTCACCCACTCAACAGGGCCAGAGAACGAAGAGCTCATGCCCATGAACCACAACAACAACAAGAAGAGGAAGAGGCAGAAGAGCAACCTCAATTCCTGGCACTTCAACCACCACCACAATACCAATATCAGCAATTTCCAAAGGGATTTAACTGGGAGCAATTGCAAGGAGATGTATACCAAATGAAGGGAGATCTACACTACTTGAGGGAAGATATCAATCAACTCAAGAAAACTCAACAACAATAATGGAGCCAAGTCAACCAAAACATTCAACAACTCCAAAGGGATTTTGAGGATCTCAAGGAGCAGCAAGATCAAATTAATTGGGGAGAAATACAAGGCAGTTTAGGAGTGATTCTGAGACAGCAATTACAACAAATGGAGAGCCTTGCTGAATTCAGACACCTTTATGAAGCAAGAACTGTAGCCAGAGGGAAATATGATTGCTATGCGCAAACAAAGTTGAGCTACCTATGCAATGCAGTAGCTAACATGAACCCCAATTACCCCACCTATATGTAGAAATTAGAGGAACTCAGCTCAAGACAAGAAGAAATAGCATACCAACACAAGGAGAATGTGAAATCCTACATGAGGATGCTAGGATTTTGGAAACCCAAGGATGCCAAAGCACAAGAAGGTTCCTCCAAGCTAGATGAAGGTGGCTCCTCCCCCTCCAAGAAGAAGGACAAAGGGAAGGGGCCAATGAACTAAAGATGAAGCTGCTCAAGGTTGTTGAGTCCCATGGTTGACATTTTCTAAATTCTGAAATCTTGTTTAAGCTTTTGCTTTATTTACTTTTTGAATAAATAATCATGCTAGGATAGTTTATGTTTTATGCTTAGTTTAATTCCTGTTTGAAGTCTTTATGAGTTTTTTTTACAAGAAAGAAAATTCCATGTATTCCAAGTCTTTATTTCAACATAAATAAAAGTAGAGGTTGTCTCCATAAGAGTCACTGTGAGTTGTGCAAAAACAATGAGAGAGACCAAGGCTAAGAGAGATCATCAATCAAACTAAGAAATAAGTAACCAAGTGTAGGACCTTGGATGAACTAAAAAGAAAATGAGTCATGAAAGAGCAACTAGTCCTAGAAGGTACAACAAGGGGAAGGTTAAGGGGTGTTCCTTGAATATCCATAGAACCAAGAAGTAGTAAGCAAAAAATGGCCCAAGGCTCTGAGCATCAACTACTGGGATGGAAAAAGAAACATTAAAAAGCTCAAAAAGAATTAAAGATCTTAGTAGATGCTTGTGGTGAAGATGTGTCAAGAAGAGACCTGGGCAAGTAAATTCGTAGGGGTGTCTCAACACCTAGTACCCTAAAACCAACTGGTTTGGGAGTGCTAATTGAAAGCCTAATTAAAAGGTTGTCTTGAGACAGAACACTTAGAGTTGTGGTCAAGAAAGCAAAACAACCCTTGCTACTTCAAGGTCACAATTAATAGAAAGGACCCCTAAAGCCTATACCTGAAAGAACCCTCAAGGATCTAAGAGCTTTCCATGACATTAAAACATTCATACATGTGTTAAACACTTAGTCTTACTCTTAGTTATATTGCAATTACTCAAAGCCAAGGCCTCAAGTTATAAATGTTTGCTCACATTGATTTGCTTGGGACAAGCAAAACTTAAGTTTGGTGTTGTGATGACTTGCATCATTTACCCTTCTTTCTTGCATAAAGAAGACCATAAAAGAGCATAAATTTCATTTGATCAGTACAATTCATACATTATTTGATGAATATTATGGTACACTACTTTGAGATGAGTTGTGCTGAATTTCAGGTGAAGAAGGCATCAAAAATGGGTAGAAGACAAACAAGAAGCTGGGCGTGTGAAACTGGCGTGCCACTTGCGAGAAAACGCCACAAAGATGCACTGGCGTGGCACGCCAGGAGCTAGGCGTGGCACGTCAGTACTAAAGTCCAGAGAAGAAGTCCAAGCATGCATGAGGGCGTGGCACGCCAGAAACTAGGCGTGGCACGCTAATACATTATTCCAGAGAGCTACAATGGGGGACACAAAAGGGGCGTGGCACGCCTGACCCATCAATTACTATGGGCGTGCCACTTGAGTAAAGGGGCGTGGCACGCCAACGAACCATTCCAAAAAGAGCCTTCACTATGGCGTGCCACTTGGTATCGAAGGCGTGGCACGCCAGCCCCAAGAAGTCAATTGGGTGTGCCACTTGAGAACCCAAGCGTGGCACGCCAAGGTTGAAGAGTTCACAAATCCATGGGCGTGCCACTTGAGCAGCGTGGCGTGGCATGCTGGTACAACAATCCAGAGAAAGGGCTGAAGGCAATTGAAGACTGGGCGTGCCACTTGAGAAACCAGGCGTGGCACGCCAATGCACAAAGGACCAAAAGCAAGGATTGGGCGTGCCACTTGGTATCGAAGGCGTGGCACACCAACCTTAGCATTTCACTATGGCGTGCCACTTGAAGGTTGAGGAGTGCCACGCCAACTACTGGAACTAAGATAAGATCATGGGCGTGGCACGCCAGCCTTTAGGCGTGGCACGCTGGTATAAGTTTTCAGAGAGGATGAAGGAGGCCAATTACATGGGGCGTGCCACTTGGTATCGAAGGCGTGGCACGCCACTCACCATTCTTCACTTAGGCGTGCCACTTGAGCAACCAGGCATGGCACGCCAGTGTCATTCAGAGAGCAAAGAAGCATTGGGGCGTGCCACTTGAGTTCGTGGCGTGGCACGCCAAACAGAGGAACCATTCACTCACAAAAGGGGCGTGGCACGCCAGACCCTGAGCGTGCCAAGCTAGTTCAACTTTCCAGAGAAGCCTATCCAAGCATAGAGCAAGGGCGTGGCACGCCAGACCTTGGGCGTGGCATGCCAGTTCAAGTTTCCAGAGGCAAAGAAAGGTGGAAAAAGGCAAGGGGCATACCACTTGAGTTCGAAGGCGTGGCACGCCAAGGTTGTTAGAGGGACGAGCGTGCCATTTGAAGGATTGGGCGTGGCATGCTAAGCTAAAAATGAAGGGCACGTGACACGCCAGAAAAACGCCAGCCATACGCCAGCTGAGAAGTCACGCTTATTGAGTGTTTTCTTTTCCTTCCAAAATGTAATTTTTCTTTTTCACTTTTGTAATTCTTTTATTTTACTAGGAGTAGTATAAATACCCCCAAGGAGTACTGAAGAAGGGGGTTAAGCAGTCAGTTTTAGATCCACTTTTACACTTCACTTTTGAGTACTTTTTGAGCTATGAGTATCTAACTTCCCTCTCATTGAGAGAGGGAGCTCTGTTGTACTTGATGGATTGATAATAGTGAAATTCTTCTTCTCTTCATCTTCTCTTTGATTTGCTAGAAGGAATTTCGTTCTTAATACTTAGTATTCAATAATCTTGGAAAAGAGATTGAATGCAATTGAGTTTCATGGGAACCTTGGGAAAGGAAACATGAAACCATGCTTGAAATTTCTTCTCACACTTGAGTAGAATATGGGTTTTGGTGTTTGGATATGTGACATATAATCCTCCCTCTACTTGGACCTATAATGGTGTGTGGTATAATCAAGGACTAAGCATATCTCTCTTCATGAGCAACTAGACCAAGGAATTGGCTATTGATCAAGATCTGAGAGATTGAGTCACCAAGGGATTGGGGCTCAATCAATCATGATTGCCAAGAGATCAATGAGTTGCATGATTGAAGAGGATATAAGCTAGATTTGATCCAAAGAGACAACATCTCCCAATCTCAATGAATTTCCCCATTCTTATCTATCTATTTCTTTACAGCTTATTTTTATATTCAGCAATTTCCCATTCCCATTTACATTCAAGTCATTTATGATTCTGCACTTTACATTCTGCCATTTGTATTCCTGCACTTTATTGCTTTTCTTTATATTCTAGTCATTTACATTTATGTCATTTACAATTCTGCACTTCACAATCCTGTTGATCCGCTTGACTAATTCATCAATTGATTAAAACTGCTCGAATTTGCCAATCTCTGTGGATACGATCCCACTCTACTGTGGGTTATTACTTGACGATAATTTTGGTGCACTTGCCAAAAGAACTAATTCACCAATTTTGAATGGGTTGTGAATTCTAGTCATCATAAGGCTTAGGGTAATTAGGGTGTTACATTTAGTGGTATCAGAGCGGTTTGTCCTCATGAGCCTAAGGGATGGATCGATTGTGCTTTATTGCATACTCTTTTGTCATTTTTCTTTCATGCTATTTAGGTTATCTGCTTGATATATGTACATCATGCTTGTTTGTGAGTGCCTTTTTCGGATAATTGAAGCACTATGCTTGAGATATTGAGACCGATCACCTTGATATCAATTGCTTAGTGTGGACAGGACCCTGAATGGAAACTCACAGACGAGGTCAGACACATAGTCGAAGAGAGAATGAAGGTAACCCATCGATAGACAATCACGATGAACTCATGGTGGTGATGACTAACTTAGTTAACACGATTCAAGAAAGCAATGCTACGACTATTCATGCTATGGGGTGGACAGGGCAATTAGTTGGTAATGAAAATGGAGAAGGGACTGAAAACAACTTAGGTCGTGTTCCGAGAACTCTAGATACTTTTTTGAAAGTTGACCCACCGATTTTCAGTGGATCGACAAACCCTACTGAAGCAGACAACTGGTTCCAAGCTGTGGAGCGTGCATTGCAAATTCAACATGTATCGTATGATCAGTTCATGGAATATGCGGCTTATCAATTAGTGGGAGAAGCTTAGCAATGGTGGCAAGAAAAGCGCCGACTGCTACACCAACAGAATGTGGGCGTTACATGTGCGTTATTCCAGACAACTTTCAAGAAGTACTTTCATGAGTTACTGAGGGAGGCCAGAGAGTTAGAGTTCATACAGCTGAAGCAAGGGGTCATGACTGTTGTTGAATACACCAGCATGTTCGAGAAACTCTATAGGTTGTTTAGAATATGTCAGGGTGCCCATGAGTCCTATGAGGGCTGGAAATGCATCAAATACAAAGTAGAGCTAAGGCAAGATATCATGCGTGTTGTGGCTCCTTTGGAGATTCGGGTGTTTTCCTAGCTTGTGAACGAGGTAAGAGTTGTGGAGGATTGTATTAAGAAGATGACTTTGACGAGAGATACTCGCGGGGGTACCAGTAGCAAAGGTCGTGGAAAGTATTTTCCACCAAGAGGCCAGATCTTCAAAAGGGATGGACATGCCACTCAGCATCCTCATGGTCAAGGAAACTTCGGAAGAAACAACAATGCCCAGTTTTCAACTGGCGAAAGGAAATGGTCGATACTATATTTGTGGACTAATTGGACACATTGCCAAGGACTGTCATTGCGGGAAAAAAACTAGGATGCGGGTCAGAACCAACACTAAGGCCATAGATTCGTTGTGAATGTCCTATGTGAGAGCTTGAGATAAGAGGTAGGTGTATAATTGGTTATAAAGCTTTAACTGCATTGTGTGATATTAGAACACCATATTTACTCATAGCTTATGACGGAGATGAGGGTTTGAGACTAAAGATGTCAAACTTAGTATTAAATTTAGGACCAAACTCACTTGTGCCGTGTAAAGTATTGTCTCTAGAGCTGATAGAACTTAGGGACGTTTTTTGTTTGACGTGGGCAAATAATCCAATTCTTAATGACCAACGAGTCAGAGTAACGCTGCGGAAGTGCGGTAATCTTAATAGAGGTGTGAGGTTTTATACGAAGGAGAGCACCAATACATCCTTGTGAACCGACCTATTTTTCCCTTGTAAATTGCATTGGAGTTCTTCATTCCGGAATCCCTCTTAGTGAATAAATTAAACTTTGCCCAAACTTATTCCTTGTTTGCACATATCCTCGCGCGAACCTTGTATTACTTGATGTGAGCCTGAACGTGTACTGTTGGGTTGAACCGCCTTTATTCGAGGGCTCATGATCCTCTTAAAATTAGTAAAGACATATTTTGATTCAATTTGCCTTATTGTTTCTACCAAAATTTATTAATTTGAAATTCCTTCCTTGAGGTTCACTCTAATTCTCTTTCTGGCACATTTTCTTAATTTCTACAACCATATTTGATCACAACACAATGCATCTTTTCAATTTTTTACGGATACTCTTCAAAATTATTTACTCTCTTTTGAACTTGGTATCCCTTCAGATAACTTGAGCTCATTTCGACATCACATGCAATCCTTAGGTCATAACTTATGAACACGAAGGATGAAACCGGTGAGCGTGCGACCTTACGAGGAGTTGTGAAGCTTCGGTTTTGCAAATGGCATTACTGATGACTGAGTCGACACATAGAGATGCTCGTTGGTGTGAACGTCAGATTATGGAAGAAATTCTTCAAAACATGAAAGAAAGATTAACTACATTACCAGTGCTTGTGTTACTTAAATCTCATGAACTAGTTGGGATCTACGATAACGCTTCGTTGAAAATCTTGGAGTGTGTTCTGATGTAACATTAGGATGTAGTGGTTTGTGCGTCACACCAGTTGAGGCTGTATGAAGTGGATTCTCTGACTCACAATCTGGAGCCTGCTGCATTTGTTCTTATAATGAAAATGTAGAGCAAGGAGGGAACTACTTCCATGGAGATGGATGAAATTACTAAAGAACTATGATTTTAGGTTAAGTTACCACCTATGGATATCCACATTTGATTTTGGTTTTTACGTGTAGATTCTAGGATGATTAATATAACATTTAGTACCTGGCAAATTATTTAAGTGCAGAGGTAAGTAGAAAAGGAGAAAAATAAAGGGGCACGAATTTAGACTTGAATTTTGATTGGGTTTGACATTAAGTGACATTTGATTTATTTTTGATAAGTGAAAATTCATTGGTTGTTTAGTATGTTGAGTTGTAGTGTTGCATTTAAAGTAAAGATGAATAATAGATACTCTAGTTGTTGTTGAGGTCCTAAATAATACAAGTATTGAGATTGAGGATTTAATGAAACCTTGAGTTAGGCATAGAGATGCTATAAGGCCCTAAGTTATTACTTAGTCTTAGGATGAGCGTAAACCCTATTTAGGTTAAGTTGAGAAAGTTCATAAGTAAGCCTAGGTTTTGTAATTCGATAATGATGTATGACTTGACTGAATAATTGGATTAGTTAATTAATTAGTAGCAGAAAAATCAGAGTGGCGCAGTAGAAGCTTGTGGAATGCAATAGTACATGATAGTTGTGAATAGAGGTAGTAGAATGGTGAATAGACGTATCTTAGGCTTGAATACTTGAAGATTTTAGTGGGTTAAGGTAAGTAAGGATTTCTAGGAAACTAAATTTAATTGTGACTGTGAGATTAGATTGATTCGGAGTAGGTTTTGGAGATGATTATAGATGTAATTGAATTTGTGCGTGGATATTAATGAATAAATTGTTAGTTTTATAAGATAAATTTGAAGAATATTGAATTGAAATACTGATGTAGTATTGAGGTTGACTAAAGGGAGCTAAGAATGAGAAGGATGAGTACAACATAGGCTTGAATTCGGTTAAGATATGGCATTATAAATAAGAATGAAGGATGTAAATAGAAAATCGAATTGACATGGAGGAATGGAAAGGTGAATACTGAGAGATAGGTTTAAGTTAAGGGAACATTTAATAAAGATGATGGGTAAACCAAATTTTGAGGGCAAAATTTTGTATTTGGTGGGGAGAATATAAGAATTGCGATTAATTAGCCGCTTAATTAAATTAAATTAATTGTCCAAAATAGGATCAAAAAATTTAGAATGTTAATTATAAATTTTAAATATGATTTTTGGACTCAGTAGATTTTTCTGAGTTGAAAAATATAATTTTCTACAAAAAATTACGTAAAAATACGTAACAGTTAATTAGCCGGCAGGACCGGCTTAAATCTATCCGATACTGTGTGAGAGCATTAATTTCAAAGGTTTGGTCTCATTTTGAGCCAAACAAGCCAAAAACACTAACAGGTTGGACCAGACTCAAGATGGGTCGAAGCTCAACACATATATAACCTTAAGTTAGGCCATTTCAGCCTCATAACCCTTCATAACTTAACATTACAGCTGCAAGAGAGAAAAGAGGAGAAGAGAGAGTGTTACTATTCACCACCAACTTCCGGTGGCCATAACTTGAGCTACGGTACTCTGATTTGTGTGCCATCAACGACTATGCGAAGCTCTCACCGAACCCGTTAGTTTTATCTAACTTGTGTTGGTAAGATTTTTGAAATTTTTTCTCCTTTTTGCAGCCCTAAGAAATTCAAAAATGTGGGTGTTTGTTTTTAGTGAATTTTTGTATTTTAATTGATTAGATGGTATCTAAGGTTGGGCTATTAGTGGTTTGTACCCCAAACACCATTGGAAAAAGTAAAAAAACTCTTTACCTTGTGAATTTGTGAAATTCATGAACCCTAGGTGTTGATTTATGATAAGATTATGTATGTCTAGCTTGGCTTGTGAATTATTGGAGCTTTGGATTAATTGTTGGTGATTGGAGACTTGGTGTGGACATAAATTTGGTGTATAACATATATTGAGAATTGGCTAAGGTATGGTTTCGGTTTTCTCTATGTAATATATAATATTTCAGGAGACTTAGGCTAGTGGACATAGGATAGAATTGGAATTGATTGTTGATATTTGTGATGTATGATAATTTTGATTTTTGTGACGATTTTGGTCAATGATAATGTTGATGTATGATGTGGGATTGGATAATGAGGATTTTAAGGATTGTTAATGAATGATGAGGTTTGTGGATGTTGATAGAGGATGGGAGAATGATATTTTGTGATGTAAATTGTTGAGATGTGAGTTTACAAGTAGAAATTGGTGTATGGAATGGATGATTTTATGTGTTGCTAAGTTATGAAATAAATAAAAGGTATATGAATATGAATTAGGTACATTAGGACTATTTTAAATGGGGAATAAGTGATTTTGGATTGAGAGTTTGGTAATTGAGGTTTAGAGATTTTTGTTGAAAATGGATTTTTGACAAACTTTGGCAGATCATATCTTGAGTTACAGTTTTTGAAATTGAATGAATTTTGTATCAAATTAAAGATAATTCAAATAGCTTTAAAACAGTATAGATTTCGTAGAAATCAAAATTTTGTAGAAAAGGATATGATCATTGGAAGTTGGTGTCAAAAATATGAAATCTGTGATGTTGCAGAATTTATGATTTCTGGTTTGTGTGCGCACGCACATTGTTGTGCGCATGCTTTGAAAAGTGGCTATGTTTTGACTTGTGTGTATGCACACCCTTGTGCACACGTACACCCTGTAAAATTTTCAAAACGTGCGTACGCATATTCTGGTGTGAAAGCACACACAGGGGGATGCCTACTGATAAGAGCACTAGCACACTCTGGTGTGTACACACACCCTGCAAAATTTGCAAGTTGTACGTACGCACAACATTGTTCACACGCACATGCTGGGGAGTGCTTTCTGTTGAGGGCATTCGCACGTATCTATACATGTACACAAAATGGAAAATTTTGCTTTCTGTGTGAACACACACCTCTATGCATATGGACACCTCTATGCGTATGCACACTTTGTGAAAACTCTTCTGGGAGTGCGTACACATAACCCTATGGGTATGCACATTGCCCTATTTTTTTAAAAAAAAATCTTGTTTTTAACTGTTTTACCTTTCTGGAAAGCTTGTGAACTTCTGTAAAGCTTATCTATAGTGTTTTAACGTATTTTTAGGCTTTGAAACTTAGAGAATACCCTAAGTAAGTAACTAGATAAATTCATATAAAAAGTTTAGAAGATAGAGCCTTAGGATTCTTGAGTACTGAGGATGAATTAGTTGAGCGAGATGACGGAGTACTGAAATGATGACTAAAATGATGAGACTGTGACTTTCGAATAAATGATGTTGAGACGAGTCTAGGACTCGGAGGGGACTGATGTACTGAAAAATGATTTATGAAAACCACTGCTATATCATTTATACTGAGATTGTTGAGACGCTATGTGCCTGGCAGGGACGATAGGTTAATCCCGCTTGTCGAAGTCACGGCAGCAGCGTAAGGACGGTTGGTTTATCCCGCTTACGTTGAGATGTGCGGTTTGTGGCTAAGTATCCCGCTCGCAACCTTTCGAGTCACAAGAGTAAGCCAAGCACTGTAATCTCTAGGAAAGTGGTCGGGCACTATAACCCTGGTGAAGGTACCTATTTTTATTCGTGACCGAAAGGCGACATTTCCATGGGAATGTGTCGGGTTGGAATTTCAACCGACGATGTGATTTCACAGCCAATAGGACAGGCATTCATCATGTGCATATTCTATATGTTTGTTTTCTTTGCTGACTTGCATTGTTTGCCTAGTTGTATAACATGCTTACTTGTTTCTTGAATTACTTGATATACATGATTATACTTGTGTTTTACTTGAATTGCTATTATTTGTGTTTTCTACTAGGATTATGGAGGTTTGGTAGGCGGTGGCGATGGGATCGCTTGGAGATTAGGCTGGTGAAGGCTGTGGGACAGCGGTGAACTGATAGTTAGAAATCCCTTAAGATAATTTATCCCGTTTCATAAAGGTTTTAAAATTATGGTTTTAATTTTAGTTATATTTTAAGTTGAATCTTGTGTGGATATGAAGTTCTAGGATTGCCTCTGGCATCCTAGAATCTTATATCTTACATTACTGGGCACTATTACCATACTGAGAACCTCCGGTTCTCATATCATATTCTGTTATTATTTTTCAGATGCAGGTCGTAATCCACCTTGGTGAGTTGCAAGATGGTGACAGAGCGGAGGATCTTGATTATCTTTTGGAGTCGTTTGTATATTTTGTTTAGTATTATCCCTTTTGTATTCTATTTTGCCTTAGAGGCTAAATTTGAGAGAAATATTTTATATGTTGTTTTACTTTTCAAAACTCTGTATTGTCTGTATATAACTAGCCGGCTTAAATTTCGCGGGTTGCGGCTAGTACTTTATGACTATTATACTTATATATCTATATATGTCTTGATATCTCGCATATATATCTTGTGCCTCATTTCGTGTAGCTATGTGTGAACGTTTTGCTCTTTTGAAACTCTGTTTTTGAGCTTATTTCTTCATTGGGCTTCTAGAATTATTATTCCTTCTATATATATTTATGTATAAGCCTTAGAATTATCGTAACCTTTGGTTTACGGTATGAGGTAAGGCTTAAGGTAATTTGGGTGTTACACCTTTTATCCTTTATCCATTTACCCTTTTGCTTCTGCTACCACCATCTTCTTCTTCTCCCAAAGAATCTTCCTCTACCTTAAACCCCTCTTCTGCAACTCCCAAGACCTCTCTTACACAAACCCCTATCATGCTTTGTCACAGACACAACCATTCTCTCTATTTCTCTCGTCAGCGATCTCGTTGTTGTTCTCTTGTTGCTAACCGCTCGCAATTCGGCAATCGTAGCTCATCGCTCGCCGATCGCCGCTTGTTGCTGATCGTAACTTTCTGATAGCTACTTGCTACTTGCAATCGCTAACTCGTCATTGTTGTTGCTAGTGAAGCTGACATCTCTACTGATCTTTGGTAATAATTTTGTTTTTGGCTGTTTTAACACTTGTCTTTATCTTTGAAAAATCTGTTTTGAAAGTGCTATTATTTTAAGCACTCTATTTGATCTAATTTAAAACTTTGTTACTTGATTGAGTTGCATTTTAATGTCACTTTCGTAGCATGCAGCAAATTTGTTTTAATCATATTTTTCGTGTGAAATTAATTTTTTAGAGTATGTTGAAAAATGATAGAGTTGTCTCAGCTAAATTTTATACTTGTTGATGCTTATATTACATTTTTTCTCTTTTCCAATGAGTATGTAATGTAATGAAGCTACAAAAACAATAGTGAAAAATAAGTATTTTAGGAATTTGAGTTATTTATTTTGCTTTTTATTACTTTCTCTTAGTCTATATCTTTTTTGGATTGATGTAACACATTACTTCTTCCTTTGCTCATGTCTCTATATACTCTTTTCAGACCATTTCCAACTATAGGATATTTTATTCACTACAAAAAAGGGGGTTTAAAATGGTATTTATATTACGGCGGTTTTGAAGAACCGCCGTAATATTTAGACATAATGGCACTTTTAGTTGTTGCCATAATTGACTATGTGTTTGGTGGCGGTTTTGGTGATTATGGCGGTTTTGAACCGCCTTTATCATATGTATATAAAATGAAAAATGCAATCCCTAACTGAAACACTATACATATGCATACGATGGCTCACTGAATCTCCCTTCTATCTCTCCCTCTTCCTCCTGTTCAATCCATCGCTACCGCCTCTTTCACCCTCCACCATTGCTTCTCTTCAACAGAATCGAAGATTCCAAGCCACACACACGTTGTTTTCCCGTTGTGCGACGATTGCGGATCTTCTTTCGGATCTCGGATCTTCTCCGGTGACATCTCCACCAGCGACGACCTCTTTCGGCGATATCTCTTCCCGTGGTAATCTCCTCCGGTGATGTCACCTCCAGCTTCCTCTCCTTTCCATCCTAGCTCTGCGCCTTCTCTGCCAAAATCTTCAGCGTCTTCTCCGATGACATCTCTCTATTGAAGATCTCTAAATCCAAGCCATCACAAATAGAACAAGAACAACTCTCCCCTGCTTCCTCTATTCTTCTGTAAGTACTATAGATCTCTCTCATCCTTTCTCTTGTCCCTTCTTTAATTTTTTATTTTATTTTTGCGGTATAACAATATAATTAATTACTATTTGTTCTTCTGTTGCTGGTTCAATTTGATTAATAATTAAGGTTTAGGCATGACATCTTAATTATATGATTGTTAGGGTTTTGAGAGGCAGAAATTGTAGCTTATTGTGTTTTGAGCACCATGTGTTTGTTTTTATGTGTGTGTGATGGTTAATGTATCTAAATTGGTACTTTTGTATATCAGCTTCTAGTGTGCTTCTAAATTGGTGGTTTAATCTCTGCTTGATGATCTTAATTTTTTATTTTATTTTTTTTGAAACTTGTTACATAAGAGTATGTGATTCAGTTTCTGGCTGTATTGAGATAGATCATTTGGTGACTTTATTCCAAGCTACTTTGTGTTTGATTTGATAGGACAGTCAATTTGTATCATATAAACATGCTTAACGATGAGAATATGGGACTCAGTAGTGATTAGCTAAGCATGGATGTTGACTAGCTAATTTAATGCATATTCTTTGTCTCCAAGGGAATTACCAATCTTCATTCATGCTAATGCGGTTTAAGTTACCCTTTGTATTTTGGTTTGTTGTGGTTCTTTCTTGAAACAACACAGTGATGAAGAAGCAGTTCAGAAGCTTCAGGGACATCAATGAGCTGATTAAGGACATGCTGGAACTGAAGGAAAGACATTCGGCTGTGGAAACAGAACTGAAAGAGATGCGTGAACGTTACTCTCAACTAAGCCTTCAATTTGCAGAAGTTGAAGGTGAAAAATAAAAGCTCATGATGATACTCAAGAATACTAGATCTTCCAAGAAAGCTCTAAATTCACCTGATTCCTTGTAGCCAAAGTGAGACATCATCATCATCATCAATTTTTTTTCTCACCCTTGCACAGGTTAATAATCTATGCATATTCTTGGTCAAGATATTTGTGGCCCCACCATGAATGTTACTCATTTCTCTTTCAGGTTCAAAATATCTTGTCAATATAGATTTCTATGTATTTTAAGTTTTGGGACTTATTTTGCTCATATATGCTGATTTAGCTTCTTCAATGTTAAGTACTTGTATGGATCTTATCTCTTATGCAACCTTGTCATGTGGCATTGTGACAGGTCATAGTGTGGCTGGCTTGAGGTAAGGAATTCAATCAATCATTTTATTTCATTTATGTACACATTATTGTGGACATGCTGTGGTTGGCTTGAGGTAGATCATACTAGGCATGAATGAGAGTTTTGTTCGAATGTTAGTGAGCCTCTATTCTCATTTTCATTTCTTTCTCTCTCTCTTTCTCTCTCTTTGTTTGAATATCACAAATTTAATTATGTTTTAGGATTAGATCATATGCTTAGTCATACAATATTACATCTTCTTAACTAGATAAAAGAGATGCCAACTACTCATAATGAATGGGGTTAAAAGATGTTTTAGGATTTTTGCTCTCTGCTGTTTACTTCTTAGATGACCCTTTCTTCTGATTGCTCATTTTTGTAAAGAAAATTTGTTGTCCTTTGTATTCCTCCTCTGCTGTCTAATTTTCTCTTTAATCCCAAAACAAAAAAAAAATCATTGAAAAGCCTTGTTATAATATTTCCTTTGGCTGTTATCTTCGTTGAGGATTTCTTTTCATCTAACTTCAATTTCTTATCTATGGTTTATATATATATATATATATATATATATATATATATATATATATATATATATATATATGCAGGACACGTGACTCAACTCTCAGCAAGCTAAGCTTCTCTGAACTTGTGTCTCTTTCTCTCTGTTTCAAATTCCAATTACTTAGCTTCCTTTGAATTGTAGTTTTCATCATCTATTTTTTTTAATTAAAAATAAATAATAATCTCAAGTGGGATGAAGATTTCTAATAAATAATTTGAAGCTCTAACTTTTTTGCTTCTTTGAATCTCCAGTGGGTAGTGACAACAAGTGGCATGAGGATTGTTTGTACAAGACATTTTACTTCAAAGTTTAAATTGATGAGCTCGTTCAATTGTTTTATTGAAGACTAAATCTGCTGAAAGGTTCACAGTTGAAATCTAAAACAGGTTTAGGATTAAATAAGTGCAACACATCAAATTTACTTGAACATGATTTCTTTGATTTTTAACAAAATAGTATCTCTTGTTTTCAAGATTTTGTAAAAATAAAAGTTGAAATCATTAAATCTGTTTTTATTATGCTTTTCTAAATCTTGTAAAAGTAAGAAACATTAAGAAGAAATCAAGGGATGATAACAGAAAGCAAATCCTAAAGTTTCTTATGGCTGGTTTCTGTCTTTGAAGGCTTTTCTTTTTGGGATATTGGGAACTATTACGGTGTTCAGCTTCTTGATGCTTCAGTGACAAAGTACCAAGATTATGGTACATTTAATGTGTTTGCTTTCGATAGTTTAATGTGATAAATTGCCTCATCGATCCTAATTTTCGCCACCTGGTTCTCCTAACTGACAATGTCCTTGCTGCCTCTGTTGTTGTGGCCTCTGCAGTTCAAAATTTGGATGCATTATCATAGTAAAGGTACGTGGTTTAATTTCTCTCCTTCAAAGGAAATCACTCTATATACTCAACACCCCCTACCACACCCTTTTCTCACATAACCATAGCTTTAGTTTCCCTCCATCTTACATCTTCTTTTATTTTCTCTGTCATTACCATTATCAATTGCAAATAAGAAATAATGTACATATATATAAGACAAGTAGCTAGTTAGTACCCTCTATATAGACTCATTATTGCAATATATATTTGGTGAAAGCTTAGCTTCAAGGTGCATTTTTTCCCCTAATCCATAGAATATTTCTAATTAATTGCTACATGCAATTGATGGTGATATATTCTTTTTTTGTGTGTAGATGGTGATATCAAGATTTGTTCAGAGCAAGGGAAGGGTATTGCAAGTTGAATTCATTGGCTAAGGTTTAAAGAACATGCAATATTGCAGTGAAATATTCATCAGAAAGTTCCTTGGCAGGTATATATATATATTTGGTTAATTAATTAGTTTTTTCACAAGAATTAATTTAATTATATATGGACTCTTAAGTCTTAATTAATAAATATACCTCTAATCAAAGAGTGGAAGCTGTAGACTTGAGTGTCATAAGTCATAACTATAAAATTGGTTAACAAATTGAAAATCACGTTAATAACCTCTGTTATAATTACCATATGAATACAACGAAATTAACACACGATAGTAAATAAAGATTCTGAAAATAGATAAATAGCTAGAGGGAATTAAATTAAAGTTGAAGAAAGAATTATTGTTTTATTTGTAAGGTGGTCCTGAATGCAAGAAATTAAAGAGGAACAAACATGTGATTAAGTAAAGGTAGTGTTTATTATTTGCTATAATGTTATGAGAATACGTGGCAACAATAGTTTCAATTATATTATAATATGTGATGCAATTTGCAAAACTGAATTGATCTTAACCGTGCCATGCAATTTCAGAATTTTCATAGTTTATTTATTTAGTGATTATGGTATAGTATCGTTTACTTGAGCATTTTTCTTCTCTTCATATTATTAACTATATATATATATATATATATATATATATATATATATATATATATATGATTTTTCAGAACCTAAAGTCTGGATTGAAATTGCTAGAATGGTTTATATCTTTTTTTATTGTGCTCATAATTATATTTTTGTTGTAGGGATTGGATCAAGAGAGTGACATTCCATCACCAAGAGAGTTAGGAAGTAGGTCTTCTGGAGCGAGCAACAAAGAAGCATGATCTTGTATGATAAAGATTTTATGTATTAAGTATTATTTTTGAAATTATTGAAAAATGTTATCTTTGATATTTTTGTTTTTGGATTATGATTTTTTATTTTCGGAGACTGTAAGAATTAAAAATCTTGTTATGATGTTTGATTTAAGGTTATACTTTTTGGTTATTATGATATTTTAAAGTTTGAGTTCTAAAAATGTCACTTTAAATACATAGTTTCAATCTCATTTTAAAAAGTATAAAATTACAATTAGGTAAAAACGACGGCTAAAAATGTCATTTTAAACAAAAATGGTGCCATTATATTCTGGTAAAAATGGCAGTTAAAAAATGCCATTTTAAACAAAAAGGATGCCATTAAACCTTGGTAAAAACGGCGGTTAGAAATGCCATTTTAAATGAAAAGGATGCCATTAAATTCTGGTAAAAACTGCGGTTAGAAACGCCATTTTAAACGAAAAGGATGCCATTAAACCCTGGTTAAAACGGCGGTTAGAAATGCCATTTTAAACGAGAAGTATGCCATTAAACCTAGGTAAAAATGGCGGTTAGAAATGCCATTTTAAACGAGAAGGATGCCATTAAATCCCAGTAAAAACGGCGGTTACAAACCGCCATTTTAAACAACAACAAAACCGCCGTTTTATCTGGAAAACCGCTATTTTAACCGCCAGAAAACCACCGTATTATCCACTGGTTATTATGGCGGTTTTCAGAAAACCGCCGTAATAACCAGAATGGCGCCCAGAATTCCTGCGTTTCTTGGAAGCGCCGTTTTCGGTAATAATGGCGCCCAGAAAACCACCGTATTATCCACTGGTTATTATGGCGGTTTTCAGAAAACCGCCGTAATAACCAGAATGGCGCCCAGAATTCCTGCGTTTCTTGGAAGCGCCGTTTTCGGTAATAATGGCGGTTGTAACCGCCGTAATTACCTTAAAAAACCGCCATTTTAACCCTTTTTTTTTGTAGTGATTGTAGGATTGATTCTGTTATATATTATGTGGGTGCAGTAAACTCTATAAACATAGACATATGCTTGAGTACACTTTGAGACCTTGAAGCCTACTACATGCATATATTCCTAAATATGGATTGACTCCTTTTTATGCTTTTTATAATTTTTATACTTGTTTATTTTATACTAGTTTGTCTCCATATCCAAGTAAATAGAAAGAACAAGTAATTCAAGGTAAAAGTTCTTTTCATGTCTATTTTGATATGCTAATAGGCATGAGTTAGATTGAAATTTCTAATAAATGGAGTCCACTATAATTACATATTGTTTTTCTCTGATACTCTTATTTCCCCCCTTTTTTTAGTTCGGACCTCCTATTTTTTCAACTAATAAATAGATATAAAACACAATTTATAGGAGATAATAAATTCAAAAAATATTAACTTCAAATAAGATTCAGCAACCCATTAACAAATAAAACAAGAAAAAAGAAGAAGATAATTTTACATAAAGAAAAATAATGATTAAAAAAAAGACAACATTAGAACTGAGCTCTGATGATCACATGATAGGAAACAATCTCCATGAATTAATTAGATAAGATCTACCAAGGCTGTACAAGCAGAAACTTGAAAAAAATAAGATGAACCTATATCTGACTCTATTGAACTCGGATTTCAATGATTCAATATCGAGAAGAATGATGATGTTCTGAACTATAAGAAATACCCAGGAATGATCGAAAACAAAGTTTTATAATCCAAGATATGAGCGATCCTAAGAAACTGATGAAGATTTTATATGATAATTTGCCACAATCAAGGATTGATAAGCCTAAGAACGCCACAAGGATGACTTCCATGAGAAGTTCAAAATCTATAAGAATTTAAGAGAGAACAAATCTCACAAAATGTTAATATTGATAATATGTTTTTACATAGCCTAGAGACCTCTATTTATAGACAAAGTCGATAAGGCTGAGTGGATAGCAAAAAATCCACTAAGAGAAGACTCTTCCACTAAGCTTTTAATGCTCCATTCTATTGAAAATAGCTAACCATTACATTAAACATATCTAACCACTTAGTTATTCCATTAGTAAAACTAAACATTTAAGATACTGAGTGGGGAGCAAGTTTTTAAATAACATACTAAGTATTTATTACATATCATAGAACTAATAATGAGTCATACAACCTATAAAATCCATTCATGTATCTTCATGCATCATGATGCAACGAATAACCTTGGGCTCCATTATTCTGCCTTTTGGCTTTCTCCAAGTACAAAGCTGTATATGGATCAGATAATATCCTCAAATATGCGGTATTTATCCACATTCGATCCATATTGTAACACCCTATTGCACAGATCCTTATGCTCGAGTCATAAAGTCAATGATATTACGGTGGTACGACTCAATGTGGGATAACAGTAAGAATATATGTGTGTGTGTGTGTGTGTGTGTGTGTGTGTGTTTAAAGGAGAGAACTAGTAAACGAGAAGCCTGAAAGGAAAATAAAATAAAATCGCGAACGAAAAGACACTCTCATAAATAGGTAACAGACGAAGGGTAAAACGCGTTCGGAAAGCGATAAGAATAAGATATATATATAATAAGTAAGTAGCCACTAATCGCGACCTGAAAAGCTCAGGCCGGCCAAGGTACAGAAAGCAAAACCAGTTTGACAACAATATTTGCTATCTCTCCCAAAGATACATCATCACCTCTATATGCAAGTCGCGCAAATTAAACATTTACATAATTCATATTGAAGGTTTTCAAAATAAAACGGAGAGATTCTAAAATTACAAAACATAATCAAATAAACTTTGCCGCCTTGTGAAAAACAAAGAATATATATACGAAATGAGAACCCCCTAACTATGGGTTCCCAGAACAATAAAAGTGCCAAATAAATAAAATGCACTATAACCTAAATTCACTAAGCATCTTAAACTTCTTACCTCTTCATATCCATCCAAAATTCTCACTAATCTATAACTTGACAACTATCATACGGGATTCTAATTCTAAGCCAATATCCTTCATACTTTCACTACCTTCCAACCGAATAAACCAAGAACCGAACCATCCCTCAAGTAATTCAACTTTTATACAAACACAAATAATACAGACAAGTAATGCACAAGTAAGGCAAGTAAGTCAATTAGCAAATAATCATGAAACATGTACAATAAGGCAAACCAAAGCAATTAAACAAACAAACAATTCAAACATATGCATATGATGTATGCTTGTCCTATGGCTGATGATATCATCTGTCGGTTATATACCCAACCCGACACGTCCTGGTAGCTAACTATGGATAGAAACACCCATTACAGAGCATATGAGTTTGAGCTACAACCCCCTTGGTACTACTCGCTTAACCCAGAGCGAGTGAAAGAACCACTACTACCGCTACAACTATGGCGGGTGTTTAAAAAGCTCAACCTAGAACAAGTGGAATAATCCACTACTGCTACTACTACTCAGGCGTCACAATCACTGACCTGGAGCAAGTGGGATGGACCACAATCCTTGCCACTACCCAGGTATCACAATTATTGACTCAGAGCAAGCGGGACGAATCACAATCCTTGCTACTTCCCAGGTATCTCAAACATCATTTATTCATTCTTAATCAATTATCAATTATTATCACATCTCAGACGTTGACCTGGAGCAAGTGAGACGAACCACAATTCTTGCTACTGTCCAGGTATCACAAATATTCATCCAGAGCAAGCGAGACGAACCACAATCCTTACTACTACCCAGGTATCACAATCATATATTCTTTCTCATTTCAATTCTTTCAAAATCATTCAAAATTTCATAATTAAAGTCAGTTTTCATAATTTTCCCTCCCCATCTCATACCCGGAGCAAGTGGACAATGCCACTGCCTACTACCTAGTCACATATATCTCATTTAATTACAAATCATCATTACTCCATCATCCTTATCAAATCAAGTAGCCTCTTCTTCAACTTTTTTGACACCAATTCTATCCTCTTCCAATCACTAACCCTTACTTTGTTCCCCAAAACCTCACTAATACACCTTAAACAAAACTTTTAAAGGTTTTGGAAAATCAAAGTAATGATTGATAGTTCAAAAATAGTGAGTTCCCATAAAAATAATAGTTTCTGAGGTTTACTGGCGTGCCGAGAAGGTCAAACGGTGAAAAAAGGGAGTTTTTGTGCAGAACAGGGTAATGTGCATAAGCATAGGTGCTGTGCATGCGCACCCAACAGAATGACCATCCCAGTCTGTGCTTACGCACCCTTTTGTGCGTAAGCACACCCCAAATCACATTTCCTAGTTTGTGCGTATGCACAGCGGTGTGCGTACGCACACACTAGAAATTCTGGTTTTCTACACTTATGAAAAATTCAGTTTTCTAAACCTAATTTTCAACGTCCATAACTTCCTCTACAAAATTTGGATTTTCACAAACTTTATACCATTTTAAACCACTTTAAATTATCTTTAATTTGAAATAGGTTTCATTCAAATCCAAAATCTGAGGCTCAAGTCATGGATTGTCGAAGTCCATTGAAAATCAAGTTTTACCCAAAAGGTTCCAAAACCTCTATTTTCCAAATTCTCATTTTCAAACCAAACCACCATTAACCAAATCAATTCCAAAACACTCAAAATCAATATCAAATACTCATTAACCATTAATCAATCATCCAACCATTTAAACTATTAAATTCTCAATTCCTCAACTCATTCAAGTTCTCAATTTAATATACTTCAAGTCAATACTCATCAATAATTAACACAACAACATTTGCTCATATATCAAATCATACCCATTTGCTCATACCCCCACAATACCCCCAATCATCATCACAATTCATTTAATTCCATTCCATTCCATATTATACATCATCACACAATACAAACATCACTTATCTTTCTTACCTTTTTCCAGCCTCCGGCCCAGATTAACGGCCTCCGGCCTAACATTTCTCAATTCAATATATATATATACATATTACTCATAAATGCACAATCATTATCCAATCTCAATATCATTTATACCAACATCAATTCTATAAATATCATATCAATTCCCTCCATACTAATATCAATCTCATCCATACATTCACTACACATATCACGACATTCAAATATACAATTCAAGCTTATTCCTAGGGACATCTAACCTAGGAATTCACATTACACCACACTGTACTTAAATGAAACTTAAACCGTACCTTAATGACAGCAGTCACACCCAACACATCACAACTCAAGCTTTCAAGGCTCTTAATCAACACCATTGAGCTTTAAGCCACAAATTCCTTGTTCCAAGTGCTCTAAATTCACCCAACAACACTAACATAACCAATTTCAAATATACATAAATCTAGGGTTTATAAAATTGATCAAACACAAGGGTTGAAGGGCTCCTTAACTTAATCCTTAGAATTTGTTGATAAAACTCATCAATGGCTCATACTAGAGCACCCATAAACAACCAAAATTACAAGATTTTCTTAAAACTCAAACCAAATTTGAAATGAAAGGCGAAAAAAACTGGGCAGAGAGCTTAGAGATACTCACCATAATACCTTGATAGAATTGAAGAGGAGGATGAAAGAGACGCGTGGCCGCAAACAGCTCGTCAATCGAAGCACTGGAGGGGGAGTTATGGTGATTTGAAGTTGAATGTGAATAATACTAAAGGGTTTCTTCCCCTCCGTTCACTTCTAACTGAGCTCTCTCTCTCTCTCTCTCACCACTTGGGCTCAGTTCACTTGTTTTAGCCCATTGGCCCAATTTTGCGCCAAAACCTTTAAAATTAGTTTTTAATTCACTTTTACTTATTTTTACTTTCCCTGAATTAAATTTTAACTTTTTACCCCCTTAACTCATAATAAATTTTCTCAGACGCAGTACCGGACGGACTCAAGCCGATACTGCCGGCTAAAATGCCACCTCGCATTTTTCGCTGAGAACTATGTTTTTCCGACTTAGAAAAATATACTGAGTCCAAATATCATATCAGAATTGTCGAATTTCAATTGCTACATTTTCTCACTCTTTTTTCATATTTAATTTATTACTTAATTATCTATGGTTTGACCGGATTTTTACATCCCACTCACCTTATTTAAAATTTTGCCCTCAAAATTTAGTTGCCTCAAAATCACCTTGCTTAAAACTCCTATAACTTCCAATTGAAGTATTAACTTAGAATTCCCAAAATCCTCCGAATCCTTAACAATGGTTAATAGAACCTCCCTTAAACTGAAGTTTACTACCCTATACAGATTCCCCAAATCTAACCTTAGTACAACATCAGCACCTCAATTTAATATTTTCAAATCCGTCTTTCAAAACCAATCATTATAAATCTCAATCTAAATCCAAGGTCACCATGGCCAAATATCATATTACTCATCCCTCAAACACGACGACTTGTACTCACTCATCATCTAAATCCAATTACGTATTAACGATCATTTTCACATCCATTTCAGAATCAATTAAAGCTCACAGCCACAATTTATCTCAATTATCTAGAATCATTATCTGCATTAGTTTGCTAACCTTTCAATACTCAAAGCATAAACCAATTCTAATCATACCCTACTATTCCTTATTGCAGCCATACTATGTTAACACTTTTGCAAGCTTCCGCTGCATCACTCTGATTTTCATCAACTAAGAATCCAAAGGTAGCTTAGGTCCCTAGCGCATTTCTATGTTTAAATCAAAATCTCCTCAAAATCCTCAATCAACAAATAAAAAAAATCTCCCACTCAACTTATTTTCCTTAAGTGTATAGCCATAACCTTACATACTAAGCAACCGATGAATCCCATCATAACTACAATCACATGCCAACCAATGTTAAACTCAGCCAAGTTCAAGCCTAATTCATACTCTACCTACCTCAACACTTAAAAATTCACCATCTACTCAATGTTATCCCAATTCACATTCTAATCATTCAAGACCTATAACATCAGTTTTCTAATAATTAGTCATTTTTCAATTTCTACACAATTGTAAAAATTCATAAACTATACCAACGCCATATATAAGCCTCCTCTACTCTAATTCATAAGGTCAAATCTGTTCAAGCCTAATTAAACAAATTCTTCAATCAACTATCCACCTTCAAGGATATCATCAACAATTCCAACTAACACACCAATCTCATATATCCCACAGTCAAGATTCCCATTTCGAGTACCTCGCTCATGTCCATGAGATGCCATTCGAGTCCTGTCCACACTAAACAAGCGATAACAAGGTGATCAATATCAATATCCCAAGTTAAGTGCTTCAATTTACCAAAGGTATGCTCATGGAATTCATGCTAGAAGTATCAGTTGAAAATCCTTACTAGCATAGGCATAGACTCAAAGTATGCATTAAAGCATAAGCAGTTCCATCCCTCAAGCTCACGAGGATGGACTGCTCTGATACCATAATGCAACACCCTAATATATAGATCCTTATGCTCGAGTCATAAGTTATCGATATTATGGTGGTACGACTCAAGGTGGAATAATAGTAAGAATATGTGTGTGTGTGTGTGTGTGTGTGTGTGTGTGTGTGTGTGTGTTTGAAGGAGAGAACTAGTAAATGAGAAGCCTGAAAGGAAAATAAAATAAAATTGCGAACGAAAAGACACTCTGGTAAATAGGTAACAAACGAAAGGTAAAATACGTTCGGAAAGTGATAAGAATAAGATAAGGGCAAGATGCGCGCACACACACACACACACACACACACAGATATATATATATATATATATATATATATATATATATATATATATATATATATATATATATATATATATATATATATATATATATATATATATATATATATATAGCATAAGTAAATAGCCACTAATCGCGACATGCGAAGCTTAGGTTGGCCAGGGTACAGAAAGTAAAACAAGTTTGACAACAGTATTTCCTATCTCTCCCAAAGATACATGATCGCCTCTATAGGAAAGTCGCAAATTAAACATTTACATAATTAATATTGAAGGTTTTCAAAATAAAACGAACAGATTCTAAAAGTACAAAACAAAATCAAATAAACTTCGTCACTTTCTAGATGAATCCAGCTCGCTGCTGAGTACCAGGACTTGCATTTGAAAAACAGAGAATATATATACGGAATGAGAACCCCCAATCTATGGGTTCCCAATATGGTAAAAGTACTAAATAAATACAATGCACTATAACATAAATTTAGTAAACATCATAAACTTCTTACCTCTTCATATCCATCCTAAATTCTCACTAATCCATCACATGGCAACTATCATAGGGGATTCTAATTCTAACCCAATATCCTTCATACTTTCACTACCTTCCAACCGAATAAACCAAGAACCAAACCATCCCTCAAGTAATTCAACTTACAAACAATACAGACAAGTAATGCGCAAGTAAGGCAAGTATGTCAATTAGGAAATAATCATGAAACATGTACAATTAAGCAAACCAAAACAATTGAACAAACCTAAACAATTCAAACATATGCATATGATGTATGCCTACTGATGAGCGGATAATTTATACGCTTTTTGGCATTGTTTTTAGTATGTTTTTAGTAGGATCTAGTTACTTTTAGGGACGTTTTCATTAGTTTTTATGTTAAATTCACATTTCTGGACTTTACAATGAGTTTGTGTGTTTTTCTGTGATTTCAGGTATTTTCTGGCTGAAATTGAGGGACTTGAGCAAAAATCATATTCAGAGGTTGAAGAAGGACTGCTGATGCTGTTGGATTCTGACCTCCCTACACTCAAAATAGATTTTCTGGCGCTACAGAACTCAAAATGGCGCGCTTCTAATTGCATTGGAAAGTAGACATCCAGGGCTTTCCAGAAATATATAATAGTCCATACTTTGCCCAAGTTTAGATGACGCAAACTGGCGTTCAACGCCAGCTCTCTGCCCAATTCTGGCGTCCAGCGCCAGAAACAAGTTGCAAAGTGGAGTTCAATGCCCAAACTGGCACAAAAGCTGGCGTTCAACTCCAAGAATGACCTCTCCACGTGTAGACTTCAAGCTCAGCCCAAGCACACACCAAGTGGGCCCCGGAAGTGGATTTATGCATCAATTACTTACTTCTGTAAACCCTAGTAGCTAGTTTATTATAAATAGGACCTTTTACTATTGTATTAGACATCCTGGATTGTATTCTGATCCTGTGATCACGTTTTAGGGGGCTGGCCATTCGGCCATGCCTGGACCTTTCACTTATGTATTTTTAACGGTAGAGTTTCTACACTCCATAGATTAAGGTGTGGAGCTCTGCTGTTCCTCAAAGATTAATGCAAAGTACTACTGTTTTCTATTCAATTCATCTTATTTCGCTTCTAAGATATTCATTCGTACTTCAACCTGAATGTGATGAACGTGACAATCATCATCATTCCCTATGAACGTGTGCCTGACAACCACTTCTGTTCTACCTTAGATTGAATGAGTGTCTCTTAGATCTCTTAATCGGAATCTTCGTGGTGTAAGCTAGAATGATGGCGGCATTCAAGAGAATCCGGAAAGTCTAAACCTTGTCTGTGGTATTTCGAGTAGGATTCAATGATTGAATGACTGTGACGAGCTTCAAACTCGCGAGTGCTGGGCGTAGTGACAGACGCAAAAGGAGGGTGAATCCTATTCCAGCATGATCGGGAACCTCAGATGATTAGCCGTGCCGTGACAGGGCATCTTGGACCATTTTCACAAGAGGAGGGGATGTAGCCACTGACAACGGTGATGCCCTTGCATAAAGCCAGCCATAGAAAGGAGTAAGACTGATTGGATGAAGACAGCGGGAAAAGCGGAGGTTTAGAGGAACGAAAGCATCTCTACACGCTTATCTGAAATTCTCACCAATGATCTACATAAGTATTACTATCCTTATCTTATTATTTATTTTCGAAAACTACTTAACTATTTTATATCCGCCTGACTGAGATTTACAAGGTGACCATAGCTTGCTTCATACCAACAATCTCCGTGGGATTCGACCCTTACTCACGTAAGGTATTACTTGGACGACCCAGTGCACTTGCTGGTCAGTTATGCGAAGTTGTGAAGATATGTTTAGACCATGGTTCTGTGCATCCGTTTTTGGTAACATTGCCAGGGAATCAATTTCGAACAACTATTCACAACCTGAGTAAAAATTTCGCATACCAAGTTTTTGGCGCCGTTGCCGGGGATTGTTCGAGTTTGGACAACTGACGGTTCATCTTGTTGCTCAGATTAGGTAATTTTCTTTTTGTTTTATTTTCAAAAATTTTTCAAAAATCTTTCAAAAATTTCTCCTTTGTTTTCGAAAAAAAAATGTTTTCAAAAATATATTTTTCTTCAAAATTTTTAAGAATGAATTCTAGTGTTTCATGAAGCATGTTGAAGCCTGGTTGGCTGTAAAGCCACGACTGTAAGGCATGTTAGGCGTGTCATGTCTGGATACATACTAAAGCTTGGCTGGCTATTAAGCCATGTCTGACCCTTTGATTGGAGCTTTAGGCTAAAGAGCATAAGATTCCTGGAATTCATATTAAAAATTTTGGAATCCTTATTTTCCTTTTTCAAAATAATTTTTGAAAAAAAAAATTCCAAAAAAATTTAGAAAATTATAAAAATAAAAAATATATTTTTTGTGTTTCTTGTTTGAGTCTTGAGTCATATTATAAGTTTGGTGTCAATTGCATATTCATCTTGCATTTTTCGAAAATTTTCATGCATTCATAGTGTTCTTCATGATCTTCAAGTTGTTCTTGGTAAGTCTTCTTGTTTGATCTTTGCATTTGCATGTTTTGTGTCTTTTCTTGTTTTTCATATGCATTCCTGAATTCTTTATGTCTAAGCACTAAAGAATTCTAAGTTTGGTGTCTTGCATGTTTTCTTTGCATTAAAAATTTTTCAAAAATATGTTCTTGATGTTCATCATGATCTTCATAGTGTTCTTGGTGTTCATCTTGACATTCATAGCATTCTTGCATGCATTCATTGTTTTGATCCATAACTTTCATGCATTGCATCATTTTTCTTGTTTTTCTCTCTCATCATAAAAATTCAAAAATAAAAAAATATCTTTTCCTTTTTCTCTCTTAAAATTTCGAAAATTAGATTTGACTTTTTCAAAAATTTTTAAAATCTAGTTGTTTTTATGAGTCAAATCAAATTTTCAATTTAAAAAAATCTTATCTTTTTCAAAATCTTTTTCAAAAATCAAATCTTTTTTCAATCTTTTTTAGTTATTTTCGAAAATTTTAAAAATATTTTTCAAAAATCTTTTTCTTAATTTTACATCATATTTTCGAAAATAACATCATCAATTAATGTTTTGATTCAAAAATTTCAAGTTTGTTACTTACTTGTTAAGAAAGATTCAAACTTTAAGTTCTAGAATCATATCTTGTGATTTCTTGTGAATCAAGTCATTAATTGAGATTTTAAAAATCAAATCTTTTTCAAAAACTAATTTCAATCATATCTTTTCAAAAATATCTTCTTATCTTATCTTTTTCAAAAATTTGATTTCAAAATATCTTTTCTAACTTCCTAACTTCTTATCTTTTCAAAATTTGTTTCAACTAACTAACTAACTTTTTGTTTGTTTCTTATCTTTTTCAAAACCACCTAACTAACTCTCTCTCTCTAATTTTCGAAAATATCTCCCTCTTTTTCAAAAAATTTTTTTTAATTAATTAATTATTTTAACTTTTGATTTTAAACTTTTCAAAAAATTACTAACCTTTTTCAAAAATTATTTTTCGAAAATCACTAACTCTTTTTCAAAAATTATTTTCGAAAATCCTCTCCCTCTCTCATCTTATTCTATTTATTTATTCATCTACTAACATCTCTTCCTCACATCACTCACCAAATTCGAACCCCCTCTTCTATCTGTGTTCGAATTTTTTCCTCTTTTCTTCTTCTACTAACAATAAGGAACCTCTTTACTGTGACATAGAGGATTCCTCTTCTTTTCTTTTTATCTTCTCTTTCTTATGAGCAGGGACAAAGAAAAAGGCATTCTTGTTGAAGCTGATCCAGAACCTGAAAGGACTCTGAAGAGGAAACTAAGAGAAGCTAAATTACAACAATCCAGAGACAACCTTATTGAAAATTTCGAACAAGTAAAGGAGATGGCAGCCGAACCCAACAACAATAATGCAAGGAGAATGCTTGGTGACTTTACTGCACCTAATTCCAATTTACATGGAAGAAGCATCTCCATTCCTACCATTGGAGCAAACAATTTTGAGCTGAAACCTCAGCTAGTTTCTCTGATGCAGCAAAACTGCAAGTTTCATGGACTTCCATCTGAAGATCCTTTTCAGTTCTTAACTGAATTCTTGCAGATCTGTGATACTGTTAAGACTAATGGAGTAGATCCTGAAGTCTACAGGCTCATGCTTTTCCCTTTTGCTGTAAGAGACAGAGCTAGAGTGTGGTTAGACTCTCAACCCAGAGATAGCCTAAACTCTTGGGATAAGCTGGTCACGGCTTTCTTAGCCAAGTTCTTTCCTCCTCAAAAGCTGAGCAAGCTTAGAGTGGATGTTCAAACCTTCAGACAGAAAAAAGGTGAATCCCTCTATGAAGCTTGGGAAAGATACAAGCAGCTGACCAAAAAGTGTCCTTCTGACATGCTTTCAGAATGGACCATCCTGGATATATTCTATGATGGTTTATCTGAGCTATCAAAGATGTCATTGGATACTTCTACAGGTGGATCCATTCACCTAAAGAAAACACCTGCAGAAGCTCAAGAACTCATTGACATGGTTGCTAATAACCAGTTCATGTACACTTCTGAGAGGAATCCTGTGAGTAATGGGATGCCTATGAAGAAGGGAGTTCTTGAAATTGATACTCTGAATGCCATACTGGCTCAGAATAAAATATTGACTCAGCAAGTCAATATGATTTCTCAGAGTCTGAATGGAATGCAAGCTGCGTCCAACAGTACTCAAGAGGCTTCTTATGAAGAAGAAGCTTATGATCCTGAGAACCCTGCAATAACAGAGGTAAATTACATGGGTGAACCATATGGAAACACCTACAATCCATCATGGAGAAATCATCCAAATCTCTCATGGAAGGATCAAAGGCCTCAACAAGGCTTTAATAATGGTGGAAGAAACAGGTTTAACAATAATAAACCTTTTCCATCATCCACTCAGCAACAGACAGAGAACTCTGAACAAAATACCTCTAATTTAGCAAACTTAGTCTCTGATCTATCCAAGGCCACTGTAAGTTTCATGAATGAAACAAGGTCTTCCATTAGAAATTTGGAAGCACAAGTAGGCCAGCTGAGTAAAAGGATCACTGAAATCCCTCCTAGTACTCTCCCAAGCAATACAGAAGAGAATCCAAAAGGAGAGTGCAAGGCCATTGACATAAGCACCATGGCCGAACCTGTAAGGGAAGGAGAGGACGTGAATCCCAAGGAGAAAGACCTCCTGGGACGTCCAGTGATCAATAAGGAGCTTCCCTCTGAGGAACCAAAGGAACCTGAGACTCATCTAGAGACCATAGAGATTCCATTGAACCTCCTTATGCCATTCATGAGCTCTGATGAGTATTCCTCTTCTGAAGAGAATGAGGATGTTACTGAAGAGCAAGCTGCCAAGTTCCTTGGTGCAATCATGAAGCTATATGCCAAATTATTTGGTATTGAAACTTGGAAAGATGAACCTCCCTTGTTCACCAATGAACTAAGTGATCTGGATCAACTGACATTGCCTCAGAAGAGACAGGATCCTGGAAAGTTCATAATACCTTGTACCATAGGCACCATGATCTTTAAGGCTCTGTGTGACCTTGGTTCAGGAATAAACCTCATGCCCCTCTCCGTAATAGAGAAACTGGGAATCTATGGGGTGCAAGCTGCTAAAATCTCATTAGAGATGGCAGACAATTCAAGAAAACAGGCTTATGGACAAGTAGAGGACGTGTTAGTAAAGGTTGAAGGCCTTTACATCCCTGCTGATTTCATAGTCCTGGATACTGGAAAGGAAGAGGATGAATCCATCATCCTAGGAAGACCTTTCCTAGCCACAGCAAGAGCTGTGATTGATGTGGACAGAGGAGAATTGATCCTTCAAATAAATGAGGACAACCTTGTGTTTACAACTCAAGGATCTCTCTCTGCATCCATGGAGAGGAAGCAGAAAAAGCTTCTCTCAAAGCAGAGTCAACCAAAGCCCCCATAGTCAAACTCTAAGTTTGGTGTTGGGAGGCCACAACCAACTTCTAAGTTTGGTGTCAAACCCCCATATCCAAACTCTAAGTTTGGTGTTGGGAGGTCTCAACAAAGCTCTGCACATCTGTGAGGCTCTATGAGAGCCTACTGTCAAGCTATTGACATTAAGGAAGCGCTTGTTGGGAGGCAACCCAATGTTTAATTATCTAATTTTATTTTTGTTTTTCATGTTTTATTAGGTTCATGATCATGTGGAGTCACAAAATAAATATAAAAATTGAAAACGGAATCAAAAACAGCAGAAGAAAAATCACACCCTGGAGGAAGACCTTACTGGCGCTTAAACGCCAGTAAGAAGCATGTTTTGGGCGTTCAACGCCAGAACAGAGCATGGTTCTGGCGCTGAACGCCAGAAATGCGCAGCATCTGGGCGTTTGAACGCCAGAAATGCACCCTGGAGGAGAGCTGGCGCTGAACGCCCAGAACAAGCATGGTTCTGGCGTTCAATGCCAGAAATAGGTTACAAATGGCGTTCAACGCCTAGAACAAGCACCAATCTGGCGCTGAATGCCCAGAGTTGTGTGCAAGGGCATTTTACATGCCTAATTTGGTGCAAGGTTGTAAATCCTTGAACACCTCAGGATCTGTGGACCCCACAGGATCACCTCAGGATCTGTGGACCCCACAGGATCCCCACCTACCTCCACTCACTTCTTCTCACCCCTCTTTCACACAATCCCATAAACACTCTTCCCCAAAACCCTTCACCAATCACCTCAATCTCTCTTCCCCATCACCTCTTCACCACTCACATCCATCCACTCTTCCCCATAAACCTACCTCATAAACTCCACCTACCTTCAAAATTCAAAATCAATTTCCCACCCAACACAACCCTATATAAAACCTACCTCATACCCTCCCTTCCCTATATAAAGCCTTCCATCCTTCCTCATTTTCACACAACACAACCCTCTCTTCTCTTCTTGGCCGAAACACACCTCCCCCCTCTTCTCTATCTTTTCTTCTTCTTCATCTTTTCTTTCTTCTCTTGCTCGAGGGCGAGCAAAATTCTAAGTTTGATGTGGTAAAAGCATAAGCTTTTTGTTTTTCCATTACCATTGATGGCACCTAAGACCGGAGAATCCTCTAGAAAAGGGAAAGGGAAGACAAAAGCTTCCACCTCCGAGTCATGGGAGATGGAAAGGTTCATCTCCAAAGCCCATCAAGACCACTTCTATGATGTTGTGGCCAAGAAGAAGGTGATCCCCGAGGTCCCTTTCAAACTCAAAAGAAATGAGTATCCGGAGATCCGACATGAAATTCAAAGAAGAGGTTGGGAAGTTCTAACAAACCCCATCCAACAAGTCGGCATCCTAATGGTTCAAGAGTTCTATGCTAATGCATGGATCACTAGGAACCATGATCAAAGTAAGAACCCGAACCCAAAGAATTATCTCACCATGGTTCGGGGGAAATACTTAGATTTTAGTCCGGAAAATGTGAGGTTGGCGTTCAACTTGCCAAACATGGAAGAGAACGCACGCCCCTACACAAGGAGAGTCAACTTTGATCAAAGGTTGGACCAAGTCCTCATGGACATATGTGTAGAAGGAGCTCAATGGAAGATTGACTCAAAAGGCAAACCGGTTCAACTAAGAAGACTGGACCTTAAGCCTGTAGCTAGAGAATGGTTGGAGTTCATTCAATGCTCAATCATTCCCACTAGCAACCGGTCTGAAGTTACTATAGATCGGGCCATCATGATCCATAGCATCATGATTGGAGAAGAGGTGGAAGTTCATGAGATTATACCTCAAGAACTCTACAAAGTGGCTGATGATGAGCGGATAATTTATACGCTTTTTGGCATTGTTTTTAGTATGTTTTTAGTAGGATCTAGTTACTTTTAGGGATGTTTTCATTAGTTTTTATGCTAAATTCACATTTCTGGACTTTACTATGAGTTTGTGTATTTTTCTGTGATTTCAGGTATTTTCTGGCTGAAATTGAGGGACTTGAGCAGAAATCAGATTCAGAGGTTGAAAAAGGACTGCTGATGCTGTTGGATTCTGACCTCCCTGCACTCAAAGTGGATTTTCTGGAGCTATAAAACTCGAAATGGCGCGATTCCAATTGCGTTGGAAAGTAGACATCCAGGGCTTTCCAGAAATGTATAATAGTCCATACTTTGGCCAAGAATTGACAACGTAAACTGGCGTTCAACGCCAGCCTTCTGCCCAAATCTGGCGTCCAGCGCCAGAAAAGGATCCAAAACCAGAGTTGAACGCCCAAACTGGCACAGAAACTGGAGTTCAACTCCACAAATGGCCTCTGCACGTGCAACACTCAGGCTCAGCCCAAACACACACCAAGTGGGCCCCGGAAGTGGATTTATGCATCAATTACTTACTCATGTAAACCCTAGTAGCTAGTTTATTATAAATAGGACCTTTTACTAGTCTTTTTGACAATCTTTGGTCTCAGTTTTAATCCATTGTTCATCTTAGGAGACTATTGATCACGTTTAGGGGGTTGGCCATCTCGGCCATGCCTGGACCTTTCACTTATGTATTTTCAACGGTAGAGTTTCTACACTCCATAGATTAAGGTGTGGAGCTCTGCTGTTCCTCAAGGATTAATGCAAAGTACTACTGTTTTCTATTCAATTCTTCTTATTTCGCTTCTAATATATCCATTCGCACTCAAGAACATGATGAAGGTGATGATTATGTGTGACGCTCATCACCATCTCCCCTATGAACGCGTGCCTGACAAACACTTCCGTTCTACATGAATTAAGCTAGAATGAGTATCTCTTAGATCTCCTAACCAGAATCTTCGTGGCGTAAGCTAGAATGATGGCGGCATTCAAGAGAATCCGGAAGGTCTAAACCTTGTCTGTGGTATTCTGAGTAGGATTCAATGATTGAATGACTGTGACGAGCTTCAAACTCGCGAGTGCTGGGCGTTAGTGACAGACGCAAAAGGAGGGTGAATCCTATTCCAGCATGATCGGGAACCGACAGATGAATAGCCGTGCCGTGACAGGGTGCGTGAGCATATTATTCACTGAGAGGAGGGGATGTAGCCACTGACAACGGTGATGCCCTTGCATACAGCCAGCCATGGAAAGGAGTAAGACTGATTAGATGAAGATAGCAGGAAAGCAGAGGTTCAGAGGAACGAAAAGCATCTCCATTCGCTTATCTGAAATCCCTGCCAATGAATCTACATAAGTATCTCTATCCTTTTTATTGTTTATTTTAATCTAATAAAGTATCATGTTTAAATCCGCCTGACTGAGATTTACAAGGTGACCATAGCTTGCTTCATACCAACAATCTCCGTGGGATTCGACCCTTACTCACGTAAGGTATTACTTGGACGACCCAGTGCACTTGCTGGTTAGTTGTATCGAAGTTGTGACAATTATGAATTAAGATCAAAGCACCAAGCTTTGGAGCCATTACCAGGGATTGTTCGAGCCTGGACATCACAATTTCGTGCACCAAGTTTTTGGCGCCGTTGCCGGGGATTGTTCGAGTTTTCGGCAAGCTTTTGGTCCGGTAACATCAGTGCCAAATTCTCTTTTGGTCCAGCAACAACAGTGCCCAGTTCCAAGTTTTGATCCGGCAACAACACCAAGTTTTTGGCGCCGTTGCCGGGGATTTTTTGAGTTTGGACAACTGACGGTTCATCTTGTTGCTCAGATTGGGTAACTTTCTTTTCGTTTTCTTTTTAAAAAATTTTTCAAAAATCTCTCATCTGTTTTCGAAAAAAATAAAAATGTTTTCAAAAATTTTATTCAAGATTTTTAAGAATGAATTCTAGTGTTTCATGAAATATGTTGAATCATATCTGGCTGTAAAGCCATACCCAAACTACTTTGGGATTGGTATTCAACTAATCACTCCAGCCCATGTAATTATATGTTGAAGCTTGGCTGGCTGTAAAGCCATGTCTAAATTCCTTTGGACTGAGGCTTCCAACCATCAGTTGTTACACGACTGTAGGATATGTCAGGCGTGTCATGTCTGAATTACATGCTGAAGCTTGGCTGGCCATTGGCCATGTCTAGTGTTTTGGACTGGAGCTTTCTTTGAAAGCTTGGCTGGCTAGTGAGCCATGTCTAATTCCTAGACTGAAGCTTTAGACTAACATGGCAAGATTCCTGGAATTCATATTAAAAATTTTGGAATCCTTATTTTTTCTTTTTTTTTATATAATTTTCGAAAAATATAAAATAAAAATCCAAAAAAATTAGAAAATCATAAAAATAAAAAATATTTTGTGTTTCTTGTTTGAGTCTTGAGTCATATCATAAGTTTGGTGTCAATTGCATATGCATCTTGCATTTTTTCGAAAATATCATGCATTCATAGTGTTCTTCATGATCTTCAAGTTGTTCTTGGTAAGTCTTCTTGTTTGATCTTGATGATTTTTTGTTTTGTGTCTTTTCATGTTTATCATATGCATTCTTGAATTCTTAGTGTCTAAGCATTAAAGAATTCTAAGTTTGGTGTCTTGCATGTTTTCTTTGCATTAAAAATTTTTCAAAAATATGTTCTTGATGTTCATCTTGACATTCAAAGTGTTCTTGGTGTTCATCTTGACATTCATATCATTCATACATGCATTCATTGTTTTGATTCAAAAAATTTCATGCATTGCATCTTTTTAGTGTTTTTCTCTTGCATCATAAAAATTCAAAAATAAAAAAAAAATATCTTTCCTCTTTTCTCTCATCAAATTCGAAAATTTGGATTGACTTTTTCAAAAATTTTTGAAAATCAAATTGTTTCTCATGAGTCAAATCAAATTTTCAATTTGAAAATCTTATCTTTTTCAAAATCTTTTTCAAAAATCAAATCTTTTTCAAAATTATTAGTTATTTTCGAAAATTTCAAAAATATTTTTCAAAAATCTTTTTCTTATTTTTATACCAAATTTTCGAAAATAACATGATCAATTAATGTTTTGATTCAAAAATTTGAAGTTTGTTACTTACTTGTTAAGAAAGATTCAAACTTTAAAGTTCTAGAATCATATCTTGTGATCTCTTATGAATCAAGTCATTAATTGAGATTTTAAAAATCAAATCTTTTTCAAAACTAATTTCAATCATATCTTTTCAAAAATATCTTCTTATCTTATCTTTTTCAAAAAATATCTTTCCAAAATATCTTTTCTAACCTCCTAACTTCTTATCTTTTCAAAATTTGTTTCAACTAACTAACTAACTTTTTGTTTGTTTCTTAACTTTTTCAAAACTACCTAACTAACTCTCTCTCTCTAATTTTCGAAAATATCTCTCCTCTTTTTCAAAAATTTCTTTTTAATTAACTAATTATTTTTATTTTTTATTTTTGATTTCAAAAATTTTCGAAAAATACTAACAATTTTCAAAAACCATTTTTCAAAAATCACTAACTCCTTTTCAAAAATAATTTTCGAAAATTCCCTCCTTCTCTCTCATTCTATTCTATTTATTCATTCATATCCTAACATCTCATCTCACATCTCTTCCATTCGTACAGTTGCATTTCTTCCTTTACATCACATTCTTTGTCTCCCCCTTCTCTTCCACTCACAAAGGGATCCCTATACTGTGGTATAAAGGATCTCTATTATTATTATCATTTTTCTGGCCATTCTTCCTTGTCATATGAGCAGGAGCAAGGATAAGAACATTCTTGTGGAAGCAGATCCAGAACCTGAAAGAACTCTGAAGAGAAAATTAAGAGAAGCTAAAATACAACAATCCAGAGATAACCTTTCAGAAATTTTCGAACAGGAAAAGGAGATGGCAGCCGAAAATAATAATAATGCAAGGAAGATGCTTGGTGACTTTACTGCACCTAATTCCAATTTACATGGAAGAAGCATCTCCATTCCTGCCATTGGAGCAAACAACTTTGAGCTTAAACCTCAATTAGTTTCTCTAATGCAGCAGAACTGCAAGTTTCATGGACTTCCATCTGAAGATCCTTTTCAGTTCTTAACTGAATTCTTGCAGATATGTGATACTGTTAAGACTAATGGAGTAGATCCTGAAGTCTACAGGCTCATGCTTTTCCCTTTTGCTGTAAGAGACAGAGCTAGATTATGGTTGGATTCTCAACCTAAAGACAGCCTGAACTCTTGGGATAAGCTGGTCACGGCTTTCTTAGCCAAGTACTTTCCTCCTCAAAAGCTGAGCAAGCTTAGAGCTAATGTTCAAACCTTCAGACAGAAAGAAGGTGAATCTCTCTATGAAGCTTGGGAAAGATACAAACAGTTGACCAAAAAGTGTCCTTCTGACATGCTTTCAGAATGGACCATCCTGGATATATTCTATGATGGTTTATCTGAGCTATCAAAGATGTCACTGGACACTTCTGCAGGTAGATCCATTCACCTAAAGAAAACGCCTGCAGAAGCTCAAGAACTCATTGACATGGTTGCTAATAACCAGTTCATGTACACTTCTGAAAGGAATCCTGTGAGTAATGGGACGCCTATGAAGAAGGGAGTTCTTGAGGTTGATACTCTGAATGCCATATTGGCTCAGAATAAAATATTGACTCAGCAAGTCAATATGATCTCTCAGAGTCTGCATGGAATGCAAGCTGCATCCAACAGTACTCAAGAGGCATCTTCTGAAGAAGAAGCCTATGATCCTGAGAACCCTGCAATAGCAGAGGTAAATTACTTAGGTGAACCTTATGGAAACACCTATAACTCAACATGGAGAAATCATCCAAATTTCTCATGGAAGGATCAAAAGCCCCAACAAGGCTTTAATAATGGTGGAAGAAACAGGTTTAGCAATAGCAAACCTTTTCCATCATTAACTCAGCAACAGACAGAGAACTCTGAACAAAATGCTTCTAATTTAGCAAATCTAGTCTCTGATCTATCTAAGGCCACTGTAAGTTTCATGAATGAAACAAGGTCTTCCATTAAAAATCTGGAAGCACAAGTGGGCCAGCTGAGTAAAAGGATCACTGAAATCCCTCCTAGTACTCTCCCAAGCAATACAGAAGAGAATCCAAAAGGAGAGTGCAAGGCCATTGACATAAGCGCCATGGCCGAACCTGTGAGGAGAGGAGAGGACGTGAATCCCAAGGAGGAAGACCTCCTGGGACGTCCAGTGGTCAATAAGGAGCTTCCCTCTGAGGAACCAAAGGACTCTGAGGCTCATCTAGAGACTATAGAGATTCCATTGAACCTCCTTATGCCCTTCATGAGCTCTGATGAGTATTCCTCTTCTGAAGAGAATGAGGATGTCACTAAAGAGCAAACTGCCAAGTTTCTTGGTGCAATCATGAAGCTGAATGCCAAATTATTTGGCATTGATGCTTGGGAAGTTGAACCTCCCTTGTTCATCAATGAACTAAGTGATCTGGATCAACTGACATTGCCTCAGAAGAGACAGGATCCTGGAAAGTTCATAATACCCTGTACCATAGGCACCATGATCTTTAAGGCTCTGTGTGACCTTGGTTCAGGAATAAACCTCATGCCCCTCTCTGTAATAGAGAAACTGGGAATCTATGGGGTGCAAGCTGCTAAAATCTCACTAGAGATGGCAGACAGCTCAAGAAGACAGGCTTATGGACAAGTAGAAGATGTATTAGTAAAGGTTGAGGGCCTTTACATATCTACTGATTTCATAGTCCTGGATACTGGAAAGGAAGAGGATGAATCCATCATCCTAGGAAGACCTTTCCTGGCCACAGCAAGAGTTGTGATTGATGTTGACAGAGGTGAAATATTCCTTCAATGGAATGAGAACTCCCTTGTGTTTAAAACTCAAGGATCTCCCTCTGCAACCATGGAGAGGAAGCAGAAAAAGCTTCTCTCCAAGCAGAGTCAACCAGAGCCCCCACAGTCAAACTCTAAGTTTGGTGTTGAACTCCCATATCCAAACTCTAAGTTTGGTGTTGGAGAGTCTCAACAAAGCTCTGCACATCTGTGAGGCTCCATGAGAGCTTACTGTCAAGCTACTGACATTAAAGAAGCGCTTGTTGGGAGGCAACCCAATGTTTATCTAATTCTTATTTTTATTGTTTTTCATGTTTTCTTAGGTTCATGATCATGTGGAGTCACAAAATAAATATAAAAATTGAAAACGGAATCAAAAACAGCAGAAGAAAAATCACACCCTGGAGGAGCATCTGTCTGGCGTTCAAACGCCAGAACAGAGCATAGTTCTGGCGCTGAACGCCCAGAATGGGAGCATCCTGGCGCTGAACGCCCAGAACAAGCATGGTTCTGGTGTTCAACGCCAGAAATGGCAGCAAATGGGCGTTGAACGCCCAAAATGGGCACCAACCTGGCGCTGAACGCCCAGAGTTGTGTGCAAGGGCATTTTACATGCCTAAATTGGTGCAGGGATGTAAATGCCTTGACACCTCAGGATCTGTGGACCTCACAGGATCACCTCAGGATCTGTGGACCCCACAGGATCCCCACCTACCTCCACTCACTCTCTTCTCTCTTCTCAATCATCCTCTATTCCCAATAAACACTCTTCCTTATTAACCCTTTACCACTCACATCCAAACACCACTACCTTCAAAATTCAACATCTCTCTCTCACCCAATCCCACCCATATGGCCGAATACACACCCCCATCCATCTCCTCCATATCCTCTTCTTCTTCTCCTATTCTTTCTTCTTTTGCTCGAGGGCGAGCAACATTCTAAGTTTGGTGTGGTAAAAGCATAGCTTTTTTGTTTTTTCCATAACCATTGATGGCACCTAAGGCCAGAGAAACCTCTAGAAAGAGGAAAGGGAAGACAAAAGCTTCCATCAAGGGTCTATAGCTCAGTGGTAGAACATTTGACTGCAAATCAAGAGATCCCTGAGATACCTCAGGGGATACATTTTCTTCCACACAATTATTGGAAGCAACTAAGGGTGGAACATCAAGAGCACTCCATCATCCTTCATGAAATCAGAGAAGATCTAAAAGCAATGAAGGAGGAGCAGCCAAGGCAAGGAAGAGACATAGAAGAGCTCAAGGACATCACTAAGGTGGACTCATTCCTTGTTCTTACTTTCTCTGTTTTTTCGTTTTATATGTTATGTGCTTATCTATGTTTGTGTCTTCATTACATGATCATTAGTAGTTAGTAACTATGTCTTAAAGTTATGAATGTCCTATGAATCCATCACCTCTCTTAAATAAAAACTGTTTTAATTCAAAAGAACAAGAAGTACATGAGTTTCGAATTTATCCTTGAACTTAACTTAATTATATTGATGTGGTGACAATGCTTCTTGTTTTCTGAATGTATGCTTGAACAGTGCATATGTCTTTTGAAGTTGTTGTTTAAGAATGTTAAATATGTTGGCTCTTGAAAGAATGATGACTAGGAGACATGTTATTTGATAATCTGAAAAATCATAAAAATGATTCTTGAAGCAAGAAAAAGCAGCAAAGAACAAAGCTTGCAGAAAAAAAAAAGGGGGGGGGCGAAAAAAAAATAGAAAAAAAAATAATAATAAAAAGAAAAAGAAAAAGCAAGCAGAAAAAGCCAATAACCCTTAAAACCAAAAGGCAAGGGCAAATAAAAAGGATCCCAAGGCTTTGAGCATCAGTGGATAGGAGGGCCTAAAGGAATAAAATCCTGGTCTAAGCGGCTAAACCAAGCTGTCCCTAACCATGTGCTTGTGGCGTGTAGGTGTCAAGTGAAAACTTGAGACTGAGCGGTTAAAGTCAAGGTCCAAAGCAAAAGAAGAGTGTGCTTAAGAATTATGTGTCTGTGGCATTTATGTATCCGGAGGTAATACTGGAAAACAAAGTGCTTAGGGCCACGGCCAAGACTCATAAAGAAGCTGTGTTCAAGAATCATCATACTGAACTAGGAGAGTCAATAACACTATTCGAAATCTGAAGTTCCTATAGATGCCAATCATTCTGAACCTCAATGGATAAAGTGAGATGCCAAAACTATTCAAGAGGCAAAAAGCTATAAGTCCCGCTCATATGATTGAAGCTATGTTTCATTGATAGTTTGGAATTTATAGTATATTCTCTTCTTTTTATCCTATTTGATTTTAAGTTGCTTGGGGACAAGCAACAATTTAAGTTTGGTGTTGTGATGAGCGGATAATTTATACGCTTTTTGGCATTGTTTTTAGTATGTTTTTAGTAGGATCTAGTTACTTTTAGGGATGTTTTCATTAGTTTTTATGCTAAATTCACATTTCTGGACTTTACTATGAGTTTGTGTGTTTTTCTGTGATTTCAGGTATTTTCTGGCTGAAATTGAGGGACTTGAGCAGAAATCAGATTCAGAGGTTGAAAAAGGACTGCTGATGCTGTTGGATTCTGACCTCCCTGCACTCAAAGTGGATTTTCTGGAGCTACAAAACTCGAAATGGCGCGCTTTCAATTGCGTTGGAAAGTAGACATCCAGGGCTTTCCAGAAATGTATAATAGTCCATACTTTGGCCAAGAATTGACGACGTAAACTGGCGTTCAATGCCAGCCTTCTGCCCAAATCTGGCGTCCAGCGCCAGAAAAGGATCCAAAACCAGAGTTGAACGCCCAAACTGGCACAGAAACTGGAGTTCAACTCCACAAATGGCCTCTGCACGTGCAACACTCAGGCTCAGCCCAAACACACACCAAGTGGGCCCCGGAAGTGGATTTATGCATCAATTACTTACTCATGTAAACCCTAGTAGCTAGTTTATTATAAATAGGACCTTTTACTAGTCTTTTTGACAATCTTTGGTCTCAGTTTTAATCCATTGTTCATCTTAGGAGACTATTGATCACGTTTAGGGGGCTGGCCATCTCGGCCATGCCTGGACCTTTCACTTATGTATTTTCAACGGTAGAGTTTCTACACTCCATAGATTAAGGTGTGGAGCTCTGCTGTTCCTCAAGGATTAATGCAAAGTACTACTGTTTTCTATTCAATTCTTCTTATTTCGCTTCTAAGATATCCATTCGCACTCAAGAACATGATGAAGGTGATGATTATGTGACGCTCATCACCATCTCCCCTATGAACGCGTGCCTGACAAACACTTCCGTTCTACATGAATTAAGCTAGAATGAGTATCTCTTAGATCTCCTAACCAGAATCTTCGTGGCGTAAGCTAGAATGATGGCGACATTCAAGAGAATCCGGAAGGTCTAAACCTTGTCTGTGGTATTCTGAGTAGGATTCAATGATTGAATGACTGTGACGAGCTTCAAACTCGCGAGTGCTGGGCGTTAGTGATAGACGCAAAAGGAGGGTGAATCCTATTCCAGCATGATCGGGAACCGACAGATGAATAGCCGTGCCGTGACAGGGTGCGTGAGCATATTATTCACTGAGAGGAGGGGATGTAGCCACTGACAACGGTGATGCCCTTGCATACAGCCAGCCATGGAAAGGAGTAAGACTGATTAGATGAAGATAGCAGGAAAGCAGAGGTTCAGAGGAACGAAAAGCATCTCCATTCGCTTATCTGAAATCCCTACCAATGAATCTACATAAGTATCTCTATCCTTTTTATTGTTTATTTTAATCTAATAAAGTATCATGTTTAAATCCGCCTGACTGAGATTTACAAGGTGACCATAGCTTGCTTCATACCAACAATCTCCGTGGGATTCGACCCTTACTCACGTAAGGTATTACTTGGACGACCCAGTGCACTTGCTGGTTAGTTGTATCGAAGTTGTGACAATTATGAATTAAGATCAAAGCACCAAGCTTTGGAGCCATTACCAGGGATTGTTCGAGCCTGGACATCACAATTTCGTGCACCAGCTGACAAGTCCTCCACTATGGCAAGGTTAGCCTTTCCTCACCTCATCTGCCACCTATGCAATTCGGCTGGGATTGACATAGAGGGAGATATCCTCATTAAAGAGGACAAGCCCATCACTAAGAAAAAGATGGAGCAAGCAAGAGAGCCCATTCATGGAGCTCAAGAGGCGCATGAAGCTCATCACCATGAGATCCCGGAGATGCCTCAAATGCATTTTCCCCCACAAAACTATTGGGAGCAAATCAACACCTCCCTAGGAGAACTAAGCTCCAACATGGGACAATTAAGGGTGGAACATCAAGAGCACTCCATCATCCTTCATGAAATTAGAGAAGATCAAAAAGCAATGAGGGGGGAGCAACAAAGACAAGGAAGAGACATAGAAGAGCTCAAGGACATCATTGGTTCCTCAAGAAGAAATCGCCACCATCACTAAGGTGGACTCATTCCTTGTTCTTACTTTCTCTGTTTTTCATTTTCTCTATGTTAAGTGCTTATCCATGTTTGTGTCTTCATTACATGATCATTAGTAGTTAGTAACTTTGTCTTAAAGTTATGAATGTCCTATGAATCCATCACCTCTCTTAAATGAAAAATGTTTTAATTCAAAAGAACAAGAAGTACATGAGTTTTGAATTTATCCTTGAACTTAGTTTAATTATATTGATGTGGTGACAATGCTTCTTGTTTTCTGAATGTATGCTTGAACAGTGCATATGTCTTTTGAAGTTGTTGTTTAAGAATGTTAAATATGTTGGCACTTGAAAGAATGATGACTAGGAGACATGTTATTTGATAATCTGAAAAATCATAAAAATGATTCTTGAAGCATGAAAAAGCAGCAAAGAACAAAGCTTGCAGAAAAAAAAAGACGAAAAAAAATAGAAAGAAAAAGCAAGCAGAAAAAGCCAAAGCTCTTAAAACCAAGAGGCAAGAGCAAAAAGCCAATAACCCTTAAAACCAAAAGGCAAGGATAAATAAAGAGGATCCCAAGGCTTTGAGCATCAGTGGATAGGAGGGCCTACAGGAATAAAATCCTGGTCTAAGCGGCTAAACCAAGCTGTCCCTAACCATGTGCTTGTGGCGTGTAGGTGTCAAGTGAAAACTTGAGACTGAGCGGTTAAAGTCAAGGTCCAAAGCAAAAGAAGAGTGTGCTTAAGAACCCTGGACACCTCTAATTGGGGACTTTAGCAAAGCTGAGTCACAATCTGAAAAGGTTCACCCAATTATGTGTCTGTGGCATTTATGTATCCGGTGGTAATACTAGAAAACAAAGTGCTTAGGGCCACGGCCAAGACTCATAAAACAAGCTGTGTTCAAGAATCATCATACTGAACTAGGAAAGTCAATAACACTATCTGAACTCTGAGTTCCTATAGATGCCAATCATTCTGAACCTCAATGGATAAAGTGAGATGCCAAAACTATTCAAGAGGCAAAAAGCTATAAGTCCCGCTCATATGATTGAAGCTATGTTTCATTGATAGTTTGAAATTTATAGTATATTCTCTTCTTTTTATCCTAATTTTGATTTTCAGTTGCTTGGGGACAAGCAACAATTTAAGTTTGGTGTTGTGATGAGCGGATAATTTATACGCTTTTTGGCATTGTTTTTAGTATGCTTTTAGTAGGATCTAGTTACTTTTAGGGACGTTTTCATTAGTTTTTATGTTAAATTCACATTTCTGGACTTTACTATGAGTTTGTGTATTTTTTTCTGATTTCAGGTATTTTCTGGCTGAAATTGAGGGACTTGAGCAAAAATCAGATTCAGAGGTTGAAGAAGGACTGCTGATGCTGTTGGATTCTGACCTCTCTTCACTCAAAATGGATTTTATGAAGCTACAGAACTCAAAATGGCGCGCTTCCAATTGCATTAGAAAGTAGACATCCAGGGCTTTTCAGAAATATATAATAGTCCATACTTTGCCCAATTTTAGATGACGCAAACTGGCGTTCAACGCCAGCTCTCTGCCCAATTCTGGCGTCCAACGCCAGAAACAAGTTGCAAAGTGGAGTTCAACGCCCAAACTGGCACAAAAGCTGGCGTTCAACTCCAAGAATGACCTCTCCACGTGTAGACTTCAAGCTCAGCCCAAGCACACACCAAGTGGGCCCCGGAAGTGGATTTATGCATCAATTACTTACTTCTGTAAACCCTAGTAGCTAGTTTATTATAAATAGGACCTTTTACTATTGTATTAGACATCCTGGATTGTATTCTGATCCTGTGATCACGTTTTAGGGGGCTGGCCATTCGGCCATGCCTGGACCTTTCACTTATGTATTTTTAACGGTAGAGTTTCTACACTCCATAGATTAAGGTGTGGAGCTCTGCTGTTCCTCAAAGATTAATGCAAAGTACTACTGTTTTCTATTCAATTCATCTTATTTCGCTTCTAAGATATTCATTCGTACTTCAACCTGAATGTGATGAACGTGACAATCATCATCATTCCCTATGAACGTGTGCCTGACAACCACTTCCGTTCTACCTTAGATTGAATGAGTGTCTCTTAGATCTCTTAATCGGAATCTTCGTGGTGTAAGCTAGAATGATGGCGGCATTCAAGAGAATCCGGAAAGTCTAAACCTTGTCTGTGGTATTCCGAGTAGGATTCAATGATTGAATGACTGTGACGAGCTTCAAACTCGCGAGTGCTGGGCGTAGTGACAGACGCAAAAGGAGGGTGAATCCTATTCCAGCATGATCGGGAACCTCAGATGATTAGCCGTGCCGTGACAGGGCATCTTGGACCATTTTCACAAGAGGAGGGGATGTAGCCACTGACAACGGTGATGCCCTTGCATAAAGCCAGCCATAGAAAGGAGTAAGACTGATTGGATGAAGACAGCGGGAAAAGCGGAGGTTTAGAGGAACGAAAGCATCTCTACACGCTTATCTGAAATTCTCACCAATGATCTACATAAGTATTACTATCCTTAGCTTATTATTTATTTTCGAAAACTACTTAACTATTTTATATCCGCCTGACTGAGATTTACAAGGTGACCATAGCTTGCTTCATACCAACAATCTCCGTGGGATTCGACCCTTACTCACGTAAGGTATTACTTGGACGACCCAGTGCACTTGCTGGTCAGTTATGCGAAGTTGTGAAGATATGTTTAGACCATGGTTCTGTGCATCCGTTTTTGGTGCCATTGCCAGGGAATCAATTTCGAACAACTATTCACAACCTAAGTAACAATTTCGCATACCACCTACCCTATGGCTGATGATATCATCTGTTGATTATATAGCCAACCCGACACGTCCTGGTAACTAACCATGGACAAAAACACCCATTGCGGAGCAAGTAAGTTTGAGCTACAACCCCCTTGGTACTACCTGCTTAACCCAAAGTGAGTAGAAGAACCACTACAACCGCTACTACCTAGGTGGGTGTTTGAAAGCTCAACCTGGAGCAAGTGGAATAATCCACTACTGTTGTTACTACCCAGATGTCACAATCACTGACCTGGAGTAAGCGGGATGTAAGAACCGCAAATTAATTAACCGATTAATTAACATAAAATAATAATAATTTAATTACCCAGAATAGGTTCAAAATTTTAGAATGTTAATTAGAAAATATAAATATGATATTTGGACTCAGTAGATTTTTTTTACTCGAAAAATGTAATTTTCTTCGAAAAATTGTATAAAAACACATACCGGTAAATTAACCGGCAGTGCCAACTTAAGTCTTTTCGGTACTACATGAGAATAATAAAAACTGTAGAAAAACTTAGAAAAATAATTAAAGTTGAAAACCAGATACTAATTTAAAAGGTTTGGCCCAAAGTTGGGTCAAACAGACCAAAAACACTAATGGGTTGGACCGGGTCCAAGTTGGGCTCAAGCCCAACATTATATAAGTCCCTTAAGTGGCCATTTTAGCCACTTTGAACACCAAACAGTAGCAGCAACATGAAATAGAAGAGAGGAGAGGTGAGGGTTTTATTTACTATTCATCATCTTCTTCTTGGAGCCATATCTCACTCTCCGAAGCTCCAATTCGTGTGTCGTCAGTTGCCACACGAAGCTCTCGTTGAGCTCTTTAATTTCATCTAAACAAAGTGGTAAGGAACCTTTAATTTCTTGCCCATTTCTTCCTTCTATAACAGATTCAAATTTGGCTATAGTGGATGAGTGGTTCTTGTGATTTTGATTATTTAGGTACAAGTTAACACCGGATACTTAGTGGATTTTGTCCTAATCAACTGTGGATAAGGTAAATTTGCTCTTATCCCTTGTGAATTCGTGTATTTAGGAACTCTAGGTATTGATCTATGGTAAATTATGCATATCTAGCTTAGAATATTGATTGTTGATGCTTGTTGAAGTTGATTGGTGGCTTTTGGTGAGTTGAGGCTTGTTGGAATCAAATCTTGGTGATTTTGTGCATATTGGGAATCGGCCAAGGTATGATTTCAGTTTTTCTATGTAATATATAATATTTCTGGACACATAGGCTAGTGACACATAGGATAGGTTGGATTGAAATGGCTTGTTGAATTTGTTGCATGATGATGCATGATGCATTGGTGACTTTGATGATCTGGATGAATAATGTTGTTGATGTTAATAAATAGTGTTGAATATTGATATTGTGAATGAATAAAGTTAATTATTATGATTGGTAGTGATAGAATGATGATTGATGAGGATGTTGGTGGATAAATGATTATAGTGTCATGTATTTGATATTTGAGATTGAGGATTATGAAATGTGAGTGAAAATTTGGTATGAATAGTAAACTGTGACACAAAGGGTAAGAATTGGTTATTGCTCTGCTTAGTTAACCTCTAACTATGAAGGAAAGTCAAGTGGAGATAATCAATTTGAGTCCACAAGTCCTAGTCAAATCCTAAGGAAAGACTAGAGTTAGTGTCATTCAAATCAATTAGCAATTTCCAATTGTCAATTAACAAAAGGCTTTGACAATTCAAGTGTCTCTAATTATCCAACCCCTAAGCCAAGAGTGAAATTCTACTCCATAGCTATAGTTGACATTTTCTCAAATAATTAGTGAGTAATAATAAAAGACATTGTGAAATTGAGAATAAAATTTGAATTGAAGCTATCTAATACAAGTATTTAACAACAATGAAGCAATTAACAACAATGAACATGAAATTCCTCAATGCATCAATAGAAATCAAAGTAACAAGATCCAAATCCAAGATTTACAATGCTAGAGTAACAAAAACACTAAATATAGAGTAGAAGAGTGAGATCTATGATGAGTCCATATTTTTCGATGTATTTTGGCTGGATTTGAATGGATTCTAGCATATAAACTCACACTTAAGCACCTAAGTAGCATACTTTTGTGTTTGATCCTTAATTTGGTTCTAAATGTGAAAACATGCGTTTAATGCTTAGATTAGTGATTTTTAATCCCACCTTTATGTCATTCGATGCCGTGATATGGTTTGTGAGTGATTTCAGGCCTTTGAGGCAAGAATGGATGGCCAAAAGTGGAAGAAAGCATGCGCAAGGGAGAAAACATGAAGAAAATAAGGAAAAGCACACAGAGCGAAGTGTGCGTATGCACGAGTACCTGTGCGTATGCACATGACGATTTTTAGCCGCGTGTGCGGACGCACACGTCTGTGCGTCCGCACAGGTCCCTGCACGTGATTGCATTAATGAATCATGTGCTGCGTGAATTTGGAGGCCTCTTGGCCCATTTTGGAAGGTTGGAATGCTGTCTTGGAGTGCTATATGAGGGGAGAATCAACACATATGAAGGCATGAGGACTTAGACTTAATATTTACATAGTTTTTCATAGTATTAGGAGTAGGAGTAGTATAGAGTAGAGAACTCTCCTAGGATTTATGTAGTTGTCTTGTAGCATTTTATATAAGCTTAATTTTGGGTTTTGATCATCTTTAATTGTAAGTACTCTCAATTTCCTCTTTAATTACATTGTCTTTACTTTCATTTCCTTTTGCTTCAAGTTACTTGTCCATACTTGCAATTTTGTGTTTTTTTTTTTTTTGAAGTTTTGATCAATGAATTTTATGTTTCTTGCCTCCTTTATGTTTGATTGCTCATTTATGTTTGGTTTTGTTGATAGTTGGTTATAGTTTTACATTTTCCTTTACAATTTCTCATACTTTACTTTCATGCACACAAGGTGTTTGTGAAAATGCTAACTTTAAGTTTTGAATAGATTTTTCCATCTTGGCTTGTGGTTTGAGTTCCTAGGATACTAGAGTCATAATGTCCGATATTTAGTGGTAATTCTTGGGTAGTTAGTTGATTCTTGTTTCCATTGACGCTAGCCTTTTATCAACTCGTTTGGTGAGTTGGTTAGGACTTATGGATTAAGGTCAATTATGCTTGCTTGACGTACTCCTCAATGGTTGGGGTTAACTAGGCGAGATTGACTCGTGATAATTACCATAGTTGTAGTTATGGCAATGATAGAATTCCTAGATTCTCACTCCCAAGTCAAGGCTCCCTTTATTGCATTTCTCGCAGTTTCGCTAGTTCTGATCTCATTTCCTTGTTGCTTGCATTATTTACAATTTTGCTCATCTCTTGGTTCTTTCATTGCTCAGTTCTTTTAATCTTTTGTTCTTTGATTGCAAAAATCCTTTTTGCCCTCGTAACAACCAAAAGAGTAACATTTCATTTGCATTCCTAGGGAGAACGACCCGAGGTTTAATTACTCTCGGTTTATATGTTTTGAATTTAATATTTGATCTTGAGGATTCATTGTTGGTTTGGACTATGCTACCAATGAATTGAATCTTGTTTTTGATCGATTCTGAACCACATAAAGAACCTCTTCGTCAAATTTGGCGCCGTTGCCGGAGATGCAAATGGTGTTATTTCTTTTGGTTGATGTGAATATATTAATAATGTAAATAGCACTTTTTGGTTGTTTGTTTGCTTTTGTTAGTAGGTTCTTGTTTATATTTTCTTCATGACTTTTTTACACCATTACCACAATGCACCCCAATGGAGACCAAACACTTACCTTTATAGTCACCAACCTTACACTCCATCCCCTCACTACATACAAAACCAAAACCCCTACCCTTATGAGTTTGGTTGTCAACCTGCATCACCTCAATCTTCATCTTCCTGCATGGATCAAGCCACATAAGAAGTACTTTTCATGCTCATTCAAGAACAACAAGAGTTCCGGAAGAAGCAAGAGCAAGTCATGTCTACCTTAGTGAAAGCTTTGGATCATCTACCTTCGTTACATTCATGCCACAAGCAAGAGAAATTGGTGGATGAATGTGTGGAACCAAGTGAAAAGTGTGGAGTGAAATAAGAATCGCAAAATTGAGAAGAATATGTCAAGTCACAACATGAAGTACAAAAGGAGATAAATGAAGAGTTAGTAAGAATTGATCAAGAGGATTCCATCGTTCAAGATTTTTTGTCCGACTTGGGTAATTCCTTCAATGACCTTCATGAGCCTCCTTTGGTTGATTTGGAAGGAGATGTTGATGTAGACTTCACACAACCTCTAATTTTTTACTTGAGTGATGATGAAAGAGATTCAAAAGAGGTTGAGGAAGATTCTAGTTGCCAAGAGGTGAAAGCATGTGTTTTAGAGCAATTTGAGTGGGTGAAGACTTCTCCAAAAAGTTTTCTAGCCCACATCAATATGCCGTTTTGGAGACGGATGGACAACTTCGAACCTTTCATGGAGTAGTGGATGGTGAAAAGAAGAACGTTGATTGGCCAAGAAATGGAAAGCTCATTAAAGGAGCCAATCCAACATTTGGAGCTCAACTTTGGTGCAAGAGTCAATCTAGTGGATTTCGGGGAATGCAAGAACATGTCAATGGTGATAGAGGAACTCAAGTATGAGATCCAGGCATTAATTTCAAGAGTCAACAAAGTTAGATCCTAGTTGCTAGCCTGAATTCTCTCATGAGTTTGATGCAATCTAATTGGGACCCCGGAGGTCAAATCAATAGCAAACTTGGTTGGAGATTCAAGGAGGAGTGGAAGCATAAGCCGCCCTGACAAGGATCTCCTCACCAAGTCCAACTTAGGACTATAAACCAAAGTGTTAGGTGGAAGACACCCCACCATGGTAATATCCTTCTAACTCTCTCTCTTTTACCTTTTGTTTCATGAATAATTGGCTATATTCCTTGGTTAGTTAGATTTATTTTGATGTTTGCTAAGTAATTTAAGTGGAATAATGTGTTTTTGGGAGATTTGTGATGTTTTGGGACTTGAAAACCTGTTTTGGATGCCAAGTTTGGTGCCTTAGAGTAAAAAATTTTGTTGTAGGAACAGAGACCTGTGCGTCCACACAGATCCCCTGTTTTCTCGTCCCTGTGCGTCCGCACATAGATGTGCGCTTGCACAGCCCTAAACACTCCCTCTGCTCGCAGCGAACGCACTCTTTGTGTGTCTGAACACAACCCTTTCTTTCCCTCTGTGCAACCACACACCTTTCGTGCGTCCGCACACTTACTCTGATCCTTAAAAAAAAGAGAGAGAAAAGAAAAAAACCACTCGTGCAAGCGCACACCGCGCACGCGTCCGCACAGCCTGTAGCGACCCCTCTGGTCGTGGCGACTGCACCCCTTGTGCGATCGAACGCCAACTCCTTTTCTTCTTTTGTGCGTCCGCACACCCCGTGTGTATCCGCACAGGTCGCGTTACACCTTCTGCCCGTAGCGTCTACACGACCTATGTGCGCTCGCATACCTCCTTTTACTTTCCTGTGTGCGTCCACACAGGTCCCTTTTCGAGCATTAATTCGAAATGGGGGAGTGTCACGCTTCAGTTCCAAACCCACACCCCTTTTTTTCTTCTTCTCTCCTTCTCTGAACACCAACCTCTAACCCCTCCGTCCATTCACGCAACCACCGCTAGCGACTGCTCCACCGCGCCGCTGTCGCCCCTACCTCCTTTCTCTCTCTATCTCTCTCTTTCTTCCCTTTCTTCTCATACATTTCCTCTGCCTTTCTGCTACTTGTGCGCTGCCGTGTCCCTACGTCAGAACCCTAGCTGTGCCCTCCAGTTCTGGCGAATAGCGACTAGCAGCAGCGAGCTTTTGTGCCGCTGTGACCGCACCCCCCGCCGTCCATCTCTTCTGCTTCTTCTCCCCTCTATATTACAGGTTTCACCCCCTGTTTTTCCTTCTCCTATTCTGTTTTCACTATTTTATTTTACATGTTTTTAATTCTGATTTTAATTCTGTTGTAGTTGCTAGGTGGTTATAGGTTAGATAACTTCTGATTTCGGATTGAATATGTGATGCTGGCTGTGTATTTTAGACTAAATTCTAGACTGAATATTGCTGCTTTGCTGAGACTGAGTGTTGTTCTTACCTGAATATGAATGTTGTCCCTGCCTCATTTTACCTGCCTACTAACTTTTGCACATGCTATGCTTGTTGAAATGCTGAATAAGAAAATTTTTGACTCATCTTCTATGTCTGATCAACACAGATTTTGAATTTTGTTTCGATTCTGCATTGTTGCTTTTTAATTGTGCAAATTTCTATTATTTTGGATGCTGCCTGAGATGATTAATGCCCTCTGTGTTCATGCTGAAGTATCAAACTGAACTCCATTTTGCTGTGAGATTATCTTGTTTGATACCAATTTGGTGGTGCATATCATCCTTTACTAATTAGTTTGCCAACTATGCACTTCTTTGCTGTTTTGTTCTTGAAACCAAATTGGATTGAAATTTACAGCGTTAACCATTCTATCAGGTACTTTTAAGGGCATAGCCTACTGATTTATGGCATTATGTGCTGATTGCCATTCCTTTTTGCTCACACACCAAACTAGCTTTAAACTTCCAATTTTGAAATCTGTTTGGTGTCATTAGGAGCAGTACATACATTGCTTTCTACGTGAATTGATCAAATGCTTATTCATGTGCCTTTAACATCAATGACCATATACATAGCCACTTGTTCCTTCATGTTTTTCAGCAATGCAATCTGTTTCTAATTAGGATATTGCTTTGACCAAGGGATTATGTATATGTAAATATTTCTTACTTATCAACATGAATGAGCACATGCTTTTACTGTGACTTTGATTTTTTCTCTTTTGTGCCAATTTTTGCAAACTCTTTCAATCTTCAAGGCACAATGGCAACAATCAATTTCCTTAATTTAATTCACATACATAATGCACCTAAGACATATCTATACTTTCATTGTTTGCTCACCCATTCATTGGTTACTTAGGTTGCTTAATCTTGGGAAACCACATTTCTTTTAAAACATCTCACTATTTTGTACATCTTTTCCCTGGATTGAATGTCTGTTTACTTTAGTAGCTATTACTTGAATTGTTTGATTATGTCCTCTTTGTTCTGTGAATTCTATCTGCTTCTCCTGAGTTGTATTCTGTTTTTGTCTTTTTCAGGATGACTTGCAAGGGGAAAGAGAAAGCCAATCCCTTGGCTCGCTCTCTTCCTGCGCCTCCCAGTACCCTACCCGACACATTCATCAATTTCGAAGCCCAAGAACAATTTAAGAAACTAGAAAACCGGCCTTTCATTATGAGAGAAAGCTCAACCTGCCTGAGAAATATGCGGATCAGATCCTTAACAGACTAAACTTTTATCATTGGAAATTCATAAAATTCGATCCGGTGGAAGTAAATGAACACCAGGTCAAAGAATTTTATGCAAATTTTCTAAAGAGGGATGCCCCAACCGTTTTTCTGAAAGGTGTCACCTTGGACACCTCTGACACTGCTTTAGAGGCCCTCTTGGATATTCCGCATATTCCTCCGGCTTGCGACGCTTACACTAAAATAATGAAGGATGTGTCGACGGGCAAGATTTCTTTGGATGTGGTTCTGGCGAAGATTGGCCAGCCTGAGGCTAGATGGGAGTACAGCAAAGGGGACAATGCGGTTCCGTTGAGCATTGCGTGCACTGATCTTAACCCAGAGGCAAGGATCTGGCAGCAGATCATAACTGACTATATTCTTCTGAGCATGCATGCCACGCATATTAGAGTCCCTGTGGCAGTGTTACTGTGGGCCATTCTGGAGGGAAAGAGGATCTCTGTTCTTCCCCTTATCAGAGAGTCAATAGGAAAGGTGAACCAACAGCAGAAATACAACATTACCTTCCCATCGTTGATCACCAGATTGGCTACTATGTCTGGAGTGGAGAGACGGCCAACAGACCGGATGTCTATCTACGTCAGCAAGCAGCCATTCCTACCATACGGTGACTACGACGGACCGCCGCAGAAGAAAAGAAAGACCACTGAGCCAACAACATCCTCTGCAGAGCCATCAGCACCTTCAGCACCTGCTTCAGCTCCTGCACCCACACTCCGTCCTCAGACACCAGTTGAGTTATGTCGGGAGATCCTCCAGGCCGTCCACCGCTTTGAGCGCCATAACGCTCGCCGCTTCCAGTGGATAGTGGCGAAATTTGAGGGTAGAGACCCTAGGCCACCTCCTCCAGATACACCTGAGCCCGAGACCGAGGAGCCTGCATCTGAGGAGCCAGCAGCTGAAGCTGGCCAAGCAGTCGAGCACCCTGAGCAGAGACCTGTGGAGCCTACGGTTGAGGAGGTAATAGTTCAGAGGGCTGAGGAGCCTAGAGTTGATGAGCCTACAGAGCATATGGTTGAGGAGCCCACAGCTGAGGAGCCTAGAGTCGAGGAGCAGGCAGTTGGACCTGAGCCGATAGTGGAGATGGCAGTTGAGACAGCTGACCCAACAGTTGAGCAGCCGAGAGCTGAGGCCGGCCCAATGACATCCAGAGCCGTCATTGTTTATCAGCGTCATCATCATCCACCACATTCTCATAGTTGACCCTCCCAAATCAATTATTTTGGCACGGAGGACCGTGCATCATCTAAGTGTGGGGGAGGTTCTTCTACTTTTGGGTGTAAATATTCTCTTCCAAACACTTGTCCTTTTAGTTTATTTTCAGTCTTTGTTATGCTTGTTGTGGATACTTTTAGTACTTTGACTTATGCACTTTTTACTTTGGTATATACGTATTAGTTGCCTCTAGTTATATCTAGTATTGCACTTTTATTTTGGTATATACATACATATCGCATCTTTACATTGCTTGGTATATAGTATAGATATGGATTGTGATTGGATAATGTGAATAGCTTATGCCTAGCTCATTTTGATCCTAATTGTTCATGTTACTTTTTGCTTGTTGAAAATCGGGAGAAGAACTAGGAAATTTTGAAAAAATTTTCCATCCATCTCATCATACATACGTATAGGAAATAAATTTTGGTGAAAAAAGAACAAATTCTTCAAGAATTTTGCTTCAAGGGCATTCTATTGAATTGATTTGAAAATTATTTTCAAACTTGCTTGAATGATTTCTTATGGAACATAGAAGAGTAAAGAACAAATACCTTGTGAGTTTTTTTAGCTATATTGAGTGGTTGCACATCTTAACCACTAATTTTGTTCATTTCGTGTTATATCTCTTCTATGATTGTAATCTTGGTTTTGCTTGATTTGTTATTTCCAATGATTGATGTTTTGAATTGCATTGAGCATGATTGATGCCATCTTTGTTTAAAAGCTTACTTTTCCCATATAGCCTACCTTTTGCAATTACCATTGTTAACCCCTTTGAGCTTTATCTACCCCATTGTTCTTGATTTTAGCACATCACAATCTTAAGAGAAAAAATCATGAATTACCTTGGATTGTATCCTTGATTAGCTTAAGTTGAAGAAGTGTATTTCATTTAAGTGTGGGGGAATCTTTGGGGAACTTTGGTAGTAAGGGAGAATGTTTAATTTGGATATTCATTGAAAATTATGGAGATGGGACATGTATGAACTACTTAACTATATGCAATTCTACTTTAAAAAAAAAAACACTCTTCCTCATAAGAAGGGGCGCGAAAACACCCTGAAGAGTGAACATAGGTAGTTGATGGGAGTACCTGTGCGTACGCACAGGACGATTTTCATCCGCGTGTGCAGATGCACAGACCTGTGCATCCGCACAGGTCCCTGCACGTGATTGCATTAATGAATCATGTGCTGCACAAATTTGGAGGCCTCTTGGCCCATTTTGGAAGGTTGGAATGCTGTCTTGGAGTGCTATATGAGGGGAGAATCAACACATATGATGGCATGAGGACTTAGACTTTATTTTTACATAGTTTTTCATAGTATTAGGAGTAGGAGTAGTGTAGAGTAGAGAACTCTCTTAGGGTTTATGTAGTTTTCTTGTAGCATTTTATAGAAGCTTAATTTTGGGTTTTGATCATCTTTAATTGTAAGTACTCTCAATTTCCTCTTTAATTCCATTGTCTTTACTTTCATTTCCTTTTGGTTCAAGTTACTTGTCCATACTTGCAATTTTGTGTTTCTTGAAGTTTTGATCAATGAATTTTATGTTTCTTGCCTCCTTTATGTTTGATTGCTCGTTTATGTTTGGTTTTGTTCATAGTTGGTTATAGTTTTACATTTTCCTTTACAATTTCTCAAACTTTACTTTCATGCACACAAGGTGTTTGTAAAAATGCCAACTTTAAGTTTTGAATAGATTTTTCCATCTTGGCTTGTGGTTTGAGTTCCTAGGATACTAGAGTCATAATGTCTGACATTTAGTGGTAATTCTTGGATAGTTAGTTGATTCTTGTTTCCATTGACGCTAGCCTTTTATCAACCAATTTGGTGAGTTGGTTAGGACTTATGGATTAAGGTCAATTATACTTGCTTGACTTACTCCTCGATGGTTGGGGTTAACTAGGCGAGATTGACTCGTGGTAATTACCATAGTTGTGGTTATGGCAATGATAGAATTCCTAGATTCTCACTCCCAAGTCAAGGCTCCCTTTATTGCATTTCTCGCAGTTTCGCTAGTTCTAATCTCATTTCCTTGTTGCTTGCATTATTTATAATTTTGCTTATCTCTTGGTTCTTTCATTGCTCAGTTCTTTTAATCTTTCGTTCTTTGATTGGAAAAACCCTTTTTGCCCTCGTAACAACCAAAAGAGTAACATTTCATTTTCATTCCTAGGGAGAACGACCCGAGGTTTAATTACTCTCGGTTTATATGTTTTGAATTTAATATTTGATCTTGAGGATTCATTGTTGGTTTGGACTATGCTACCAACGAATTGAATCTTGTTTTTGATCGATTCCGAACCACACAAGAAACCTCTTCGTCAATCTACAAACTAGAACAATGTAGAATTGAAATTGAATTCAGATCTAACCAAATGATCCAAGTGAAATTGGAATTAAGAAAGCCAAACCTAGAGAGAAGTTGGAGTTTCTCTCTCTAGAAACCTCCAAAACTAACTACTCAAAATATCTAAAATGTGTGTAATGTCTAAAGTGTGAGTCCCCTCCAATCCCTTGGTCCTTAAGATCTTTTCCCTCCAAAATTCAGCTCAAAATTGGGCCCGGAGCTCTTCAGAATTCACCAGTCATGATTTCACTAAAGAGGTCACGTGCCGAGCATCACGCGTACGCGTCGTCTGGGTTTTGCGATCCACGCGTACGCGTTAGGCGTGCGTACGCGTCGATGAGAGTTCTGCTCAGCCACGCGTATGCGTCCACGTTTACGTGCCTATCCCATATTTCAGCTCCCACGCGTGCGCGTCGGCCACGCGTGCGTGTCGATGCCAATGCTCCAAAGCTCTATTTTTCATGCTCCTTCCATTTATGCATGCTTCCTTCCTCTCTTCTAGACCATTCTTACCCCTATAAACTCTGAAATCACTCAACAAACAGATCACGGCATCGAATGGTAATAGAGGGAGATAAAAATATAGCATAATCAATGTCTAAAAAGCATGTTTTCAACCATCAAGCAAAATTGGAAAGGAAACACAAAATCATGCATTTTACATGGATAAGTGTGATAGAATGTTGATATAATCCTCTAAATTCTACACAAAGTAAACCCTAAAATTTGGGCTCATCACATACCCGGAGCAAGTGGACAATGCCACTGCCTACTCTCCGGTCACATATATGTCATTTAATTACAAATCATCATTACTCCATCATCCACATTAAATCAAGTAGCCTCTTCTTCAACTCCTCTGACACCAATTCTATCCTCTTCCAATCACTAATCTTTACTTTGTACCCCAAAACCTCACTAATACACCTTAAACAAAATTTTTAGAGGTTTTGGAAAATCAGAGAAATTATTGATAAATCAAAAATAGTGAGTTCCCATCAAAACAATAGTTTCAAAGGTTTACATGCGTGCCGAGAAGGTCAAACAGTGAAAAAGGAAGTTTTTGTGCAAAATAGGGTAGTGTGCGTAAGCATAGGTGCTGTGCATACGCACCCAACAGAACGACCATCCCACCCTGTGCGTACGCACCCTTTTCAGCATAAGCACACCCCAAATCACGTTTTCTGGTCTGTGCGTATACACAGCAATGTGCGTATGCACACACTAGAAATTCTGGTTTTTTGCACTTATGAAAAATTTAGTTTTCTACACCTAATTTCCAACGTCCATAACTTCCTCTAGAAAATTCGGATTTCCACAAACTTTATACCATTTTAAACCACTTGAAATTATCTTTAATTTGAAATAGATTTCATTCAAATCCAAAATCTGAGGATCAAGTCATGGATCGTCGAAGTCCATTAAAAATCAAGTTTTACCCAAAAGGTTCCAAAACCTCTATTTTCCAAATTTTCATTTTCAAACCAAACCACTATCAACCAAATCAATTCCAAAACACTCAAAATCAATACCAAATACTCATCAAACATTAATCAATCATCCAACCATTTAAACTATTAAATTCTCAATTCCTCAACTCATTCAAGTTCTTAATTTAATACACTTCAAGTCAATACTCATCAATAATTAATACAACAACATTTGCTCATATATCAACTCATACCCATTGAACTAATTCATTCTCATACTTGCACAATACCCCAATCATCATCACAATTCATTTAATTCCATTCCATTCCATATCATACATCATCACACAATACAAACATCATTTACCTTTCCCTGGACTCCGGTCCAGATTCACGGCCTTCGGGCCAATTCACGGCCTCCGGCCCAACATTTCTCAATTCAATATATATATATACATATTACTCATAAATGCACAATCATTATCCAATCTCAATATCATCTATACCAACATCAACTCTATAAATACCATATCAATTCATTCCATACTAATATCAATCTCATCCATACATTCACTACACACATCACCACATTCAAATATACTATTCAAGCTTATTCCTAGGGACATCTAACCTAGGAATTCACATTACACCACACGATACTTAAATGAAACTTAAATCGTACCTTAATAACGGTAGTCACACCCAACACATCATAACTCAAGCTTCCAAGGCTCTCAATCAACACCATTGAGCTTTTAGCCACCAATTCCTTGTTCCAAGTGCTCTAAATTCACCCAACAACACTAACATAACCAATTTCACATATACATAAATTTAGGATTCATAAAATTGATAAATTACAAGAGTTGGAGGATTTCTTGCCTTAACCCATAGAATTTGTTGATGAAACTCATCAATGGCTCATACTAGAGCACCCATAAATAACCAAAACCACAATATTTCCTCAAAATTCAAACCAAATTCAAAATGAAAGGTGAAAAATGAAACTGAGAAGAATGCTTAGAAATACTCAATACAATACCTAGATAGAGTTGAAGAGGAGGAAGAGAGTGACGCGTGGCCGTAAACGGCTCATCAATCAGAGTACTAGAGGGGAAGTTATGGTGGTTCGAAGTTGGATGTGAATAGTGCTAAAGGGTTTCTTCCCCTCCCTTCACTTCTAACCGAGCTCTCTCTCTCTCTCTCTCTCTCTCTCTCTCTCTCTCTCTCTCTCTCTCTCTCTCTCTCTCTCTCTCTCTCTCTCTCTCTCTCTCTCTCTCTCTCTCTCTCTCTCTCTCTGATGAGAATGAGCTGAATTGGGTGTGATGTAGGGTATTTATATTGTGGGCTTGAGACACTTTGGCCCGTTCACTCGGTTTAGCCCGTTGGCCTAACTTTGGGACAAAACCTTTAAATTAGTATTTTAATTCACTTTAACATATTTTTACTTTCCCCAAATTAAATTTTAACTTTTTATCCCATTAAATCATAATTAATTTTCTTAGACGTAGTACCGAACGGACTCAAGCCGGTACTGTCGGCTAAAATGCCACCTCGCATTTTTCGCTGAAAACTATGTTTTCCGACTCAGAAAAATCTACTGAGTCCAAATATCATTTCAGAATTTCCGAATTTCGATTGTTACATTTTCTCACTCTTTTTTCATATTTAATTAATTACTTAATTATCTACGGTTTGACCGGATTTTACGCATATTTTGCAAATATTATCCGATCTGCAGAGTCATAGGATCGGATACAATCTGCATTCTGATAGGATCAGATAGTGGATATTGCGTTTATATTCGCGTATCTGATCCGCAAATATGCACATTTAATAAATAAATAAATAAATATATAATTGAATAATATAAATGCCAAAGTTAACGAATTTATGCCCCAACCTAGTAATCCTAAATCTATACGCAGCGCTGCTATCCTTTTTCACCCAGAGGTCCTTCTTTTCTCAATGCTCACTTTTGACCTCATCCATCACCGCCACTCTCCTCCATCACCAGCTTCTTGTTCATCGTCGTGTCTCCTCCATTGTCTCCTCAAATCATGTCTATTTCCTCTCTTTCATCGTCTTCTCAGACCACGTCTATTTCCTCTTTTAGTTTCTTCAACATTACTCGCACTCTTCTCTTCCTCCATTTCTTGCGCTCCTCTTTTCCTCGTCTATTATGGTTCACCGTGGTTCTCTCTGCCTCATCCATCGCTATCGCGCTGGCTTGTTAAACCGTACCTCTGTTAATGTCATTTCTCTTTTCTTCCTTGCCGCCTTGCCTCTTCACTGGTTGCCTCCTCACATCTGTTCGTCGCCTCTATTTGTTAGCTCTATTAATCGTCACCATCATTATTCTTACAGAGGTGTTTTCGTCCCTCACGGGTGATTTTTTCCACTTCTCTCACCTTTTACTTACTGCTTATGTTCTTCAAAGACCAAATTTTGACATATATCCATGCTTTATTACTTGATTTGAGTATTGAGATTCGCCCCCTCTTTCCTTTGTATATCTGTAAATCGTGCATTACAGTTTATCAAATTCAGATGCTTGCTCTTATAATAAACATTTAGGGCTAGTAGTTGGATTTGAGTGGATGATTTTGCAATTTATTATATGGATACTCTTCATTCTGTAGCAACTCTAAACACGAGGCTTGTTGATCTTGGTAATCTGTAGTAAAACGTGTCTTAACCTGTTGATGTCGCGCATTAAGCTACTGTAAAACAAGAGAGATACGCAACTGAAGCAAATGCGCAAGGAGATTTCCCAATTCTTGCAGGTTGGCCAAGAGGCAATTGGTAGAATTTGGGTAATTGTTCAGTGTTTCATAATGCTTGTTAATTTTATTTCTATCTTGGCTCACTCTGCATTTTCTTTGTTGTTTGTTTGATTGCATTGATTTAAAAAGGTGCAACATATCATTCAAGAACAAAATATATGGGAGGCATATGATGTTTTAGAGTTATTCTGTATATTTGTTCTTGCTTGTGTACCTGTAATTGAGAGCCAGACGTAAGTCCATACAAATCTAAGTATTTGTGCTTATTGGACGGTGTGTTTTCTTTTTAATTAGCTTACGTGAAGTTAGTTTAAACTATAATCATACATGAAGATAAGTGATCGTGGATATTTTTTCTTTGATATTTGAAATTCTATGCATAACTTTTGAGTTTGTATTTTGATAAAATTATATAACTTTGGTTGATGACATTTCATGTAGTATTTTAAATTTAAATATATTCTAAGATTTATATTAGACTATAATTATATTTTAGGATTATTATTTATAATTTATTTATTATTTTATTTTAAAATAATTTTTTCGATTGAATCACGGTTAGACTAGTTGGATCAATAAACCAGTGATTACAATGGTTCGATGATCGGTCCGGTTCTCAGAACCTTATTTCAATTCACTCATATAAAATAAGAATAAAAGAAAATCCAAATCTAAATTTATTAGGTATTAAATAAAATAAAATAAAATATTATTATTTGTAGCATAAATATAATCAATACTTTTAGAATAAAAAAATATTAGATTCTTAAAAATGAATAAATAAATATTTTATATAGTAATTACTACTAAACATGACTCATTTCAAATAGTAACTACGCATAATTTATAAAATGTGACTCACTTCAAAGAATAATTGCACCTAAATTTAGATTATAATGATACAAATAAAATAAAAAGAAAAAATTGAATATCAAACTCTCATATTTTTTATATATATTGTTATAGATAAGAAAAAATAGAATTTTTTTCATGGAAAATAAAAAGGAAAACCAGAGAGTTAAAAGCAAGCACTTTTGTGCATGATAAATTTCATAATAAATTTACCATGATTATTCACCAAGCACACACTAAAATACATGATACACAGATCCCCACTAGTAGTTGAATACTTGAATATACTGGAGTACCTTTACGTTGTACTAGCAACTCAAAATACTACTTTGCAATCATTACTATTACTATAGTATTTATTCCACTAATAATCTACATAGGTTTAATTCCTGTAAAGAATGCGTTTAAATAGGGATCTTGATTAGTTACCTATCTTACGCCGTCGTCTAGTAATTAAACAAACTTGGATGATTGTCATAATTAAACTAAACAAACATTTCAAACCAACGCATGCCAATACCCAAATATATAGAGCGATTTTAATTTAACGACCACGTTAGAGGAATAATAATTTAAAATTATTTTATTTAACTTAGAATTCATAATTTTATCTATATAATATATGTAATATTTATAATTATATATTTATTATATTTAATATTACTTAATTATTCTAATAATAATTAAAAAATAAAAAATAAGTTTAATAATAATTAAAAAATATAAAATAAAATAATTTTAAAAAATTTATTTTAAAGTGATTTTTTATTATATTCCAAAAATTTTTGTTAATCTAGTGTTAGATTTACCTACAAGGTAAATATATAAGAAAACATTTGAAAAAATATTAATTATCCAATATTTAAAAAAAATCTCTATGCAAAATTTAAATAAATATAAAATCAGATACTATATGTGTCTATATTTATCATGTTATATTTTAAATAAGCGATTCATGATTTCTTTTAAAATAATTCATTTTAATTATTAATTTCTATTGTTTATTTTATAAATTACCTAAAATAATTTTTAACCCAAATAAGATAATTTATTTATAATTTTAAGGAAAAAGTATATTTTTTGTCCTTGAAATTTGTCAAAAATTTTAAAACTATTTCTAAGCTTTATTTTGTTTTAATTTTATCCTAAAAGTTTTACATTTTCATCTGTAACACCCTACCACACTAAACTTTACGCTTAAGTCGTAAAACAGAGGTGGTGTGGTATTATGACCTCTAAAATAAAATAAGTACATATAATAGCAGAAGAATTATAATATGCTAGGAGCCTTGAAGAATAGAGGAAACAAAAAAATCGGGAAATAAAAGCGCAACGCTTAAGGAATGAGTATTAACTTGCGTGCTAAGGAAACCATAACTATTAAACATATGATAACAGAAGTAGGAATAGAGTGCCAAAGATACAAAATAACAAGCTCCTAACTCAGCCTGCGAAGTCAAGACTGGCCGGAGAATATTTACACATATATACATACATATCCAAAACCTAAAAGTACATATACACAATCCTGCCTCTCCATAAACCTCTAAGAGGATCAAAAAGAACAAGTTATGCGGAGAGAAAGCTAAGTACATATATATTCATCACTGTACAACAAAACTATCCAGTAACCACTCTGTTTCAAGAGTCCAGACGCCTAACGAGGTGCCTCTTGAGCTGCATCTGAAAAACAACAACATAGTATGGAATGAGAACCGGAGGTTCTCAGTATGGTAAAGATGCCACGCACATAATATATAAGGTCCTGGGAATGCCAGAGGCAATCCTAGAACGCCGACACTCAGATTATAGAGCTTAAAGTATTAAACAAAAGCGATAAGAGGTGGTTTTCTAAGAATATTTAAACCTAACTTAACTTAACCTTAAATCTAAGTCCCATACTGCCATTCCTCCATACTTCCAACTCCATCATGCATTTTCACAGACAAATAGACAGATAAAGACAAGCACAAGAAGGTTACAATTACTGCAGGTAACAAATACACATTTAACATGGCAAATATATATAGTCACACCCAATTAAAGCACAAGCAAGTAATTCAAGTATTATGCATATGATGCATGCCTGTCCTATGGCTGAAGAGGCTCATCTGTCGGTTATCCAGCCATCCCGACAAGTCTGAATTGTCCTTAGACTGTCCCCCGACGTGCATCCCCAAGAGTCTATGCATAGCTTTATCTCAAATAATCAATATTACTCAATGGGGGTAACATTCCCAGGAATTTATATAGTGCCCGGTCACACTTACGTCGTAGGGTCAACAGAGTATCGAGTTTTCAACCTGGTACACGTGGTGGCAAGCCACGACACTTAATCCAGGGAACCTCATATCTCAGATCATTAAATTATTCAAGCCATATAAATAATTCAATTATAATTCATCAACGTCCACATCATTCTCAATCACATCTCATTCATCATCATACATCAATCATATTCAATCCTTATCCTTCATTATCACACATCCCATTCCGTCCATCAATAGTTCGAATTCAAAACATAATTCATTCTTTTCTAAATGAATTAAACTTAAAGCATGCTCATTTTCTTAATAACTCTAAATCAAACCATATAACCTTTGAATCTAAATCTTTTTAAATAATCATATAAACAAAATCTCTAATTTTTATAAAATTTCGGCAGTATCTCCTCTAAAACTCGGACTTTGCCACCCTTTTCGGGTCCAAACCTGCATTCTTTTCAATTCAACATACCCTTCCTCATCATCATAACAGTCACCACAATAAATCTACCTTAGATAAATAATTATACTCATACAATATTCGAATCCAACAACCAAAATTCAACTAAGGATCATAGTTCACAAATCCTAGGCTTCTAACACAAAATACCTCATTATCACAACAACCTCCATAATAGTTATACCTCAAATCAATAATTCACCAAATCATTAGTTAATCAACAACCACCAAACTAACCATGTTCATCAATAATAACATTCAACCATAATTCTCTCCAAATTAACATAACAACATTAACCATCCAAAATTAATAACTAATTATCCAATAAACTTCAACCAAATATATTCATCGACAAATTACTAAACATTAAACATACACCTGCATTCCAACTTATCCTATGGTCATCTAGCCTAAGTTTTCACAGAACATTATATATTAAATGCAAGAAACCTAAACCATACCTTAGCCGATTCCCAAGTATTATTCCAAGACAATTTTCCTAAAAGAACACAGCCCTTAAAACCTCAACTAATCTGCTTCCTCCAAGTTCCAGTATTCACAATTTGAAGCTCCAATTATTTATTCACAACCTAATACACATTTATAACACATATATATCCAATTTAATACTCAAAGCTCAAATTTAATAAAAATAAAATAGAATTATCGTATCCTCACCTTACCCAAGCTTCACATAAGTAAGAGTGAACGTTTCCCTCAAGTTAATTGGATCCTAAAACATCAGAAATCAAAGAAATTCAATCTTCCCACTCAAAATTCAAAAATTGGGGGAAAGATGAGACTGAGGTGAAATAGCAAGTTACCTATGAAATTTTTCTAGTAGAAACGTAGAGCTCGACGCGGTGAACGAAAAGTCGCAAACGGTGCGGCAATCGGAGCTCGGACGGAGAAGTTATGGCGTACGAAAGTTAACGTAAGGGTATTTCTCTTCTTCTCTTCCCTGGGAAGCTTGCTGCTTCATTGAGGAAATGAGAGAAAGAAGAGCCCGTGGCTCTTTTTAATGGGCTGGTCCGGTTGGACCAATAGTCCGGTCCGGGTTTGGTTCAATTGGTTCGGTCCTTTCGGTCCAATTTTTGACCGTTTTCTTCGAAATTAGTGTCAAAATTCTCGTTTCGATTAGCTCTACCCTAATTTAATATAATATTCACATTTCTAATCTTCCTTATTAAAAACTAATTTACTGACTAATTATCTACTAATTAATCGGGGTTTACATTCTACCGACCTAACAAAGAATTTTGCCCTCAAAATTCAAATCTAGTTACCTAAAAAGAGATGTAGATAGTCCGTTCGCATATCTGTTTTGAGCTCCCAGGTATGTTCCTCGATACCAGCTCGAATCCAAGCTACTTTTACCAATGATACTTCCTTCCCGCGTAATCGTTTAATACTAGTATCATCAATTCCCACTGGAATTACTGGAAGTGTTCAATCTTCTCTTTCTTGAATTGGTTTTGGTTCTAGAACATGACTTGCATCAGGAATATACTTCCAAAGCTGTGACACATGAAATATGTCGTGTAAATTCGAAAGATACGGTGGTAAGGCAATTCTATAAGCCACTGGCCCAATTCTCTTCAGGATCTCAAACGGTCCAATATAACAGGAATTCAGTTTCTTGGTCTTAATGGTTCTTCCCACTCCAGTGGTTAGTGTAACTTTCAAAAAGACATGTTCCCCTTCTTCGAACTCCAAAAGCTTTCGCTTCTGATCAGCATAGCTCTTTTGACGGCTTTGGACTATAAGCATTCGATTACGAATCTTTTTATTTGCTCAGTCGTTTCAGCTATCATCTCAGGCCCTAATAAACTCCTTTCTCCAGTTTCATTCCAACACAACGAAGATTGACATTTTCTACCATACAGAGCCTCATATGGAGCCATTCCGATGCTCGCATGATAGCTATCATTATAAGCAAATTCTACTAATGGCATATACCGGTCCCAGCTCGCCGGCTGGTCTAAAACATAAGCTCTTAGCATATCTTCCAAGGTCTGAATAGTTCTTTCTGACTGACCATCTGTCTGAGGGTGATACGCAGTACTCAAGCTTAGCTGAGTCCCAAATGCACGCTGGAAAGCTCCCCAAAATCTTGATGTAAAGCAAGGATCCCTGTCAGATATAATGGTAGAAGGCACGCCATGCAACCTAACAATCTCTTTGATATACATTCGAGCCAATTCCTCCATTGTGCAACTTATTCGGATAGGAAGAAAGTAAGCTGATTTTGTTAGTCGATCCACAAATACCCAAATAGCGTCACAACCAGATCGGGTTCTAGGCAACCCTATCACAAAATCCATTACGATACTCTCCTATTTCTATTGTGGAATCTCTAAAGGCTGAAGGGTCCCTGATGGTCTCTGATGCTCAATCTTAACCTTCTGACGCGTTAAATATTTTGACACAGGTAATGCCACATCATTCTTCATTCCTGGCCACCAGAACATTGCTTTCAGATCTTGGTACATTTTAGTGCTCCCTGGATGAATTGAAAATCTGCACTTATGAGCTTCCTTCAAGATACTCTGTCGCAGGTCCCAATATCTGGCACAACAATCCGATTCTTGAACCTCCAAGAACCATCATATCCTTCTGACACTTTTCACTGTTTTCCCTCTTTAATTGCTGGTAATACCTTACGTAACGCTTCACTGTCTTGATAAGCCTTCAAAAATTCTGATTTAAAATCACTTGAAATCTGCAACTAACTCAAACACAAAATTCCAGATTCTTCTCTAATTCCCAAATTCAAAACTTGAAATGCCTTTAGTAATTCTTCTTCCCAAAGCATCATCCAAGCTGCATATAAAGATTTCCGACTCAAGGCGTCTGCCACAACGTTCGCTTTTGCTGGATGATAATTCAATTCAAAATCATAATCTTTCAGAAGCTCCATCCACCTCCTCTGACGCATATTCAACTCTTTCTGCTAAAAAAGATACTTTAAACTCTTATAGTCTGAGAAGACATGAAACTTAACGCCTTAGAGGTAGTGCCTCCAGATCTTTAAAGCAAACATAACAACAGCAAGTTCCAAATCATGTGTCGGATAGTTCATCTCATACGGCCTTAATTGCCGTGAGGCGTATGCTACAACATTCTGGTGCTGCATCAGAACGCATCCCAAACCCTTCAGTGATGCATCACAATACACCTCAAACGGTTCACTCAATTCAGGCAATACCAACACGGGTGCAGTAGTCAATCTGTGCTTTAATGCTCAAAAATTCTATTCACACTCTGGGTCCAAATAAAAAGCGTATCTTTCCTAGTCAACTTAGTTAAAGGTAAGGCGAGCTATGAAAGTCCCTTAATGAATCTCCGATACTATCCTGCGAAACTTAGGAAACTCCTAATCTCTATTACTGAAGTTAATCACTCCCATTTCATCACTGCTTCTACCTTAGCAGGATCCATGGCTATTCCCTGCTTACTCACCACGTGACCGAGAAACTTTACCTCACTCTTCCAAAACTCGCATTTAGATAACTTAGCGTATAACTTCCTGTTTCTCAGAATTTGTAGCACAGTTCGCAAATGATCAGCATGCTCCTCTTCAGTCTTAGAATAAACAAGAATATCATCAATGAAGACAATAACAAAACTTGTTCAGATACGGTCAGAAAATCCTGTCCATATAATCCATGAATACTGTTGGGGCATTAGTTAACCCAAAAGACATCACTGTATACTCATAATGACCATAATGTGTCCTGAAAGCAGTTTTTGGAATATCTTCATCTCTAACCCTTATCTGATGATACCCGGATCGTAGATCAATCTTAGAAAACACACCTACACCTTGTAACTGATCCATTAGGTCCTCGATTCTAGGTAGTGGATATTTATTCTTCACAGTAATCTTATTCAATTGCCAATAATCGACACACAAGCGCATACTTCCATCCTTCTTCTTTACCAGTAACACTGGTGCTCTCCACGGAGAAACACTTGGTCAGATAAAATGCTTACCCAACAGATCTTCCAGCTGAGTCTTCATTTCAGTCATTTCTAAAGGTGACATCCTATAAGGAGTAATCAAAATTGGACCGGCTCCAGGCACTAATTCAATTGTAAACTCAACCTCTCGGTTAGGTGAAAATTCATTAATATCATCCGGAAACACATCTGGAAATTCACTTACAACTGGAATCTGCTCTGAGCTCTGATCATCACCTGACACTCCCGCAGTTAATAACATAATACCTTGACATTCAGTCCCAGAACAGTTTACTATCATAGAGTTCAAATAGTAACTATTCACCACAACTGGCGCTTCTGACCTTTCCGGCATAAACTATACTGACTTCTCAAAACAATCAAGCAAAATAGGATTCTTAAATAACCAATCTCTCGACTATCACAGCGCCACCTGCCTGCAGGATACATCGTGTCCCTTATCACCCATACTGAGTCTCACCTTGCAGTTGATAAGTTCCAAATTCAACCCATTGCTCCTCAGGAACCTGTTGAGCCTGCAACGCCCTTTCCATAGTCTGAATCTAATTATTTGTGTCAATAGGATTTGAGGTTCCCCTAAAAGTCAGAGGGCGAACTTTCAGAAATGTAGCAAGTGTCATAGGATTGTCCTCATCATTGTTGTTCCCGTGATTACCCTGGTTTATCTTATTACCCAGTCCCTCGGCTGTTGCCTGCATAGCAGCAGCCATATTTCCCAGAGTAGTCATAAAGTCTATTGGATCATTCTCTACCGGGCTAGGAGTAACGGTGCCTATCCTACTTCTACCTCGCTTGCGACCGCGTCCGCGAGTCGACATTTGGTCCTTATACACACTAAACAAGTGATATTAAGTTGATCTGTCTTAATATCGCAGGACTAATGCTTTAAGTTCCAAATGCATGCTCACAAACGTTTATGCCATATATATCAGTCAGATATCCTAATAGCACATAAACACATACACAGAGAATGCACAGAAGCACAATCAGTCCGTCTTTCAGGCTCTATAGGAACGAACTGCTCTGATACCAAAATGTAACACCCTACCACACTAAACTTTACGCTTAAGTCGTAAAACAGAGGTGGTGTGGTATTACGACCTCTAAAATAAAATAAGAACATATAATAGCAGAAAAATTATAATATGCTAGGAGCCTTGAAGAATAGAGGAAACAAACAAATCGTGAAATAAAAGCGCAACGCTCAAGGAATGAGTTAACTTGCGTGCTAAGGAAACCATAAGTATTAAACATATGATAACAGAAGTAGGAATAGAGTGCCAAAGATACAAAATAACAAGCTCCTAACTTAGCCTGCGAAGTCAAGACTGGCCGGAAAATATTTACACATATATACATACATATCCAAAATCCAAAAGTACATATACACAATCCTGACTCTCCATAAACCTCTAAGAGGATCAAAAAGAATAAGTTATGCGGAAAGAAAGCTAAGTACATATATATTCATCACTGTACAACAAAACTACCTAGTAACCAATCCATTTCAAGAGTCCAGACGCCTAACGAGGTGCCTCTCGACCTGCATCTGAAAAACAACAACACAGTATGAAATGAGAACCAGAGGTTCTCAGTATGGTAATGGTGCCACGCACATAATATATAAGGTCCTGGGAATGCCAGAGGCAATCCTAGAAAGCCGACACTCAGATTATAGAGCTTAAAGTATTAAACAGAAGCCATAAGAGGTGGTTTTCTAAGAACATTTAAACCTAACTTAACTTAACCTTAAATCTAAGTCCCATACTGCCATTCCTCCATACCTCCAACTCCATCATGCATTTTCACAGACAAATACACAGATAAAGACAAGCACAAGAAGGTTATAATTACTGCAGGTAACAAATAAACATTTAACATGACAAATACATATAGGCACACCCAATTAAAGCACAAGCAAGTAATTCAAGTATTATGCATATGATGCATGCCTGTTCTATGGCTGATAAGGCTCATCTGTCGGTTATCCAGCCAACCCGACAAGTCTGAATTGTCCTTAGACTGTCCCCCGACGTGCATCCCCAAGAGTCTATGCATAGCTTTATCTCAAATAATCAATATTACTCAATGGGGGTAACATTCCCGGGAATTTATATAGTGCCCGGTCACACTTACGTCGTAGGGTCAACAGAGTATCGAGTTTTCAACCTGGTACACGTGGTGGCAAGTCACGACACTTAATCCAGGGAACCTCGTATCTCAGATCATTAAATTATTCAAGCCATATAAATAATTCAATTATAATTCATCAACATCCACATCATTCTCAATCGCATCTCATTCATCATCATACATCAATCATATTCAATCCTTATCCTTCATTATCACACCTCCCATTCCGTCCATCAATAGTTCGAATTCAAAACACAATTCATTCTTTTCTAAATGAATCAAACTTAAAGCATGCTCATTTTCTTAATAATTCTAAATCAAACCATATAACATTTGAATCTAAATCTTTTTAAATAATCATATAAACAAAATCTCTAATTTTTATAAAATTTCGGCAGCATCTCCTCTAAAACTCGGACTTTGCCACCCTTTTCGGGTCCAAACCTGCATTCTTTTCAATTCAACATACCCTTCCTCATCATCATAACAGTCACCACAATAAATCTACCTTAGATAAATAATTATACTCATACAATATTCAAATCCAACAACCAAAATTCAACTAAGGATCATAGTTCACTAATCCTAGGCTTCTAACACAAAATACCTCATTATCACAACAACCTTCACAATAGTTATACCTCAAATCAATAATTCACCAAATCATTAGTTAATCAACAAACACCAAACTAACCATGTTCATCAATAATAACATTCAACCATAATTCTCTCCAAATTAACATAACAACATTCACCATCCAAAATTAATAACTAATTATCCAATAAACTTCAACCAAATATATTCATCGACAAATTAATAAATATTAAACATACACCTGCATTTCAACTTATCCTATGGTCATCTAGCCTAAGTTTTCACAGAACATTATATATTAAATGCAAGAAACCTAAACCATACCTTAGCCGATTCCCAAGTATTATTCCAAGACAATTTTCCTAAAAGAACACAGCCCTCAAAACCTCAACTAATCCACTTCCTCCAAGTTCCAGTATTCACAATTTCAAGCTCCAATTATTTATTCACAACATAATACACATTTATAACACATATATATCGAATTTAATACTCAAAGCTCAAATTTAATGAAAATAAAATAGAATTATCATATCCTCACCTTACCCAAGCTTCACATAAGTAAGAGTGAATATTTTTCTCAAGTTAATTGGATCCTAAAACATCAGAAATCAAAGAAATTCAATCTTCCCACTCAAAATTCAAAAATTGGGGGAAAGAGGAGACTGAGGTGAAATAGCAAGTTACCTATGAAATTGTTCTGGTAGAAACGTAGAGCTCGATGCGGTGAACGCGTAGCCGTAAACGGTGCGGCAATCGGAGCTCAGACGGAGAAGTTACGGCATACGAAAGTTAACGTAAGGGTATTTCTCTTCTTCTCTTCCCTGGGAAGCTTGCTGCTTCGTTGAGGAAATGAGAGAAAGAAGATCCCGTGGTTCTTTTTAATGGGCTGGTCCGGTTGGACCAACAGTCCGGTTTGGGTCTGGTTCAACCGGTTCGGTCCTTTCGGTCCAATTTTAGACCGTTTTCTTCGAAATTAGTTTCAAAATTTTTGTTTTGATTAGCTCTACCCTAATTTAATATAATATTCACATTTCTAATCTTTCTTATTAAAAACTAATTTACTGACTAATTATCTACTAATTAATCGGGGTTTATATCATCAAATATATCCCTAATAACTAAATTTTAAAAAAAATTAGGACTAATCCAATAATAATACATGATAATCATGTTTGATTTGCTTGTGTTAAAGGTTGTTCTTGCGAAAGTTATTTCTTAATTGGTCATAATTTTTTTGAAAAATTAGTTCTTAGAGGTAAATTTGATGCAAATCAAAAACTTCTAGAATAAAATTGAAACAAAATAAAACTTAGAGGTCCTTTTAAAACTTTTAGCAAATTTCAAGGACAAAAAATATACTTTATCCAAATTTTAAAAGAAAAAATAGAAAAATACATTAAAAATACTATAAGATAAGTAGGCTAAAAAATTTTAATATGAATAAAAGAGGCGAATTTTTACTAGATATGAAATTTTTGGGTGTATATATAGGTGGGTGGACGCTGTAAATACAGCAAGCGCAACACGCAGAGCACATGCTGACTCAGCACGCATGCAGCGTGTAGGGCACTTGTCGTAATCAGGAGCAACACGCACCCTGTGTGTTGTCCACATGGCGAACATCAAGCCAACACGCACTCTGCGTGTTGGAGACGTCTCAAATGCTAGTTGGATGGCATTTCAACACATAACCTGCAAGGTGAGTCTTCTGCCTATAAAAATCAAAATTTATTACCATTTTACTGCACTATTAGTGTGATAGAGGGCACTGCAAATATAGTGGTGTTTTCCTTTATCTATAAAATTCGAAAAAATAATACAAAAATAATTACAAAAAATAAAATAAAAATAATTATTAATAATTTGCATTAGTATTTATATTATTCATTAAAATTAAAAAATAAAAATTATAAATTACAATAAAATAAAAATAACATTAAAACAAAAATTAAAAATAATTATATAAATTCAAAAAATTACATCTTTTATATGTATATTATTTATTAATATTAATAACTATCATTATATTTATTATTTATTAATAACTACCATTATTATTTGTTAATATTAATAACTACCATTTATATTATTTACTAAATATATTAATCATAGATTAAAAATTAATAATATCATAACATAAAAGGAAATAAATAATTAATAACAAAAATTAAAAAAACATTTTATCTGTATTTTTATTACTTATTAGTTTCAAAAGTTACAGATTAACAAATTAAATTACAATAATATTATAACAAAAAATAAAAAATATCAAAAAACAAATAAAATTATTAATATTATCGTAATAAAATTATTAATATTATCATAGAAAAATAAAACATAAGTATTTAAATTATTTAATTTACTACGACTACTAATAATAATATTAACCCAAAAATTACGCTAATAATAATACATTTTAAATACTAAGCTCTAAATTAACAAATATACTAAACTTACACAATTAGGCTGTTCCAAATAATTAATAGCATGTTCTTCTGTAAATGTATAACCACATACCATTTTTTCAAGCATCACAATACCAACTCTCACCTTTGTCAAAGATCACCTTTCTCCCTCTCAATCTCTTTTAAAATCCTCCTGGAATGAACAATGAACAATGAAGCATGCGAAGCTCCCCCTCCCGCCTTTTAAAGGCACCAAAACATTAATACATTGGTGTTTCCGGAGCATGGATGATGGATGCGTGGAGACAGCCGGCCAAGTGGTCAACACGCACCCTACGTGTTGCCTAGGGGGTTGACATGTGGCTGGAAGACACTGATAAAAGTGCATTGGAACCAAACGAGGAATCTCTGCTCCTACAACAAGGACCATGCGTGTTGTCTGCATGCGCGACATGTGGCCACGAATCTTTGCTAAAGGAATCTTTACTGCTTCAACACACAGGGTGTGTAGTGACCAGAGCTTCACACGTGACAAATTTTTGCCAGAATCCCTGTAAAAATTGCCTCAAAATTCGGTATAGAATCCTTGCAAACTCAACACGCAAGGTGGGTGTGTAAGAGTTTTTACAACTCCACACTTCTGAAAAACACTCCAAATAACAATATTCAACAAATACACCACTTCTTTATCCATATTAAAAATAATTTATGAGCTAAGTAAGTAAAAACTGTTGACTTCTCATGTCAATAACAGTATGTTTATGGCACGAAAACACATGTGACTTCTAGCCTGGGGCTGGCAAAATCAGCCTCCTCATGAGACTCGTACGGAGTGGATTGTTGTCCACTACCAGCGTGTTGCACTTGTAAATGTATGTGCATTGCTAAATGACTTTGTAACCTAGCGAGTACATGGTCTAATGCGTGAATAATAAATGTTGAGATGCCAAGTTTGGAATGTCTGTATATTCTCGTTTTTGTGCTTCACAGACTGAACCTTTTATTGGTTTATTTTTCTTTTTTAATGTAGGCCTTGGGTTTTTATAAGTCCTCTTAATCCAGGACTTATTGTTATTACCCTTCTTCTTTTAATGCAGGCCTTGTTGTTGATGCCCTTTCTTCTTCTTCTTCTCCTTCTTCTCATTTTCTCAAAACTCTTCTTGACTTTACTGCCCACAAGCCCATATTATCCAAGAGAGAGAGATGTTGAAAGCATCGATCTTTGGAACACCCTCCAGTTGAGGTTCTCGATAAGTTGCTAATGAAGTTGAAGGAAGCAACAAGGAAAATGGCTTAGAGGGTTTAGACAGTAAGGAAAATGGCTTAGAGGGTTTGGGCGATAAGAAGAAGAATGAGAAGAGGAAGGTAAAGGATGATGCTGATGTGGCAACTGAATCTCCCAATGATGCTGAGAAATCAACGAAGAAGAAGAAGAAGAAGAAGAAGAAGAAGAAGAAGAAGAAGAAGAAGAAGAAGAAGAAGAAGAAGAAGAAGAAGAAGAAGAAGAAGAAGAAGAAGAAGAAGAAGAAGAAGAAGGGAGCAAAATAGTTCCAATCATGAAGGGGAAGTGCCACAAGCTACAGTGTTGAATGACAATAATAATAATACTAATACTGATAGCAGGTAATATAGCTTTTAATACTTTTATTGTAGAAGGCTAGTCGATAACAATGCAACGGGTGGATTTGTTTTTAGTAATATTGATGTAGTGTGATTATGTCCTGAAACTATTTTGTCTTTTTTATTTATGTATTTATTTATTTATTTATTTTTGTCTCTTTATATGTTGGGTGATATTTTCAGTTAAGATGGTTGTGATAATCCTACAAAGGTATATGTGGGAGGAATTTTCTATTACTCAACCGAGGATGATATTTGAAGTTATTTTGAAAGTGGCAAGTTTAGAGGGATTGCCATTATTAGTTTTAAGGTCAGTACTAATCACTTAAGCACTTTGCATTTCATTGTATTTCATGTTGAATATATAATGCAATCTTAAGTTGAATGAATGAATTTTTATTTGAGCTTCCTTGTATAGTAAGATTAATTGCAACTGCACTTTACTGATTTTAAGATGCCTATGGCATCTATTTTATCAGAAGGCTAGAATAGGAGTGCATATTAGTTCTCATTTTATGTGGGTGTGGATTCAGGTTGTCTAATGGTTTTCGGATCCAGTTCGGGTCTATTTTTCTGGGCTGGACTATGTCCCAAAAAAAACTAACCCAACGTATATACACAATGAAGAATAGACTCCCAAAAGAGTCGAGCCTTTATTTCAAATAATAACGAAGGAATAGACATAGTTGTGAGCATTCAAGTTCGGGAGGATTGTGATTTTGTTAGCGATTCTCTAGGATGGAAGAACGCATGCTGTGCTATCTAGTTTTTGCTGTCACGAAAGGGGCTCGCCTAGGTGTTTACTCAATTTAGGAGGAGGCAACGAGCAGGTGTCTAATTATAGTTTTTCTGAGTATCATGGTTTCAATAGCTACGAACACGCATTACAGTGCTTCAAATCGAGAATGGCTTCCATTGATGCTGACAAAGTGCAAATGCAGAAATGTTTGGAACACAGAGCAAGAAGGGTATGTTCTCTTCCGGCAGTAGCCGGCAGCGTGGATTGGTTTCATGTAAGTGCTTATAACCTGTCCTGAAAGTTGTCGTATACAGTTTTGTAGCATGAATGTAATTGTTGACTACCAAATGATTTTATTTAGGGCTTCCTGTAATTCCTGAAGAGGAACTAAACCCTGTTCCTGACTTTGCCATAGCCAACAACATGGAGTCATGGCTAGTGAAGATTTGCCATGATTCTGAAATACCTGGTCCATGCTTTTTCTAGTAAGAAAAATTTCTGAGAGAGTCTACTCCGTTTTATGGATTCATAGTGGTATTTCCTGGCAATCCATTTGAAGCTGCTATGGTTGCAAATGGTCATTTTTCTTTGGTTGAAAAGGCTGCCCGTGAAGACGCAGCTTTGGAAATAGTTGGTCGAGTACTAGAAACCACTGATAAGGAGATTCGCGATTATAACTACTTCAAAATTAATCTACTTCGCAACTCAAACAATGCATTCAAGGCAAAGCTTAGCCAGCTCGAAGATGCTCACGAGAAGCTGATAGCAAACTACGAAACCGTTGTGAACGCTCACATCAATGGGCAATCTCCTTGATTATGTTGTTTTCGTTTTTGTTTTGCCAAGGGTTCTATAATTAACTTAATGGGTTGAGGTTAAGGTATTTATATTTTCTAATTGTTTGGTATGTTGTATTTGGTGCTTGATGTTTTTTTTTGGCAATCTCCTTGATTGTGTTTTCAATTTTGTTTTACTAGGGGTTCTATAATTAACTTAATAGGTTGAGGTTAAGGTGTTTATGTTTTCTAATTGTTTGGTATGTTGTATTTAGTGATTAATGCTGCAATGGAGTAGTTAATTAACATGAATTTGTTTAACTTGTCAGTTCTTGATTTTTAATTTGCTTCAAAATGTGTTATTGCTAATAACTTTTGATTAATCAAGTACAAAATTGTAGGGTTATATTTTATTAGTATTTGACTAAGAAAAATTAATTGGTATGAGTAATAATAAATACCAGTGCTCTGTATGTGGCTTTTTTTGTACTGCTTACGCTGGTTGTAGTCACCTTTGTTCCAATCAAAGTCCTAAAGGGAGTAATTATTTTTTGTCGCCATTTGTTCAGCTATGCTTAGCATGGATTGTCATGACAGAGATTCCTTTGAAAATAGAGGTTAGGCAGTCGCTGGTTTCAAGATAGAGTCTGATAAGGCCAACTTGACTAGAAGATTATATTTGTTCCAATTCAATTAGGATAATATATATTGAACCTTTACCGTAATGTTTAATGCTGTGTGTTCTTTATTTTATTAATGTGAACGAAAGACCATAGATCAAGGGTAATTAAAATATAGAGGAAGAGTATTTCAATTGAATTTATTTTTGAATCCGATAATGGCAGTAATAACTAATTTTTTTCTCTAAAGTTGGTCAATTGTTTAGTTTGTTGCTTTGTTATGAGTATTATTGGTTAACAGGTACGTTAAAAATGTAGTAAAGTAGCATATGTTTTATAAAGTATACTAGAAATAAGACACTAACAACATTAAGGAAAGAATGTTGTTTTATCATTAAATATATTCATTATCTATGTTGTCGTTTTCATTGATAGCGAGTAAGAATAAAAAAAACTCTCTATCTCAGACATGATTCAGGCTAGCTTTTTATATGGTACAGGCTTTGCGTAGAATTTTTATACATATACAAACCCAATTTATTGGTTGTATCCCTTTGGTAGCAGTACTAACCAGAATTTTAATATTAGGAGTCAAAATTTTAATTTATAATTACTCTTAATTTTTTAAAAAATTTACAATATTCTTTAATCTTAACATTTTTTGTGTAGTTTAGTTATTCTGTTTGTTTTTATGATTTTATTAAACTTTTTAATTAAATTTTTATAATTTAAAAGTTTATAATTGAATTTTTATATTAGATAAAAATTATAAAATAGGTTCTTCAAGCTCTTTTTTTTGTTAAAAGATACAAGTACTTTTTAAAATTTTATTTTTGTATTTGATGTAAAATGCATTATGAAATATTCTAGTATTTTATATTTTTTTGCTAAAAAAATAACTAGTAAAAATATAATTACAAATTTTTATTTAACATAATTAAAATCCAATGATAAATTTTTAAATTATATGAATTTTATTAAAAATTTAGTAAAATTACAAAAAATAATAAAATAATTAAATTTTATTATAATTAATAGATTAGTATTTATAAAATTATTATTTGAAAAAATAAATTTATACCAAAATTATGTTTATTAAACATAAAAACAAAATATAAAATTAAATAACAATTTAATAATCATATACATAAAGAATTAAAGATGTCGAGATTTGGGAGATGATTCTACCATTGGGCAGCAGTACATACCACCCTTCACTAGTTATATTTGTCGTGATGACGTTCATGAAATTTGAGTATAAATTTACTAGTTGAACTCTGATGCATAGCAAGGGTTGGTCGTGTTTGACTTTTTAAAATTTTGCAATGGAGCCTTCAAAGATATGTCTTAGATCTGCCCTTACTCAAGAAGCCAAGTTGTTGACGTATGTATCTCAAACTCTCTATTAGAACTTCATGAATTATAGTTATAATAGTAGATTCTAATTTATTTTCTCCATCTGCCTAGGAATCAACGACTCAACTCCGAAGAGTTTATGGTTTCTGGAAAGGTTGCATCAGTTCTATTTTCTTTTGTGCAAGACCATGATGTTTTGAACATCATGTTTGATAATATTTTTGGTGGGGCGGGCAGTTCTAATGTGCATGTACCCAACCAAGATCATGAGGTCTTCGTCGGTAGTCCAGCCATAGTTTTTGCAGATACAGACGATGGCAGCCCTTCCGTGCAGGTAACGACACCGCCTGTTATGGGGAGAAGGCTCTTCCATTCACCAACTCCAACATGTTTTGGATCAGAACCTCCTAAGTGGTTGAGGGTTGGTTCAAGCACAAAGACATCTTGTGTAAGATTGGTTCGTTATATGAATCATGCTTGTTAACTCCATGATAGCGCATGTAGCTTGTGGTTTATGTTTTTCTTTTTTTACAAAGAAAAGTTGTAAGCCAAGGTTTAAGGTGATGTTTGACATGGACTTTAGCTGCTGGTATGCGAAGTTGTGATCATCAACAATGGTGCCAAAGGACTTGGAGCTCTCAAATGTGAATCACACTTTGTCACAATTCCGCACAACTAACCAGCAAGTGCACTGGGTCGTCCAAGTAATAAACCTTACGTGAGTAAGGGTCGATCCCACAGAGATTGTCGGCTGGAAGCAAGCTATGGTCATCTTGTAAATCTCAGTCTGGCAGATTCAAATGGTGATGGAGGATTGATAACTAAAAGATGAATAAAACATAAAATAAAGATAGAGATACTTATGTAATTCATTGGTGGATTTCAGATAAGCGTATGAAGATGCTTTGTTCCCCCTAAACCTCTGCTTTCCTATTGCCTTCTTCCAATTATTCATACTCCTTTCCATGGCAAGCTTTATGTTGGGCATCACCGTTGTCAATGGCTACATCCCGTCCTCTCAGTGAAAATGGTCCTGATGCTCTGTCACAACATCGGCTAATCAGCTGTCGGTTCTCGATCATGTCGGAATAGGATCCATTGATCCTTTTGCGTCTGTCACACGCCCCACAATTGCGAGTTTGAAGCTCGTCACAGTCATCCCTTCCCCAATCCTACTCGGAATACCACAGACAAGGTTTAGACTTTTCGGATCTCAGGAATGGCCGCCAATAATTCTAGCCTATACCACGAAGGTTCCAATCTTAGATCAGAAACCTAAGAGATACGCATTCAAGCCATTGCTAGTAGAACAGAGGTGGTTGTCAGGCACATGTTCATAGGTGAGAATGATGATGAGTGTCACGGATCATCACATTCATCAAGTTGAAGAACGAATGAATATCTTGGAGAAGAAATATACTTGAGTTGAATAGAAAAACAATAGTACTTTGTATTAATTCATGAAGAACAGCAAAGCTCCACACCTTAATCTATGGTGTGTAGAAACTCCACCGTTGATAATACATAAGAACAAGGGTCAGGCATGGCCCTGAGGCCAGCCTCCCAAAACGTGATCAAGTGTATGAAGTATGAGTAAAAGATGAGTAAAAGATGAAAATACAATAGCAAAGGGTCCTATTTATAGAAAATACATAGAGACTTTTCTTGGAGTTAAACGCCAGCTTTTGTGCCAGTTTTGGAGTTAAACGCCAGAATTCTTGAGCTGACTTGGTATGCCTGTTTGGGCCATCAAATCTCAGGCAAAGTATGGACTATTATATATTGCTGGAAAGCCCAGGATGTCTACTTTCCAACACAATTGATAGCGTGCCAATTGGGCTTCTGTAGCTCCAGAAAATCTACTTTGAGTGTAGGGAGGTCAGAATCCAACAGCATCTGCAGTCCTTTTTCAGCCTCTGAATTAGATTTTTGCTCAGGTCCCTCAATTTCAGCTAGAAAATACCTGAAATCACAGAAAAATACACAAACTCATAGTAAAGTCCAGAAGAGTGATTTTTATTTAAAAACTAATAAAAACATAATAAAAACTAACTAAAATATACTAAAAACATACTAAAAATAATGCCAAAAAGCGTATAAATTATCCGCTCATCAGCTGTAAAGACACTCTGTTGTTTAATTACTTGTTTTCTCAGGGCTATCTGATGAAGTGTGTGGATTTATTTTTAATTTTCTCTTAAATTATGTATGATTGTGTACGTATGTATGTTAAAAGATAAAATGAACTAAACACAGAGACACTGTGGTGAGAATGCTTGAATGTCGCCTCACTAGGCATCACATAATAACTCTAATTCCTGGATATCCGATCGATGGAAGAGTCATTGAAATGATGGCCATGCATAACACTTGCTCCATACAATACTTGAATCATCCATATTTTTGGTGCCTTCCACGTCATTTTGCTATGAGTTGATCCTTCACCCGGTATTTTCTTCTCTAGGGTTTGTTTTCAGTTTGCATCCCCGTATTTACATGCTAGGGATATTATTTTAGGAAGATGTTGTTAGGGGTTGTTGGTGGATGAACTTGCTGAAATATATTTGCCACTCTAGGTTAAGCCAAGTCAATTTCTCAATCCAGTAAGTAATTACATTCTTGTCAACTTGTTACAATTGACAATGCTGTTATTGCATTTTTATTAGAAAAGTTTTAAAATCCAATTGAATCTGGAATCAAATTTTCATCTCCGTCGAAGACATCTTCTTCCATTGGTATTGTGTCGCGGTTGACTTTGCTGATGAAACGGTATACCACCTGGACTCGTATCCAGATCCAAACATAATTGTCGACAGGGAAAGTCTAATGCACAACATGGTACGCGAGCTTGTTAATCAATGGACATCTCTTTTTTGCATTTTTACATGGTTCATTTTGTCTATTTGTGTATATTTCCAGGTTGGTAGGCTCCACGACCTGATGACATATCCCACTTATGGTCCTCTCCGAGCGTTTACACCAACAGACCTTTGCGAGTGGCCAATTAGGAGAGGGCAAGGGATCCTAAACTGCAACACAAGGTTATAGCTATAACTGTTTAACTGCAATTAAATTATTCAATTACATGTGACCGTGCTAACTGCAACCCCACCAATTCGAGGGCATGCAGTGATAGTGTAGTAGCTTGGGTAATTTCTTGGCTAGACCCAGAAGAAAGGTTCAATTCTTATGACTTTTTGAACCTCTTATTATGACCAAGGTTCTAAAAACCGGACCGATCCAAACGGTTCAACTGGGTTAACTGGAAACTAGTCAGGTAGCTGGTCCGGTTCACCTATAAAATTGCTCTGCAAAAAATTGGCAAAAAGCGGCCAAACCAGCGATTAACCGGCAAACCAAAAAAACCGGCTAGGTTTCAGCAAGTACCCGTTTTCCCCCAAGCCATGAAATGGCGTTGTTTTGGCACTGATTAAAAAAAAGGGAAAAAAGGGGCTGTGATAAAATAACGTTGCAGCCACTATCCTAAGTTTCCTCTTTGAAGAGGAGTAGTCACCCCCAACCCTAAATTTCTCTTCAACTTTCTTCCCCACAAATGCCACCGTCACCTCCACCAAATGCCGGAGTGAAGCGTCACCGTCGCATGTCAAAGCGTCCCTGTCACAGATCGAAGCAGCTCTCGTGGATCGAAGCGTCACCGTCTCCAAAGTGTTGGCGTTGTCTGGTCATCGGCTTAGTATCGTCGTGGTTGTCGTCTGCTTGTCATCGTCACCGAAGCGTTGGTCGTTGTCTAGCTCTAACCTTCTATGCTCTTCACTTTTTCCACAGTGAGTACTTCACTATTTTTGCTTTTCAATTAATTTTGTGTATTTAGTGTTGGTGACAAAATTGTATGAATTGGACATATTTGAGTTCATTGATTTTTGGTTTTGTCAATTAAATTTTATTCAGTGAAGAATATAGGGTAAATTGGAGTTCACAAATTCAGATGCAGAGTTCTTCTGAGTTCTTGTTCTGTTGAGTTTTTCTGAGTTCTTCAAAGTTCAATTTTAGAATTTTGCTATATAAATTCAATTATGCTATGTTGAATATTTATTTCAATTTTGGTATTTTGAATTTTTTATATAAATTCAATTCTGCTCTATTGAATTCGGCTATATTGAGTTTTGGTGAATTAACTGGATGAATTGTTGAATTTAATTATATATTACTGGAAAGCTGATGAGTGGATAATTTATACGCTTTTTGACATTGTTTTTAGTATGTTTTTAGTAGAATCTAGTTACTTTTAGGGATGTTTTCATTAGTTTTTATGTTAAATTCATATTTCTGGACTTTACTATGAGTTGGTGTGTTTTTCTGTGATTTCAGGTATTTTCTGGCTGAAATTGAGGGACTTGAGCAGAAATCAGATTCAGAGGTTGAAAAAGGACTGCTGATGCTGTTGGATTCTGACCTCCCTGCACTCAAAGTGGATTTTCTGGAGCTACAGAACTTGAAATGGCGCGCTTCCAATTGCGTTAGAAAGTAGACATCTAGGGCTTTCCAGCAATATATAATAGTTTATACTTTGGCCAAGAATAGACGACGTAAACTGGCATTCAACGTCAGCTCTCTGCCCAAATCTGGCATCCAGCGCCAGAAAAGGATCCAAAACCAGAGCTGAACGCCAGAAATGGATCAAAACCTGGTGTTCAACTCCACAAATGGCCTCTACACGTGCAACACTCAAGCCCAGCCCAAGCACACACCAAGTGGGCCCCGGAAGTGGATTTATGCATCAATTACTTACTTCTGTAAACCCTAGTGACTAGTTTATTATAAATAGGACCTTTTACTATTGTATTAGGCATCTTTTGATCATTTTTAGATCTCTAGACCTCCATGGGAGGCTGGCCACTCGGCCATGCTTACCCTCTATTCACTTATGTATTTTCATACGGTAGAGTTTCTACACTCCATAGATTAAGGTGTGGAGCTCTGCTGTTCCTCAAAGATTAATGCAAAGTACTACTGTTTTCTATTCAATTCATCTTATTTCGCTTCTAAGATATCCATTCGCACCCAAGAACGTGATGAAGGTGATGATTATGTATGACGCTCATCACCATTCTCCCCTATGAACACGTGCCTGACAAACACTTCCGTTCTACATGAAATAAGCTAGAATGAATATCTCTTAGATCTCCTAACCGGAATCTTCGTGGCGTAAGCTAGAATGATGGCGGCATTCAAGAGAATCCGGAAAGTCTAAACCTTGTCTGTGGTATTCCGAGTAGGATTCAATGATTGAATGAATGTGACGAGCTTCAAACTCGCGAGTGCTGGGCGTTAGTGACAGACGCAAAAGGAGGGTGAATCCTATTCCAGCATGATCGAGAACCGACAGATGAATAGTCGTGCCGTGACAGGGTGCGTGAGCATATTATTCACTGAGAGGAGGGGATGTAGCCACTGACAACGGTGATGCCCTTGCATAAAGCCAGCCATGGAAAGGAGTAAGACTGATTGGATGAAGATAGCAAGAAAGCAGAGGTTCAGAGGAACGAAAGCACCTCCATTCGCTTATCTGAATTTCCTACCAATGAATTACATAAGTATCTCTATCCCTATTTTATTATTTATTATTCAAAAACACCATTATCCATTTATATCTGCCTAACTGAGATTTACAAGGTGACCATAGCTTGCTTCATACCAACAATCTCTGTGGGATTCGACCCTTACTCACGTAAGGTATTACTTGGACGACCCAGTGCACTTGCTGGTTAGTTGTATTGAAGTTGTGAACCATGGTATTGGCACCATGTTCTTGGCGCCATTACCAGGGAAAGAAAGAGCCATGAATTTTACATAATTAAAGTGTAATCACGATTACGCGTACCAAGTTGCTCACGTTGCCAGGGATTGTTCGAGCCTGGACATCACAATTTCGTGCACCAAGTTTTTGGCGCCGTTGCCGGGGATTGTTTGAGTTTGGACAACTGACGGTTCATCATGTTGCTCAGATTAGGTAATTTTCTTTTTGTTTTGTTTTCGAAAATTTTTCAAAAATATTTCAAAAATTTCTCATCTGTTTTCGAAAAAAAAAATGTTTTTAAAAATATATTTTTATTCAAAATTTTTAAGAATGAATTCTAGTGTTTCATGAAGCATGTAAAGCCTGGCTGGCTGTAAAGCCATGTCTAAATTTATTTGGACTGAGGCTTGCAATTTGTTATCAAGAGCAATATACTCTGGTGTTAAAATGCTGAAGCTTGGCTGGCCATTGGCCATGTCTAGTGTTTTGGACTGGAACTTTCATTGAAAGCTTGGCTGGCTAGTGAGCCATGTCTAATTCCTAGACTGAAGCTATAGACTAACATGGCAAAATTCCTGGAGTTCATATTAAAAATTTTGGAATCCTTATTTTTTCTTTTTTTATATATAATTTTCGAAAAAAAAATCCAAAAAAAAATCCAAAAAAAAAATTTAGAAAATCATAAAAATCAAAAATATTTTTCTGTTTCGTGTTTGAGTCTGGAGTCATATCATAAGTTTGGTGTCAATTGCATGTGCATCTTGTATTTTTCGAAAATTTCATGCATTCATGGTGTTCTTCATGATCTTCAAGTTGTTCTTGGTAAGTCTTCTTGTTTGATCTTGATGATTTTTTGTTTTGTGTTGTATGGTGTTTTTCATATGCATTCTTGAATTCTTAGTGTCTAAGCATTAAAGAATTCTAAGTTTGGTGTCTTGCATGTTTTCTCTGCATATAAAATTTTTCAAAAATATGTTCTTGATGTTCATCATGATCTTCATAATGTTCTTGGTGTTCATCTTGACATTCATAGCATTATTGCATGCATTCATTGTTTTGATCTAAAAATTTCATGCATTGCATAATTTTCATGTTTTTCATAAAAATTTCAAAAATCAAAAAAATATCTTTCCCTTTTTCTCTCATCAAATTCAAAAATTGAGTTGACTTTTTTCAAAAATTTTTAAAAATCAAAGTTGTTTCTTATGAGTCAAATCAAATTTTCAATTTGAAAATCTTATCTCTTTCAAAATCTTTTTCAAAAATCAAATCTTTTTCAAAATTCTTAGTTATTTTCGAAAATTCCAAAAATATTTTTCAAAAATCTTTTTCTTATTTTTATATCAAATTTTCGAAAATAACATAATCAATTAATGTTTTGATTCAAAAATTTCAAGTTTGTTACTTACTTGTTAAGAAAGATTCAAACTTTAAGTTCTAGAATCATATCTTGTGATTTCTTGTGAATCAAGTCATTAATTGAGATTTTAAAAATCAAATCTTTTTCAAAAACTAATTTCTATCATATCTTTTCAAAAATATCTTATCTTTTTCAAAAAAATTTGATTTCAAAATATCTTCTCTAACTTCCTAACTTCTTATCTTTTCAAAATTGGTTTCCAAAATTTGTTTCAACCAACTAACTAACTTTTTGTTTGTTTCTTAACTTTTTCAAAACTACCTAACTAACTCTCTCTCTCTCATTTTCGAAAATATCTTCCCCCTTTTTCAAAATTTCTTTTTAATTTATTAATTATTTTAATTTTTAATTTTTAAATCTTAATTTTCGAAAATTACTAACATTTTTCAAAAACTATTTTCAAAAATCACTAACTCTTTTTCAAAAATTATTTTCGAAAATTCTCTCTCTCCCATCTTATTCTATTTATTCATTCATATCCTAACATCTCATCTCACATCTCTGCCATCCTCACAGTTGTGTTTCTTCCATTATATTACATTCTTTGTCTCCCCCTTTTCTTCCACTTACAAAGGGATCCCTATACCGTGGTATAAAGGATCTCCATTATTATTATTATTTTTCTGTGCCCTCTTCTTTGTCATATGAGCAGGAGCAAGGATAAGAACATTCTTGTGGAAGCAGATCCAGAACCTGAAAGGACTCTGAAAAGGAAACTAAGAGAAGCTAAAATACAACAATCCAGAGATAACCTTTCAGAAATTTTCGAACAGGAAGAGGAGATGGCAGCCAAAAATAATAATAATGCAAGGAGGATGCTTGGTGACTTTACTGCACCTAATTCCAATTTACATGGAAGAAGCATCTCCATTCCTGCCATTGGAGCAAACAATTTTGAGCTTAAACCTCAATTAGTTTCTCTGATGCAGCAGAACTGCAAGTTTCATGGACTTCCATCTGAAGATCCTTTTCAGTTCTTAACTGAATTCTTGCAGATATGTGATACTGTTAAGACTAATGGAGTAAATCCTGAAGTCTACAGGCTCATGCTTTTCCCTTTTACTGTAAGAGACAGAGCTAGAATATGGTTGGACTCTCAACCTAAAGACAGCCTGAACTCTTGGGATAAGCTGGTCACGGCTTTCTTAGCCAAGTTCTTTCCTCCTCAAAAGCTGAGCAAGCTTAGAGTGGATGTTCAAACCTTCAAACAAAAAGATGGTGAATCCCTCTATGAAGCTTGGGAAAGATATAAACAGTTGACCAAAAAGTGTCCTTCTGACATGCTTTCAGAATGGACCATCCTGGATATATTCTATGATGGTTTATCTGAGCTATCAAAGATGTCACTAGACACTTCTGCAGGTGGATCCATTCACCTAAAGAAAACGCCTGCAGAATCTCAAGAACTTATTGACATAGTTGCTAATAACCAGTTCATGTACACTTCTGAAAGGAATCCTGTGAGTAATGGGACGCCTATGAAGAAGGGAGTTCTTGATGTTGATACTCTGAATGCCATATTGGCTCAGAATAAAATATTGACTCAGCAAGTCAATATGATCTCTCAGAGTCTGCATGGAATGCAAGCTGCATCCAACAGTACTCAAGAGGCTTCTCATGAAGAAGAAGCTTATGATCCTGAGAACCCTGCAATAGCAGAGGTGAATTACTTAGGTGAACCTTATGGAAACACCTATAACTCATCATGGAGAAATCATCCAAATTTCTCATGGAAGGATCAAAAGCCTCAACAAGGCTTTAATAATGGTGGAAGAAACAGGTTTAACACTAATAAACCTTTTCCATCATCCACTCAGCAACAGACAGAGAACTCTGAACAAAATACTTCTAATTTGGCAAACTTAGTCTCTGATCTGTCTAAGGCCACTGTAAGTTTCATGAATGAAACAAGATCTTCCATTAGAAATCTGGAAGCACAAGTGGGCCAGCTGAGTAAAAGGATCACTGAAATCCCTCCTAGTACTCTCCCAAGCAATACAGAAGAGAATCCAAAAGGAGAGTGCAAGGCCATTGACATAAGCACCATGGCCGAACCTGTGGGGAGAGGAGAGGACGTGAATCCCAAGGAGGAAGACCCCCTGGGACGTCCAGTGATCAATAAGGAGCTTCCCTCTGAGGAACCAAAGGACTCTGAGGCTCATCTAGAGATCATAGAGATTCCATTGAACCTCCTTATGCCCTTCATGAGCTCTGATGAGTATTCCTCTTCTGAAGAGAATGAGGATGTTACTGAAGAGAAAACTGCCAAGTTTCTTGGTGCAATCATGAAGCTGAATGCCAAATTATTTGGCATTGATACTTGGGAAGTTGAACCTCCCTTGTTCATCAATGAACTAAGTGATCTGGATCAACTGACATTGCCTCAGAAGAAACAGGATCCTGGAAAGTTCATAATACCCTGTACCATAGGCACCATGATCTTTAAGGCTCTGTGTGACCTTGGTTCAGGAATAAACCTCATGCCCCTCTCTGTAATAGAGAAACTGGGAATCTATGAGGTGCAAGCTGCTAAAATCTCCTTAGAGATGGCAGACAACTCAAGAAAACAGGCTTATGGACAAGTAGAGGACGTGTTAATAAAGGTTGAAGGCCTTTACATCCCTGCTGATTTCATAGTCCTGGATACTAGAAAGGAAGAGGATGAATCCATCATCCTAGGAAGACCTTTCCTGGCCACAGCAAGAGCTGTGATTGATGTTGACAGAGGTGAAATAGTCCTTCAATGGAATAAGGACTCCCTTGTGTTTAAAACTCAAGGATCTCCCTCTGCAACCATGGAGAGGAAGCAACAACAGCTTCTCTCAAAGCAGAGTCAACCAGAGCCCCCACAGTCAAACTCTAAGTTTGGTGTTGGAGAGTCTCAACAAAGCCCTGCACATCTGTGAAGCTCCATGAGAGCCCACTGTCAAGCTATTGACATTAAAGAAGCGCTTGTTGGGAGGCAACCCAATTTTTATTTATCTAACTATATTTTTCTTAGTTATATGTCTTTGTAGGTTCATGATCATGTGGAGTCATAAAATAAATATAAAAATTGAAAACGGAATCAAAAACAGCAGAAGAAAAATCACACCCTGGAGGAGCATCTGTCTGGCGTTCAGCGCCAGAACAGAGCATGGTTCTGGCGCTGAACGCCCAAAATGGGCAGCTACTGGGCGCTGAACGCCAGAACAGGCATGGTTTTGGCGTTTAACGCCAGAAATGGCACACAAATGGGCGTTGAACGCCCAAAATGGCCACCAACCTGGCGCTGAACGCCCAGAGTTGTGTGCAAGGGCATTTTGCATGCCTAAATTGGTGCAGTGATGTAAATGCCTTGACACCTCAAGATCTGTGGACCCCACAGGATCCCCACCTACCTCATCATCTCTCTTTCCATTCATGATCATCCCTTTTGTTTTCCATTTACCACTCACATCTATACACCCACTACCTTCAAAATTCAACATCTCTCTCCCACCCAATCCCACCCATATGGCCGAATACACACATCCATCCATCTCCTCCATATCTTCTTCTTCTTCTTCTATTCTTTCTTCTTTTCCTCGAGGGCGAGCAACATTCTAAGTTTGGTGTGGTAAAAGCATAGCTTTTTTGTTTTTTTCATAACATTGATGGCACCTAAGGCTAGAGAAACCTCTAGAAACCTCTGTAATCCATGGGAGGCTGGCCACTCGGCCATGCTTACCCTCTATTCACTTATGTATTTTCATACGGTAGAGTTTCTACACTCCATAGATTAAGGTGTGGAGCTCTGCTGTTCCTCAAAGATTAATGCAAAGTACTACTGTTTTCTATTCAATTCATCTTATTTCGCTTCTAAGATATCCATTCGCACCCAAGAACATGATGAAGGTGATGATTATGTGTGACGCTCATCACCATTCTCCCCTATGAACACGTGCCTGACAAACACTTCCGTTCTACATGAAATAAGCTAGAATGAATATCTCTTAGATCTCCTAACCGGAATCTTCGTGGCGTAAGCTAGAATGATGGCGGCATTCAAGAGAATCCGGAAAGTCTAAACCTTGTCTGTGGTATTCCGAGTAGGATTCAATGATTGAATGACTGTGATGAGCTTCAAACTCGCGAGTGCTGGGCGTTAGTGACAGACGCAAAAGGAGGGTGAATCCTATTCCAGCATGATCGAGAACCGACAGATGAATAGCCGTGCCGTGACAGGGTGCGTGAGCATATTATTCACTGAGATGAGGGGATGTAGCCACTGACAACAGTGATGCCCTTGCATAAAGCCAGCCATGGAAAGGAGTAAGACTGATTGGATGAAGATAGCAGGAAAGCAGAGGTTCAGAGGAACGAAAGCACCTCCATTCGCTTATCTGAATTTCCTACCAATGAATTACAAAGTATCTCTATCCCTATTTTATTATTTATTATTCAAAAACACCATTATCCATTTATATCTGCCTAACTGAGATTTACAAGGTGACCATAGCTTGCTTCATACCAACAATCTCCGTGGGATTCGATCCTTACTCACGTAAAGTATTACTTGGACGACCCAGTGCACTTGCTGGTTAGTTGTATCGAAGTTGTGAACCATGGTATTGGCACCATGTTCTTGGCGCCATTACCAGGGAAAGAAAGAGCCATGAATTTTACATAATTAAAGTGTAATCACGATTACGCGTACCAAGTTGCTCACGTTGCCAGGGATTGTTCGAGCCTGGACATCACAATTTCGTGCACCAAAAGCCCAGGATGTCTACTTTCCAACGCAATTGAGAGCGCGCCAATTGGGCTTCTGTAGCTCTAGAAAATCCACTTTGAGTGCAGGGAGGTCAGAATCCAACAGCATCTGCAGTCCTTTTTCAGCCTCTGAATCAGATTTTTGCTCAGGTCCCTCAATTTCAGCCAGAAAATACCTGAAATCACAGAAAAACACACAAACTCATAGTAAAGTCCAGAAGAGTGATTTTTATTTAAAAACTAATAAAAACATAATAAAAACAAACTAAAATATACTAAAAACATACTAAAAATAATGCCAAAAAGCATATAAATTATCCGCTCATCACAACACCAAACTTAAATTGTTGCTTGTCCCCAAGCAACTGAAAATCAAATAGGATAAAAAGAAGAGAATGTACAATGAATTCCAAAAACATCTATGAAGATCAATATTAATTAGATGAGTGGGCTTTTAGCTTTTTGCTTCTGAACAGTTTTGGCATCTCACTTTATCCTTTGAAGTTCAGAATGATTGGCATCTATAGGAACTCAGAATCTAGATAGTGTTATTGATTCTCCTAGTTAAGTATGTTGATTCTTGAACACAGCTACTTTATGAGTCTTGGCCGTGGCCCTAAGCACTTTGTTTTCCAGTATTACCACCGGATACATAAATGCCACAGACACATAACTGGGTGAACCTTTTCAGATTGTGACTCAGCTTTGCTAGAGTCCCCAATTAGAGGTGTCCAGGGTTCTTAAGCACACTCTTCTTTTTGCTTTGGACCTCGACTTTAACCGCTCAGTCTCAAGTTTTCACTTGACACCTTCACGCCACAAGCACATGGTTAGGGACAGCTTGGTTTAGCCGCTTAGGCCAGGATTTTATTCCTGTGGGCCCTCCTATCCACTGATGCTCAAAGCCTTGGATCCTTTTTATCACCCTTGCCTTTTGGTTTAAAGGGGTATTGGCTTTTTCTACTTGCTTTTCTTTTTTCTTTTCTCTCTCTTTTTTTTTTGCAAGCTTTTCATTGCTTTTTCTTGCTTCAAGAATTAATTTTATGATTTTTTAGATCATCAGATAACATTTCTCCTTTTCCTTTCATTCTTTCAAGAGCCAACAATTTTAACATTCATAAATAATCAAATTCAAAAATATGCACTGTTCAAGCATTCATTCAGAAAAATAATAGTATTGCCACCACATCAAAATAATTAAACTGTTTTAAAATTTGAAATTCATGCACTTCTTTTTCTTTTTCAATTAATCATTTAAGAAAGGTGATGGATTCATTTTCATAGCTTTAAGGCATAGACACTAAGACACTAATGATCATGTAATAAAGACACAAACATAGATAAACATAAAGCACAATTTTCGAAAAACAGAAAATAAAGAACAAGGAAAATAAAGAACGGGTCCACCTTAGTGATGGCGGCTTGTTCTTCCTCTTAAAGATCTTATGGAGTGCTTGAGCTCCTCAATGTCTCTTCCTTGCCTTTGTTGCTCCTCTCTCATGGTTCTTTGATCTTCTCTAATTTCATGGAGGAGGATGGAATGCTCTTGGTGCTCTACCCTTAGTTGTCCCATGTTGGAACTTAATTCTCCTAGGGAGGTGTTGATTTGCTCCCAATAGTTTTGTGGAGGAAGATGCATCCCTTGAGGTATCTCAGGGATTTCATGATGAGGAATTTCCTCATGCTCTTGATGAGGTTCTCTTGTTTGTTCCATCCTTTTCTTAGTGATGGGTTTGTCCTCATCAATGAGAATGTCTCCCTCTATGTCAATTCCAACCGAATTGCAAAGGTGACAAATGAGATGAGGGAAGGCTAACCTTGCCAAAGGAGAGGACTTGTCCGCCACCTTATAGAGTTCTTGGGATATAACCTCATGAACTTCCACTTCCTCTCCAATCATGATGCTATGTATCATGATAGCCCAGTCTATAGTAGCTTCGGACCGGTTGCTAGTGGAAATGATTGAGCGTTGGATGAACTCCAACCATCCCCTAGCCACGGGCTTGAGGTCATGCCTTCTTAGTTGAACCGGCTTCCCTCTTGAATCTCTCTTCCATTGAGCGCCCTCTTCACATATGTCCATGAGGACTTGGTCCAACCTTTGATCAAAGTTGACCCTTTTAGTGTAGGGGTGTGCATCTCCTTGCATCATGGGCAAGTTAAATGCCAACCTTACATTTTCTGGACTAAAATCCAAGTATTTCCCTCGGACCATTGTAAGCCAATTCTTGGGGTCCGGGTTCACACTTTGATCATGGTTCTTGGTGATCCATGCATTGGCATAGAACTCTTGAATCATTAAGATTCCGACTTGTTGAATGGGGTTGGTGAGAGCTTCCCAACCTCTTCTTCGGATCTCATGTCGGATCTCCGGGTATTCGTTCCTTTTGAGTTTGAAAGGGACCTCGGGGATCACTTTCTTCTTGGCCACAACTTCATAGAAGTGGTCTTGATGCACCCTTGAGAGGAATCTCTCCATCTCCCATGACTCGAAGGTGGAAGCTTTTGCCTTTCCTTTCCTCTTTCTAGAGGTTTCTCCTTCCTTTGGTGCCATAAATGGTTATGAAAAAACAAAAAGCTTTAGATTTTACCACACCAAACTTAGAAGGTTGCTCGTCCTCGAGCAAAGAAGAAAGAAGAGAGTAGAAGAAGAAGAAATAGAAGAGATGGAGTGGGCTTTGTGTTTCGGCCAAGGGGGAGAAGTGGTGTTTAGGTTGTGTGAAAATGAAGGAGTGAAGATGGGTTTATATAGGGGTGAGAGGGGGGTGTATGATACGGCTATAGAGGGTGGGTTTGGGAGGGAAAGTGGTTTGAATTTGAATGGTGAGGTAGGTGGGGTTTTATGAAGGATGGATGTGAGTGGTGAAGAGAATGGTAGGATTTGATAGGTGAGGGGGTTTTGGGGAAGAGGTATTGAGGTGATTAGTGAATGGGTGAAGAAGAGAGAGAGTGGTGGGGTAGTGGGGATCCTGTGGGGTCCACAGATCCTGAGGTGTCAAGAATATCTCATCCCTGCACTAGGTGGCGTGCAAAACACCCCCTTTCTGCCAATCCTGGCGTTAAACGCTAGGCTGCTGCCCATTTCTGGCATTTAACGCCAGCTTCTTGCCCATTCCTGGCGTTAAACGCCAGTCTGGTGCCCTTTTCTGGCGTTAAACGCCCAGAATGGTGCTAGACTGGGCGTTTAACGCCCATTCTGCTACCTTTACTGGCGTTTATACGCCAGTAACTGTCTCCTCCAGGGTGTTTTATTTTTCATTCTGTTTTTTACTTTGTTTTTGCTTTTTCAATTGTTTTTGTGACTTCACATGATCATCAACCTACAGAAAACATAAAATAACAATAGAAAATAGAAATTTAAAGTAAAAATTAGGTTGCCTCCCAACAAGCGCTTCTTTAATGTCAATAGCTTGACAGTGGCTCTCATGGAGCCTCACAGATGTTCAGAGCAATGTTGGAACCTCCCAACACCAAACTTAGAGTTTGAATGTGGGTGTTCAACACCAAACTTAAAGTTTGGTTGTGGCCTCCCAACACCAAACTTAAAGTTTGGTTGTGGCCTCCCAACACCAAACTTAGAGTTTGACTGTGGGGGCTCTGTTTGACTCTGTATTGAGAGAAGCTCTTCATGCTTCCTTTTCATGGTTACAGAGGGATATCCTTGAGCTTTAAACACAAGGGAGTCTCCATTCACTTGAATGATCAATTCTCCTATGTCAACATCAATCACAGCTTTTGCTGTGGCTAGGAAGGGTCTACCAAGGATGATGGATTCATCCATACACTTTCCAGTCTCTAGGACTATGAAATCAGCAAGGATGTAATGGTCTTCAACCTTTACCAAGATATCCTCTACAAGTCCATAAGCCTGTTTCTTTGAATTGTTTGCCATCTCTAGTGAGATTCTTGCAGCTTGTACCTCAATGATCCCTAGCTTCTCCATTACAGAGAGAGGCATAAGGTTTATGCTTGACCCTAGGTCACACAGAGCCTTCTCAAAGGTCATGGTGCCTATGGTATAAGGGATTGAGAACTTTCCAGGGTCCTGTCTCTTTTGAGGTAATCTCTGCCTAGTCAACTCATCCAGTTCTTTGATGAGCAATGGAGGTTCATTCTCCCAAGTCTCATTACCAAATAACTTGGCATTTAGCTTCATGATTGCTCCAAGGTACTTAGCAACTTGTTCTTCAGTAACATCTTCATCCTCTTCAGAGGAAGAATACTCATCAGAGCTTATGAAAGGCAGAAGTAAATTCAATAGAATCTCTATGGTCTCAGTGTGAGCCTCAGATTCCCATGGTTCCTCATTAGGGAACTCCATGGAGGTCAGTGGCCGTCTATTGAGGTCTTCCTCAGTGGGAATCACTGCCTCTTCCTCCTCTCCATGTTCGGCCATGTGAGATGTGGTTATGGCCTTGCACTCTCTTTTTGGATTCTCTTCTGTATTGCTAGGGAGAGTGCTAGGAGGGAGTTCAGTAATTTTCTTACTCAGCTGATCCAATTGTGCCTCCAAATTTCTAATGGAGGACCTTGTTTCAGTCATGAAACTTTGAGTGGTTTTGATTAGATTAGAGACAATGGTTGCTAAGTCAGAGGGGCTCTGCTTAGAATTCTCTGTCTGTTACTGAGAAGATGATGGAAAAGGCTTGCCATTGCTAAACCTATTTCTTCCACCATTGTTGTTATTGAAACCTTGTTGAGGTCTCTGTTGATCCTTCCATGAGAGATTTGGATGATTTCTCCATGAAGGGTTATAGGTGTTTCCATAGGGTTCTCCCATGTAATTCACCTCTTCCATTGCTGGGTTCTCAGGGTCATAAGCTTTTTCTTCAGAGGAAGCTTCCTTAGTACTGCCTGTTGCTGCTTGCATTTCAGACAGACTCTGAGAAATCATATTGACTTGTTGGGTTAATATTTTATTTTGAGCCAATATGGCATTCAGAGTATCAATCTCAAGAACTCCTTTCTTCTGAGTTGATCCATTATTCACATGATTCCTTTCAGAGGTCTACATGAATTGGTTATTTGCAACCATTTCAATGAGTTCTTGAGCTTCTGCAGGCGTCTTCTTCAGATGAAGAGATCCTCCAGCAGAGCTATCCAATGACATCTTGGATAGTTCAGACAGACCATCATAGAAGATTCCTATGATGCTCCATTCTGAAAGTATGTCAGAAGGGCACCTTCTGATCAATTGCTTGTATCTTTTCCAAGCTTCATAGAGGGACTCACCATCCTTCTGTCTAAAGGTTTGGACTTCCACTCTAAGCTTACTCAATTTTTGAGGTGGAAAGAACTTTGCCAAGAAGGCATTGACTAGATTTTTCCAAGAGTTCAGGCTTTCCTTAGGTTGTGAATCCAACCATGTTCTAGCTCTGTCTCTTACAGCAAAAGGAAAAAGCATAAGTCTATAGACTTCAGGGTCAACCCCATTGATCTTGACAGTGTCACAGATTTGCAAGAATTCAGCTAAAAACTGATGAGGATCTTCCAATAGAAGTCCATGAAACTTGCAATTCTGTTGTATTAGAGAAACTAATTAAGGCTTAAGCTCAAAGTTGTTTGCTCCAGTGGCAGGGATAGAGATGCTTCTCCCATAGAAATCAGGAGTAGGTGCAGTAAAGTCACCAAGCACCTTCCTTGCATTGTTGGCATTGTTGTTTTCGGCTGCCATGGTTTCTTCTTCTTTGAAGAGCTCTGTTAGGCCCTCTAAAGAGAATTGTTCTTTAGCTTCTTTTAGCTTTCTCTTCAAGGTCCTTTCAGGTTCAGGATCAGCTTAAACAAGTATGCCTTTATCTTTGTTCCTGCTCATATGAAAGAGAAGAGAACAAGAAAGTAGGAAATCCTCTATGTCACAGTATAGAGATTCCTTGAGGTGTCAGAGGAAAAGAAGAATAGAAGGAGAAGGTGGAGAAGAGAATTCGAACATATAAAGAAGGAGGGAGTTCGAATTGTACCTTGAGGAGGAGTCTTAGTCCCTTAAATAGAAGGATGTGAAAAGAGGGGAAGAATTTTCGAAAATAAATTAAAAAGATTTTGAAATAATTAAAAATAAATTTGAAAATTTGATTGAGATTTTCGAAAACTAAGATTGGGAAAGAAATCTAGTAATTTTTGAAAAAGATTTTGAAATTAGAAAAAGATATGATTGAAAAAATTAATTTTGAAAAAGATGTGATTGAAAAGATATGTTTGAAAAGATATGATTGAAAATCAATTTAGAAAAAGAAAAATTTTAAAATTAAAGTTGATTACTTGACTATCAAGAAATTAAAAGATATGATTTTAAAATTTAAAGTTTGATCCTTTCTTAATAGGCAAGTAACAACTTGAAAATTTTGAAGTAAATCTTTAATTGAAGCAAGAATTTTTGAAAATGGTAAAAATAAATATAAAATGGAAAGAAATTGATTTTGAAAGAGATATGATTGAAAAGATATGATTTGAAAAAGATTTGATTTTAAAAAAAAATTGAAAACTTGAAAAAAATGTGAATTAAAAACAAAATCTTCCCTCTAGTGTCATCTTGGCGTTAAACGCCCAGAATGGTGCCCATTCTGGCATTTAACGCCCAAATCTCAACCTTTTTGGGCGTTAAACGCCCAGCCAGGTACCCTGGCTAGCGTTTAAACGCCAGTTTTCCTTCTTCACTGGGCGTTTTGAACGCCCAGCTTTTTCTGTTTGATTCCTCTGCTAACTGTTCTAAATCTTCAATTCTCTGTATTATTGACTTGAAAAGACATAGTTTTAAAAATATTTTTTGAATTTTTGATGATGAGAATCAATAAAAATGCAACTAAGATCAAATAAACAATGCATGCAAGACACCAAACTTTAAATGTTTGTATACTAAGGACTATGACAATGTAAAAATGCATATGAAAAATAACAAAACACACTAAACAAGAGAATCTAAAGATCAGAGCAAGAAAATCATCAAGAACAACTTGAAGATTAATGAAGACACATGCATGTAATTTTCAAAAAAATGCAAGAAAAATAGAAACATGCAATTGACACCAAACTTAAAAATTGATACTAGACCCAAACAAGAAACATAAAATATTTTTTTGATTTTTATGGTTTTATAATTTTTTTTTTTATTTTTGAAAATTATATGGAAAAGAGAATAAAGGGATTCAAAATTTTCAATAAGAATTCTAGGAATCATTGCAATGCTAGTCTAAGACTCCGGTCCAGGAATTAGACATGGCTTACTAGCCAGCAAAGCTTTCAATGAAAGCTCCGGTCCAAAACACTAGACATGGCCAATGGCCAGCCAAGCTTTAGCAGATCATTGCTAACAACAGCAAAATTGATAGAAATCAACAAGCTCTTGTGATGATAAGTTGAAACCTCAGTCCAAAAGATTAGACATGGCTTCTCAGCCAGCCAGACTTCAACAAATCATCATGAAACTCTAGAATTGATTCTTAAAAATTCTGAAAAGCACCTAATCTAAGCAACAAGATGAACCGTCAGTTGTCCAAACTCGAACAATCCCCGGCAACGGCGCCAAAAACTTGGTGCACGAAATTGTGATCATCAACAATGGCGCCAAAGGACTTGGAGCTCTCAAATGTGAATCACACTTTGTCACAATACCGCACAACTAACCAGCAAGTGCACTGGGTCATCCAAGTAATAAACCTTACGTGAGTAAAGGTCGATCCCACGGAGATTGTCGGCTTGAAGCAAGCTATAGTCATCTTGTAAATCTCAGTCAGGCAGATTCAAATGGTGATGGAGGATTGATAACTAAAAGATGAATAAAACATAAAATAAAGATAGAGATACTTATGTAATTCATTGGTGGATTTCAGATAAGCGTATGAAGATGCTTTGTTCCCCCTGAACCTCTGCTTTCCTATTGCCTTCTTCCAATCATTCATACTCCTTTCCATGGCAAGCTTTATGTTGGGCATCACCGTTGTCAATGGCTACATCCCGTCCTCTCAGTGAAAATGGTCCTGATGCTCTGTCACAACATCGGCTAATCAGTTGTCGGTTCTTGATCATGTCGGAATAGGATCCATTGATCCTATTGTGTCTGTCACACGCCCCACAATCGCGAGTTTAAAGCTCGTCACAGTCATTCCTTCCCAGATCCTACTCGGAATACCACAGACAAGGTTTAGACTTTTCGGATCTCAGGAATGGCCGTCAATAATTCTAGCCTATACCACGAAGGTTCCAATCTTAGATCAGAAACCCAAGAGATATGCATTCAAGCCATTGCTTGTAGAACAGAGGTGGTTGTCAAGCACATGTTCATAGGTGAGAATAATGATGAGTGTCACGGATCATCACATTCATCAAGTTGAAGAACGAATGAATATCTTGGAGAAGAAATAGACTTGAGTTGAATAGAAAAATAATAGTACTTTGTATTAATTCATGAAGAACAGCAGAGCTCCACACCTTAATCTATGGTGTGTAGAAAATCCACCGTTGATAATACATAAGAACAAGGGTCAGGCATGGCCCTGAGGCCAGCCTCCCAAAACGTGATCAAGTGTATGAAGTATGAGTAAAAGATGAGTAAAAGATGAAAATACAATAGCAAAGGGTCCTATTTATAGAAAACTAGTAGCCTAGGGTTACAGAAATCAGTAATTAATGCAGAAATCTTCTTCCGGGCCTACTTGGTGTGTGATTGGGTTGAGCATTAAAGCATTTTCGTGTAGAGACTTTTCTTGGAGTTAAACGCCAGCTTTTGTGCCAGTTTTGGAGTTAAACGCCAGAATTCTTGAGCTGACTTGGAACGCCTGTTTGGGCCATCAAATCTCGGGCAAAGTATGGACGATTATATATTGCTAGAAAGCCCAGGATGTCTACTTTCTAACGCAATTGAGAGTGCGCCAATTGGGCTTCTATAGCTCCAGCAAATCCACTTTGAGTGCAGGGAGGTCAGAATCCAACAGCATCTGCAGTCCTTTTTCAGCCTCTGAATCAGATTTTTGCTCAGGTCCCTCAATTTCAGCTAGAAAATACTTGAAATCACAGAAAAACACACAAACTCATAGTAAAGTCCAGAAGAGTGATTTTTATTTAAAAACTAATAAAAATATAATAAAAACTAACTAAAATATACTAAAAACATACTAAAAGTAATGCCAAAAAGCGTATAAATTATCCGCTCATCAGTTGCAAAGACACTCTGTTGTTTAATTACTTGTTTAATTATAACTTGTCCTGAAAGTTGTCGTATACAGTTTTGTAGCATGAATGTAATTGTTGACTACCAAATGATTTTATTTAGGGCTTCTTGTAATTCCTGAAGAGGAACTAAACCCTGTTCCTGACTTTGCCATAGCCAACAACATGGAGTCATGGCTAGTTAAGATTTGCCATGATTCTGAAATACCTGGTCCATGATTTTTCTAGTAAGAAAGATTTCTGAGAGAGTCTACTCCGTTTTATGGATTCATAGTGGTATTTCCTGGCAATCCATTTGAAGCTGCTATGGTTGCAAATGGTCATTTTTCTTTGGTTGAAAAGGCTGCCCGTGAAGACGCAGCTTTGGAAATAGTTGGTCGAGTACTAGAAACCACTGATAAGGAGATTCGCAATTATAACTACTTCAAAATTAATCTACTTCGCAACTCAAACAATGTATTCAAGGCAAAGGTTAGCCAGCTCGAAGATGCTCACGAGAAGCTGATGGCAAACTACGAAGCCGTTGTGAACGCTCACATCGATGGGCAATCTCCTTGATTATGTTGTTTTTGTTTTTGTTTTGCCAAGGGTTCTATAATTAACTTAATGGGTTGAGGTTAAGGTATTTATATTTTCTAATTGTTTGGTATGTTGTATTTGGTGCTTGATGTTTTTTTTTTTTTGGCAATCTCCTTGATTGTGTTTTCAATTTTGTTTTACTAGGGTTCTATAATTAACTTAATAGGTTGAGGTTAAGGTGTTTATGTTTTCTAATTGTTTGGTATGTTGTATTTAGTGATTAATGCTGCAATGGAGTAGTTAATTAACATGAATTTGTTTAACTTGTCAGTTCTTGATTTTTAATTTGCTTCAAAATGTGTTATTGCTAATAACTTTTGATTAATCAAGTACAAAATTGTAGGGTTATATTTTATTAGTATTTGACTAAGAAAAATTAATTGGTATGAGTAATAATAAATACCAGTGCTCTGTATGTGGCTTTTTTTGTACTGCTTACGCTGGTTGTAGTCACCTTTGTTCCAATCAAAGTCCTAAAGGGAGTAATTATTTTTTGTCGCCATTTGTTCAGCTATGCTTAGCATGGGTTGTCATGACAGAGATTCCTTTGAAAATAGAGGTTAGGCAGTCGCTGGTTTTAAGATAGAGTCTGATAAGGCCAACTTGACTAGAAGATTATATTTGTTCCAATTCAATTAGGATAATATATATTGAACCTTTACCGTAATGGTTAATGCTGTGTGTTCTTTATTTTATTAATGTGAACGAAAGACCATAGATCAAGGGTAATTAAAATATAGAGGAAGAGTATTTCAATTGAATTTATTTTTGAATCCAATAGTGGCAGTAATAACTAATTTTTTTTCTCTAAAGTTGGTCAATAGTTTAGTTTGTTGCTTTGTTATGAGTATTATTGGTTAACAGGTACGTTGAAAATGTAGTAAAGTAGCATATGTTTTATAAAGTATACTAGAAATAAGACACTAACAACATTAAGGAAAAAATGTTGTTTTATCATTAAATATATTCATTATCTATGTTGTCGTTTTCATTGATAGCGAGTAAGAATAAAAAAAACTCTCTATCTCAGACATGATTCAGGCTAGCTTTTTATATGGTACAGGCTTTGCGTAGAATTTTTATACATACACAAACCCAATTTATTAGTTGTATCCCTTTGGTAGCAGTAGTAACCAGAATTTTAATATTAGGAGTCAAAATTTTAATTTATAATTACTCTTAATTTTTTAAAAAATTTACAATATTCTATAATCTTAACATTTTTTGTGTAGTTTAGTTATTCTGTTTGTTTTTATGATTTTATTAAACTTTTTAATTAAATTTTTATAATTTAAAAGTTTATAATTGAATTTTTATATTAGATAAAAATTATAAAATAGGTTCTTCAAGCTCTTTTTTTTTTGTTAAAAGATACAAGTACTTTTTAAAATTTTATTTTTGTATTTGATGTAAAATGCATTATGAAATATTCTAGTATTTTGTATTTTTTTGCTAAAAAAATAACTAGTAAAAATATAATTACAAATTTTTATTTAACATAATTAAAATCCAATGATAAATTTTTAAATTATATGAATTTTATTAAAAATTTAGTAAAATTACAAAAACTAATAAAATAATTAAATTTTATTATAATTAATTGATTAGTATTTATAAAATTATTATTTGAAAAAATAAATTTATACCAAAATTATGTTTATTAAACATAAAAACAAAATATAAAATTAAATAACAATTTAATAATCATATACATAAAGAATTAAAGATGTTGAGATTTGGGAGATAATTCTACCATTGGGCAGCAGTACATACCACCCTTCACTAGTTATATTTGTCGTGATGACATTCATGAAATTTGAGTATAAATTTACTAGTTGAACTCTGATGCATAGCAAGGGTTGGTCGTGTTTGACTTTTTAAAATTTTGCAATGGAGCCTTCAAAGATATGTCTTAGATCTGCCCTTACTCAAGAACCCAAGTTGTTGACGTATGTATCTCAAACTCTCTATTAGAACTTCATGAATTATAGTTATAATAGTAGATTCTAATTTATTTTCTCCGTCTGCCTAGGAATCAACGACTCAACTCCGAAAAGTTTATGGTTTCTGCAAAGGTTGCATCAGTTCTATTTTCTTTTGTGCAAGACCATGATGTTTTGAACATCATGTTTGATAATATTTTTGGTGGGGCGGGCAGTTCTAATGTGCATGTACCCAACCAAGATCATGAGGTCTTCGTCGGTAGTCCAGCCATAGTTTTTGCAGATACAGACGATGGCAGCCCTTCCGTGCAGGTAACGACACTGCCTGTTATGGGGAGAAGGCTCTTCCATTCACCAACTCCAACATGTTTTGGATCAGAACCTCCTAAGTGGTTGAGGGTTGGTTCAAGCACAAAGACATCTTGTGTAAGATTGGTTCGTTGTATGAATCATGCTTGTTAACTCCATGATAACGCATGTAGCTAGCTTGTGGTTTATGTTTTTCTTATTTTACAAAGAAAAGTTGTAAGCCAAGGTTTAAGGTGATGTTTGACATGGACTTTAGCTGCTGGTATGCAAAGTTGTGATCATCAACAATGGTGCCAAAGGACTTGGAGCTCTCAAATGTGAATCACACTTTGTCACAATTCCGCACAACTAACCAGCAAGTGCACTGGGTCGTCCAAGTAATAAACCTTACGTGAGTAAGGGTCGATCCCACAGAGATTGTCGGTTGGAAGCAAGCTATGGTCATCTTGTAAATCTCAGTCAGGCAGATTCAAATGGTGATGGAGGATTGATAACTAAAAGATGAATAAAACATAAAATAAAGATAGAGATACTTATGTAATTCATTGGTGGATTTCAGATAAGTGTATGAAGATGCTTTGTTCCCCCTGAACCTCTGCTTTCCTATTGCCTTCTTCCAATCATTCATACTCCTTTCCATGGCAAGCTTTATGTTGGGCATCACCATTGTCAATGGCTACATCCCGTCCTCTCAGTGAAAATGGTCCTGATGCTCTGTCACAACATCGGCTAATCAGCTGTCGGTTCTCGATCATGTCGGAATAGGATCCATTGATCATTTTGCGTCTGTCACACGCCCCACAATCGCGAGTTTGAAGCTCGTCACAGTCATCCCTTCTCAGATCCTACTCGGAATACCACAGACAAGGTTTAGACTTTCCGGATCTCAGGAATGGCCGTCAATAATTCTAGCCTATACCACGAAGGTTCCAATCTTAGATCAGAAACCTAAGAGATACGCATTCAAGCCATTGCTAGTAGAACAGAGGTGGTTGTCAGGCACATGTTCATAGGTGAGAATGATGATGAGTGTCACGGATCATCACATTCATCAAGTTGAAGAACGAACGAATATCTTGGAGAAGAAATAGACTTGAGTTGAATAGAAAAACAATAGTACTTTGTATTAATTCATGAAGAACAGCAGAGCTCCACACCTTAATCTATGGTGTGTAGAAACTCCACCATTGATAATACATAAGAACAAGGGTCAGGCATGGCCCTGAGGCCAGCCTCCCAAAACGTGATCAAGTGTATGAAGTATGAGTAAAAGATGAGTAAAAGATGAAAATACAATAGCAAAGGGTCCTATTTATAGAAAACTAGTAGCCTAGGGTTACAGAAATCAATAATTAATGCAGAAATCTTCTTCCGGGCCTACTTGGTGTGTGCTTGGGTTGAGCATTTAAGCATTTTCGTGTAGAGACTTTTCTTGGAGTTAAACGCCAGCTTTTGTGCCAGTTTTGGAGTTAAACGCCAGAATTCTTGAGCTGACTTGGAACGCCTGTTTGGGCCATCAAATCTCGGGCAAAGTATAGACTATTATATATTGCTGGAAAGCCCAGGATGTCTACTTTCCAACACAATTGATAGCGCACCAATTGGGCTTCTGTAGCTCCAGAAAATCCACTTTGAGTGTAGGGAGGTCAGAATCCAACAACATCTGTAGTCCTTTTTCAGCCTCTAAATCGGATTTTTGCTCAGGTCCCTCAATTTCAGCTAGAAAATACCTGAAATCACAGAAAAATACACAAACTCATAGTAAAGTCCAGAAGAGTGATTTTTATTTAAAAACTAATAAAAATATAATAAAAACTAACTAAAATATACTAAAAACATACTAAAAATAATGCCAAAAAGCGTATAAATTATCCGCTCATCAGCTGCAAAGACACTCTGTTGTTTAATTACTTGTTTTCTCAGGGCTATCTGATGAAGTGTGTGGATTTATTTTTAATTTTCTCTTAAATTATGTATGATTGTGTACGTATGTATGTTAAAAGATAAAATGAACTAAACACAGAGACACTGTGGTGAGAATGCTTGAATGTCGCCTCACTAGGCATCACATAATAACTCTAATTCCTGGACATCCGATCGATGGAAGAGTCGTTGAAATGATGGCCATGCATAACACTTGCTCCATACAATACTTGAATCATCCATATTTTTGGTGCCTTACACGTCATTTTGCTATGAGTTGATCCTTCACCCGGTATTTTCTTCTCTAGGATTTATTTTCAGTTTGCATCCCCGTATTTACATGCTAGGGATATTATTTTAGGAAGATGTTGTTAGGGGTTGTTGGTGGATGAACTTGCTGAAATATATTTGCCACTCTGGGTTAAGCCAAGTCAATTTCTCAATCCAGTAAGTAATTACATTCTTGTCAACTTGTTACAATTGACAATGCTGTTATTGCATTTTTATTAGAAAAGTTTTAAAATCCAATTGAATCTGGAATCAAATTTTCATCTCCGTCGAAGACATCTTCTTCCATTGGTATTGCGTCGCGGTTGACTTTGCTGATGAAACGGTATACCACCTGGACTCGTATCCAAATCCAAACATAATTGTCGACAGGGAAAGTCTAATGCACAACATGGTACGCGAGCTTGTTAATCAATGGACATCTCTTTTTTGCATTTTTACATGGTTCATTTTGTCTATTTGTGTATATTTCCAGGTTGGTAGGCTCCACGACCTGATGACATATCCCACTTATGGTCCTCTCCGAGCGTTTACACCAACAGACCTTTGCGAGTGGCCAATTAGGAGAGGGCAAGGGATCTTAAACTGCAACACAAGGTTATAGCTATAACTGTTTAACTGCAATTAAATTATTCAATTACATGTGACCATGCTAACTGCAACCCCACCAATTTGAGTGCATGCAGTGATAGTGCAGTAGCTTGGGTAATTTCATGGCTAGACCCAGAAGAAAGGTTCAATTCTTATGACTTTTTGAACCTCTTATTATGACCAAGGTTCTAAAAACCGGACCGATCCAAACGGTTCAACTGGGTTAACTGGAACTAGTCAGGTAGCTGGTCCGGTTCACCTATAAAATTGCTCTGCAAAAAATTGGCAAAAAGCGGCCAAACCAGCGATTAACCGGCAAACCGAAAAAACCGGCTAGGTTTCAGCAAGTACCCATTTTCCCCCAAGCCATGAAATGGCGTTGTTTTGGCACTGATTAAAAAAAAGGGAAAAAAGGGGCTGAGGTAAAATAACGTTGCAGCCACTATCCTGAGTTTCCTCTTTGAAGAGGAGTAGTCACCCCCAACCCTAAATTTCTCTTCAACTTTCTTCCCCACAAATGCCACCGTCACCTCCACCAAATGCCAGAGCGAAGCGTCACCGTCGCATGTCAAAGCGTCACTGTCGCAGATCGAAGCAGCACTCGTGGATTGAAGCGTCACCGTCTCTGAAGTGTTGGCATTGTCTGGTCATCGGCTTAGCATCGTCGTGGTTGTCGTCTGCTTGTCATCGTCACCGAAGCGTTGGTCGTTGTCTAGCTCTGACCTTCTATGCTCTTCACTTTTTCCGCGGTGAGTACTTCACTATTTTTGCTTTTCAATTAATTTTGTGTATTTAGTGTTGGTGACAAAATTGTATGAATTGGACATATTTGAGTTCATTGGTTTTTGGTTTTGTCAATTAAATTTTATTCAGTGAAGAATATAGGGTAGATTGGAGTTCACAAATTCAGATGCAGAGTTCTTCTGAGTTCTTGTTCTGTTGAGTTTTTCTGAGTTCTTCTAAGTTCAATTTTAGAATTTTGCTATATAAATTCAATTATGCTCTGTTGAATATTTATTTCAATTTTGGTATTTTGAATTTTTTATATAAATTCAATTCTGCTCTATTGAATTCGGCTATATTGAGTTTTGGTGAATTAACTGGATGAATTGTTGAATTTAATTATGTTGAATGTCGTATGAATTGTATGAATTGATATATTCATCTGGATTTTGGATTGTTGTCATTTTGAATTTAGATGGAATAGCCACATAATGATCAGCAACCACAACATAATGCTGTACAAGAATCTCAAATAGGTTCCTCTCGAGGAAAATTTGACCCAGTTTGGGAATATTTCATTGTAAAGTATGATAAAAGTCACAAGGCACAATATACTTGTATCTTTTGTTTGAATACTTATAATGGAGGGGGGTATATAGGATGAAATATCATCTTGCAAAAATTTCTGTACAAATTAAAGTATATAACAAAGTCACTGAAGAGGTTGAAGTATTGTTTGTTCATTTAATGATGATTATGACTTCTGATGAGTAGTGTCTTTGTTTAGTTGAAGTATTGTTTGTTCAATGTTGTTTCTTTTAGTCGCAAAACATTTTGTGTTTGTTATTTATGTGCGTTTTGATTTTTTTAGTTATAAACTTTGATATTTGAAGTTGTTTATGACCTTTTAATGATAAATTATGGATAATTTATTTTGTGAAATTGTAAAATTTTAAATTTTATTAGTTTAGAAATTATTGAATTTAAATTTTTAAAATTATGTATTGAATTTTTTATAATTTTACTCTATATTTAATTAAACCGGTTCAACCACGATTTTACCCCGGTTGAACCATTGAACCAGTCACTCGATCGATTCGATGACCAGTCTGGTTCTCGCAACCTTGATTTACCACCGGATACATAAATGCGACAGACACATAACTGGGTGAACCTTGTCAGATTGTGACTCAGCTTTGCTAGAGTCCCCAGTTAGAGGAGCCCAGAGTTCTTAAGCACACTCTTTTTGCTTTGGATCACGACTTTAACCACTCAGCCTCAAGCTTTTCACTTGGACCTTCATGACACAAGCACATGGTTAGGGACAGCTTGATTTAGCCGCTTAGGCTAGGATTTTATTCCTTTGGGCCCTCCTATCCATTAATACTCAAAGTCTTGGATCCTTTTTACCCTTGCCTTTTAGTTTAAAGGGTTATTGGCTTTTTGCTCTTGTCTTTTGATTTAAAGAGCTATTGGCTTTTTCTGCTTGATTTTTCTTTCTCTTTCTTTTTCTTTCTTTTTCTTTATTTTTCGCCAAATTTTTTTTTTACAAGCTTTGTGTTTTTCACTGCTTTTTCTTGCTTCAATAATCAATTTTATGATTTTTCAGATTATCAATAACATTTCTCTTTTTTCATTATTCTTTCAAGAGCCAACAATTTTAACATTCATAAACTTCACTATCAAAAATATGCACTGTTCAAGCATTCATTCAGAAAACAAAAGTATTGCCACCACATCAAAATAATTAAACTATTTTCAAGATAGAATTCAAAATTCATGTACTTCTTTTTCTTTTTTTCAGAAAATATTTTTCATTTAAGAAAGGTGAAAGATTCATGGAACATTCATAGCTTTAAGACATAGACACTAAACACTAATGATCATGTAATGAAGACACAAACATAGTCAAAACATAAAGCATAAAAACCGAAAACAGAAAAGAAAATAAACAAGGAGATTAAAGAACGGGTCCACCTTAGTGATGGTGGCTTCTTCTTCCTCTTGAAGAACCAATGGAGTTCTTGAGCTCCTCTATGTCTCTTCCTTGCCTTTGTTACTCCTCTCTCATGGCCTTTTAATCCTCTTTGATTTCATGGAGGATGATGGAGTGCTCTTGGTGCTCCACTCTTAGTTGCTCCATGTTGGAACTCAACTCTCCTAAAGAGGTGTTGAGTTGCTCTCAATAGTTATATGGAGGGAAATGCATCCCTTGAGGCATCTCAGGGATTTCTTGATGAGGGACTTCCTCATGCTCTTGTTGAGGTCCATGAGTGGGCTCTCTTCTTTGCTCCATCCTCTTTCTAGTGATGGGCTTTTAAGATGAATCTCTCCATCTTCCATGACTCGGAGTTGGAAGCAACTGCCTTCCCTTTCCTCTTTCTAGAGGTTTCTCCGGCCTTAGGTGCCATTAATGGTTATGGAAAAACAAAAAGCAGAGCTTTTTTCCACACCAAACTTAAAAGGTTTGCTCGTCCTCGAGCAAAAGAAGAAAGAACGGATTAGAGGAATAAGAGATGGAGGAGATGGAGGTGTGTGAATGATTCGGCCAAGGGGGGTTTTAGGTGGTTATGATGTGTGAAAATGACGGAGTGATGAGGGGCTTATATAGGAGTGGGGTGGAAAGGGAATTCTTGTAATAGGGGTTTGGTTTGGGAGGAAGATGGTTTGAATTTGAATGGGTGAGGGTAGGTAGGCTGTATGATGGTTTTGGAGGAGAAATAGAGGTGATTGGTTGAGGTTATTTTGGGAAGAGTGCTATGGAAAGGTGTGAAAAGGAGAGAAAAAGAGTTGGGATAGGTGGGGATCTTGTGGGGTCCACAGATCCTGAGGTGTCAAGGAATTCTGCTCCCTGCACCTGGAGTTTAAACGCCCTCTATGTGCCATTTCTGGCGTTTAACGCCAGCTCTGCTGTCTTTCCTGGCGTTAAACGCCAGGCTTATGCCCCTTTTTGGCATTTAACGCCAGCCAGACACCCTTTTCTGGCGTTAAACGCCAATATGTCTCCCAATTCTGGCGTTTAACTCCCAGAATGCTGCCAGACTGGGCGTTAAATGCCCATTCTGCTATCCTTACTGGCGTTTAAATGGTAGTAAGCCTGTCCTCCAGGGTGTGCTGTTTTTGATGCTGTTTTTGCTTCCGCTTTAATTCTGCAGGTGTTTTTGTGACTCCACATGATCATCAACCTAAAGAAAACATAACATGGCAATGGAAAACAAATGTCTATAAAAAATAAATATAATTAAATAACATTGGGTTGCCTCCCAATAAGCGCTTCTTTAATGTCAATAGCTTGACAGTGAGCTCTCAGAGAGCTTGATAGAGACTCAGAGCTTAATGGTGGCCTCCCAACACCAAACTTAGAAGTTGAGTGTGGGGGCTCTGTTTGACTCTGTATTGAGAGAAGCTTTTCATGCTTCTTCTCCATGGTTACAGGGGAAGATCCTTGAGCCTTAAACACAAGGTAGTCCTCATTCAGTTGCAGGACTAACTCTCCTCTGTCCACATCAATCACAGCCCTTGCTGTGGCTAGGAAAGGTCTTCCAACGATGATGGATGCATCCTCATCCTTCCCAGTGTCTAGGATTATGAAGTCAGCAGGGATGTAAAGGCCTTCAACTTTCACTAAGATATCCTCTACAAGTCCATAAGCCTGTTTTATTGATTTGTCTGCCATCTCTAGTGAGATTCTTGGAGCTTGTACCTCAAAGATCCCCAGTTTCTCCATTACAAAGAGTGGTATGAGGTTAATACATGAACCAAGGTCACACTGAGCCTTCTCAAAGGTCATGGTGCCTATAGTACAAGGTATTAAGAACCTTCTGGGATCTGGTTTCTTCTGAGGTAATTTCTACTGAACCAAGGCATTCAGTTCATTGATGAGCAATATAGGTTCATCCTCCCTAGTCTCATTACCAAATAACTTGGCATTCAGCTTCATGATTGCTCCTAGATACTGAGCAACTTGCTCTTCAACAATATCTTCATCCTCTTCAGAGGAAGAATACTCATTAGAGCTCATGAATGGCAATAGTAAGTTCAGTGGAATCTCTATGGTCTCTGTATGAGCCTCAGATTCCTTTGGTTCCTCATTAGGGAACTCCTTAATGGTCAGTGGACGTCCATTGAGGTCTTCCTCACTGGAAATCACTGCCTCTTCCTCCTCTATAGGTTCGGCCACGTTGGATATATTGACGGCCTTGCACTCTCTCTTTGGATTCTCTTCTGTATTGCTTGGGAGAGTACTAGGAGGGATTTCAGTAACTCTTTTACTCCGCTGACCCACTTGTGCCTCCAAATTTCTGATGGAGGGCCTTGTTTCAGTCATGAAACTGAGAGTGGTCTTAGATAGATCAGAGACTATGGTTGCTAAGTCAGAGAAACTCTGCTTAGAATTCTATGTCTGTTACTGAGAAGATGATGGAAAAGGCTTGCTATTGCCAAACCTATTTCTCCCGCCATTATTATTATTGAAGCCTTGTTGAGGCTTCTGTTGATCCTTCCATGAGAAATTTGGATGATTTCTCCATGAAGGATTATAGGTATTTCCATAGGATTCTCCCATGTAATTCACCTCTTCCATTGCAGGATTCTCAGGGTCATAAGCTTCTCCCTCAGAGGAGGCTTCTTTAGTACTGCCGGATGCAGCTTGCAATCCAGTCAGATTCTAAGAAATCATATTGACTTGCTGAGTCAATATTTTGTTCTGAGCCAATATGGCATTCAGAGTATCAATCTCAAGAACTCTTTTCTTCTGAGTCATCCCATTATTCACAGGATTTCTTTCAGAAGTATACATGAACTGGTTATTTGCAACCATTTCAATGAGTTCCTGGGCTTCTGTAGGTGTTTTCTTCAGATGAAGAGATCCACCAGCAAAGTGGTCCAATGACATCTTGAACAATTCAGATAGACCATCATAGAATATATATAAGATGATCCATTCTGAAAGCATGTTAGAAGGATACCTTCTGATCAATTGCTTGTATCTTTCCCAAGCTTCATAGAGGGATTCACCTTCCTTTTGTCTGAAGGTTTGAACTTCCACTCTAAGCTTACTCATCTTTTGAGGTAGAAAGAATTTGGCCAAGAAAGCATTAACCAACTTTTCCCAAGAGTTTAGGCTTTCTTTAGGTTGTGAGTCCAACCATATCCTAGCTCTGTCTCTTACAGAAAAAGGGAAAAGCAAAAGTCTGTAGACCTCGGGATCAACCCCATTGGTCTTAACAGTGTCACAGATTTGCAAGAATTTAGCTAAGAACTGATGAGGATCTTCCAATAGAAGTCCATGAAACTTGCAATTCTGCTGCATTAGAGAAACTAATTGAGGCTTAAGCTCAAAGTTGTTTGCTCCGATTGCAGGAATTGAGATGCTTTTGGAAGTTGGTGTAGTAAAGTCACCAAGCATCTTCCTTGCATCTCTAGCATTGTTGTTGGGTTCGGCTGCCATGTCTGCTTCTTTTTCGAAATTTTCTGTAAGGTCCTCTCTGGAGTGATGTGCTTTAGCTTCTCTTAGCTTCCTCTTCAGAGTCCTTTCAGGTTCAGGATCAGCTTCAATAAGAATGTCCTTATCCTTATTCTACTCATCTGAAAAAGAAGAGAACAAAGAGAGTAGTGGAATGTTCTATGTCACAGTATAGAGATTCCTTTATGTGTCAGAGGAAAAGAAGAATAAAAGAATGAGGTAGAGAGAGAATAAGAAGAATTCGAACACACAGAGAGGGAGAGGGTTCGAATTATTATATGAGTAGAAGAGAAATATTAGTAAATAAATAAAATAAATAGAAAGAGATGAGAGAGAGTATTCGAAATTTTTTTTAAGTAAAATAAAAGAAAAATATTTTTATTTTTATTTTAATTATTTAGTTAGTGTTCAAAAATATTAAAAGAAATAAAATAAAATTAGAATTTAAAATAATTAGTTAATTAAAAAGAATTTTAAAAAAGTGGTTAGTTGTTTTCGAAAATGAGAAGTGAAAAAGTAGTTAGGTGGTTTTGAAAAAGATAAGAAATAGTAAAATTTTAAAATTAAAACAAACAAGTCAAGTAGTTAGTTGAAAAAGATTTGAAAATAAATTTTGAAAAGATAAGAAGTTAGAAAAATATTTTGAAATTAAAATTTTAAAAAGATATGATTGAAATTTATTTTGAAAAAGAATTGAAAAAGAAATTAAAAAGATTTGATTTTTAAAATTAAAGTTGATGACTTGACTAACAAGAAACTAAAAGATATGATTCTAGAATTTAAAGATTGAACCTTTCTTAACAAGAAAGTAACAAACTTGAAATTCTTGAATCAAAACATTAATTGTTAGTAAAGTTTTCGAAAATATGAAATAAAAATAAGAAAAAGATTTTGAAAAATTAGTTTTAAAATTTTCGAAAACATTAAAAGAAAAATAAAAAAGATTTTGAAAAATTTTAAGAATGAAATTCGAAAATCATAAAAAATGAAAAAGAATTGATTTTGAAAAATATTTGAAAAGATAAAGTTTTTAAATTGAAATTTTGACTTGACTAACAAGAAACAACTAAATTTTAAAAAGTTTTGACCAAGTCAACTCAAAATTTCGAAAATTATGAGAAGAATAAGGAAAAGATATTTTTTTGACTTTTGAATTTTTTTATTGAGGAGAGAGAAAAATAACAAAATGAAACAAAACATAAAAATTTAAGATCAAAACAAGAAAAATATGCAAAAACACTTTGAATGTCAAGATGAACACCAAGAACACTTTGAAGATCAAGATGAACGTCAAGAACATATTTTTGAAAATTTTTAAGAAAAGAAAGACTTGCAAGACACCAAACTTAAAAATTTTTAATGTTTAGACACCATGAATTCGAAAATGCACAAGAAAAACAAGAAAAGACACAAAACAAGAAAAATTAAAGATCAAACAAGAAAAATCATCAAGAACAACTTGAAGATCAAAGAAAAATACAATGCATGAATTTCCGAAAATCTAAGAAAAATTAAAAGCATGCAGTTGACTCCAAACTTAAAATTTGACACTAGACTCAAACAAGAAACACAAAATTTTTTGCTTTTATGATTTTATTAATTTTTTTTTTTTTGTATATTTTTCGAAAAAATTTTGGAAATAGAAAATAAAGGTTGAAACAAGAAAGAAGGTTACCTAATCTAAGCAACAAGATGAACCGTCAGTTGTCCAAACTCGAACAATCCCCGGCAACGGCGCCAAAAACTTGGTGCATGGAATTGTGATCACACTTTTCACAACTCCGGTACAACTAACCAGCAAGTGCACTGGGTCGTCCAAGTAATAAAACCTTACGCGAGTAAGGGTCGATCCCACGGAGATTGCCGGCTTGAAGCAAGCTATGGTCATCCTGTAAATCTTAGTCAGGCGGATTCAATTGGTTATGAGTTTTGATAATTGAAAGATAAATAAAACGTAAATTAAAATAAAGATACTTATGTAATTCATTGGTGGGAATTTCAGATAAGCGTTTGGAGATGCTTTGTTGCTTCTGAACCTTTGCTTTCCTATTGTCTTCATCCAATTATGCGTGCTCCCCTCCATGGCAAGCTGTATGTTGGTGGATCACCATTGTCAATGGTTACCATCCGTCCTCTCAGGAAAAATGGTCCAGGTACGGTTCCTGTACGGCTAATCAACTGTTGGATCTCTCGTCTCGGATGAAAAATACCAGGCACAGCTACCGCACGGCTAATCATCTGTCGGTTCTTACTTGTGTCATAATAGAATCTCTCTATCCTTTTGCACACTGTCACTGCACCCAATATTCGTGAGTTTGAAGCTCGTCACAGTCATCCCGTCCCAGATCCTACTCGGAATACCACAGACAATGTTTAGACTTTCTGGATCTCAGGAATGCTGCCAATTGGTTCTAGCCTCTACCACGAAGGTTCTAATCTCACAGATTCGAATGCTCTGTTGTCAGGAGAGGCAAGTCAAATCCATGGATCAGAGACCCAAGAGACTATACTCCGACTATCATCCAATGACTACGTTGAACATCATGTAGACTGCTTGTGGTTGTCAGGCACGCGGATCTTGGCTAAGCGAGTAACGAAGATAGTGGGTGATTGTCACGGGTCACACCTTCATTCTAACTTAACTGAATTAAGTACAAGAGTATATCTTGGAGAAGAAGTAAGCATGAATTGAAAGAGAAACAATAGTACTTGCATTAATTCATGAAGAACAGCAGAGCTCCGCACCTTAATCGATGAGGTGTAGAAACTCCACCGTAGAAAATATATAAAAGAAAAAGGTCTAGGCATGGCCAAATGGCTAGCCTCCCAAATGTGAAAAATGGCATAAGCTTTGAATACAATAGTAAAAAGTGCTATTTATACTAAACTAGTTACTAAGGATTACAGAAAATAAGTAACTAAGTGCAGATAATGCAGAAATCCACTTCCGGGGCCCACTTGGTGTGTGCTTGGGCTGAGCATTGAGTTTTACACGTGCATAGGCCTTTTCTAGAGTTAAGCGTCAGCTTGGATGCCAGTTTGGGCATTTAACTCCAATTCTGGTGCCAGTTCCGGCGTTTTACGCCAGAACAAGGTCTCTGGCTGTCGTTGAACGCCAGTTTGGGCCATCAAATCTCGAGCAAAGTATGGACTATTAAATATTGCTGGAAAACCCAAGATGTCTACTTTTCAACGCAATTAAGAACGCACTAATTGGGCTTATGTAGCTCCAGAAAATCTACTTCGAGTGCAGGAAGTTCAGAATCCAACAGCATCTACAGTCCTTTCTCAGCCTCTGAATCAGACTTTTGCTCAGATCCCTCAATTTCAGCCAGAAAATACCTGAAATTACAGAAAAATACACAAACTCATTGTAAAATCCATAAATGTGATTTTTTCATAAAAACTAATAAAAATATAATAAAAAGTAACTAAACATACTAAAAACTACCTAAAAACAATGCCAAAAAATGTATAAATTATCCGCTCATCACATAACTAAGAACTTAGCAAAACCCTGTAAGCTTCCTTGTCTGTCCTAAAAAGAGAAGTAGGGCGCGTGTACGCAAAATTCACACTATTTCGTACAGCAGTAGTACCAGCAAATGCACTGGGTCGTCCAAGTAATACCTGAGCGAGTCAGGGTCAATCCCACGAGGATTGTGGCTTGAAGCAAGCTATGGTTGCCTTGCAAATCTTAGTCAGGCGAAATCATAAGTTTGTTGATTGTATGTTGATTGATTAAATGTCTTAAACGTTGAAAGGGGTAAAACCAATTGGATTAAATAACAAGAATTATATGCTGGGAATAGAGTTGAGAGTCGGAGTTACTTTGTCTTTCTGAATTAACTCTGGTACTACTATTCTCTTTCCTTGTGAGTGATTTCTTCAATGGCAGGCTGTATGTGATTGACACTAGTTTGAGCAGCTGCCAATACTCCTCTGGATCTGAACCCCAAGTTTAGTGTGGATCCATCTCTACTTGAGGGTGAAGTTCCTACAGGCTATTCTCCTTAATGATCCTACTCAAAACGCCACAGACAAGGTCAGATCTTCCGAATCAGAGAATGCTACATCTTTGGGTTCTAGCCTCTACCACAGAGACCCTAATCTCCCCAGAAATTGGCTGAACTGATTTCTCGAGAAGTCCCCAACGAAGTCGTAGATCCATCTGAGAGATGTATATTCAAGCTATTGGTCGTCCTTGTCTGGTGAAAGACGCATTCTGACCCAAGTAGACGCGGGTGTTTATCAGGCACGTTCGTCTTAATGTGATGAACAGAGCTAATTGGTTAGATCATCCTATTCACCACGATGAAGTACGAATATACATCTTAGAATTAATCAAACACGGATTGAAGAAGAAACAGTAATATTTTTATTAATTCATAGGACTCAGAAGGGCTCCTCCCCTCAACCTAGGAGGTTTAGAAACTCATACTGAAGTGAAAACAATGGAAAAACAAAAATATGGCAGACCTCCCCTAGTGAGAGGTGTAAAAGTTCTTTAAATACTAGGTTAATGACTAAACAGATGACTAGTAACGGTAAAACAGTCTATTTAGTGCTAAAATTCACTTCTGGGGCCCACTTGGTGAGTGTTTGGGCTGAGCTTTGATGAGATCCACGTGCTATGAGGCTTCTTGGGCATGGAACGCCAGCTAGGGTGTCCTCTCTGGGCCTTTGGATGCTGGGCTCTACTCTTTGGGCGCTGGACGCCTGGAAGGGGGCAGGAAGCTGGCCTTGGATGCCAGTTTTGGGCCTTCTAATCCAAAGCAAAGTATGGACTATGATATATTTCTGGAAAGCTCTAGAAATAAGCTTTCCGTAATTGTTTAGATCGCTCCATTTGAACTTCTGTAGCTCTAGAAAATCCTCTTTCAAATGAGGGCAGGCCAAATCTGGACAGCATCTGTAGTGCTTTCTCTAAATCAGACTTCTGCTCCAACTCCTCAATTTCAGCCAGAAAATACCTGAAACTGTCCAAAAACACAAAAACTCATAGTAGAATCAAAAAATGTGAATTTAACACTAAAACCTATAAAAACTTAATAAAAACTAAATAAAAACTACTAAAAACTATATGAAAATGATGCCAAAAAGCGTATAAAATATCCGCTCATCACAACACCAAATTTAAACCGTTGCTTGTCCCCAAGAAACTAAAAATACAGTAGGATAAAAAAAGAAAATTAAGATATAAATAAATTTCTAAGTTTCAAATGAAGCTTAGTTACAATCAGATGAGCGGGACTTAGTAGCTTTTTGCTTCTGAATAGTTTTGGCATCTCACTATCCATTGAAACTCGGAGATGTTGGCATCTTTAGGAACTTAGAATCCAGATAATATTATTGACTTTCCTAGTTAAGTTTATTTTGATTCTTGAACACAGCTTTCAGAGTCTTGGCCATGACTCTAAGCACCTTATTTTCCAGTATTACCACCGAATACAATAATGCCACAGACACTTTAACTGGATGAACCTTTTCAGATTGTGACTCATCTTTGCTAGAGTCCCCAGATAGAGGTGTCCAGAGTTCTTAAGCACACTCTTTTTGCTTTGGACCATGACTTTAACCGATCAGTCTCAAGCTTTTCACTTGACACCTTCACGCCACAAGCACATGGTTAGGGACAGCTTAGACTGAGCCGCTTAGGCCAGGATTTCATTCCTTTGGGCCCTCCTATCCATTAATGCTCAAAGCCATGGTCCTTTTACCCTTGCCTTTTGGTTTAAAGGGTTATTGACTTTTTCTGCTTTTTTTTATTTTTTTTCTTTTCATTTTTCACCATTTTTCTTTCTTGCATGTATATATATATATATATATATATATATATATATATATATATATATATATATATATATATATATATATTCTTTTGCTACATGCTTTTTTTTTATTTTTGTTACTTTTTCTTGCTTCAAGAATCAATTTATGGATTTTTTAGATTATCAATAATACTTTTCCTTTTTCCTTATTCTTTCAAGAGCCAATATTCTAAAATTTCAACTTTAAATATGTACTGTTTATTTTATACATTCAAAAAATCAAATCAAATAACACCACATCAAACTAATTAAACTAATCTTATTTTAAACTTGAAATTCATGCATCTCTCAATTCCTTTCAAATAAAAATTTTTTATTAAAGCAAGATGAGAGATATATGGAACATTTTACAACTTAAAAATATCAAATGCAAATGATCATGCAACTAGAACAAGGGAATAGAAAATAAAACAAACAAAAAATAGAAAAATAACAGGAAAGGAGTAAAGGAGAACGAATCCACCTGAATGATTGTGGCCAGTGCTCCTCCTTGAGGATCCCATGTAGTGCTTGATCTCTTCTATGTCACTCCTTTGTCTTTGTTGAGGCGGCTGCACAAGTTCATGTGTATGCTCTCTAGTTTTCTGCATCCTCTTCTTCTATACTTAAGAGTAGTAGAAGTCACAAAGCAGAGCTTTTTCAACACCAAACTTAAGAGTTTTGCTCGTCCTCGAGCAAATATGATCACTGGGAAAGAAGAAGGTGGGGTGGGTGGAGGTTTTGTGGGACCTCTTGGTCCTAAGAGGCTAGGAAATTCCAGATTTCCTACTTCTCTGCACTGGCGTTTGAACACCCAGGGGCTGCTCCCTGGCTGGCGTTCAACTTTGACACTCCGCTTGGAGTGTTCTATTTTCATTGATGTGAATCCTATCTCTTGAATGATGCATATGATCATGACTCTGACAACTGAAAGGAAAAACAAAATGAAAATAAATGGTTGAGTAAAGTTAGGTTGTCTCCCAACAAGCGTTCTTTTATAGTCACTAGCTTGACCTTTAGCTCCTTACAGAGGTGAGTATGGGCTCAGATTTTCACCCCTGATAGTGAATTTTCTGCCTGTCCTATCATGGATGAGCTCTACATGCTCTAGAGACAGGACACGACTCACTGTATGTGGTAGGATTGGATTCTTAGTGAAGACAACTCTCATGCCAAGTGAGAGGCCTTCAATAGGGACTTTCTTGTCCTTTCAGCCTTTAGGTACTTTCTTTTTAGTACCTTTGTACTTAGAGCTTGTTGAGGGCTGCCCAACACTAAAATTAGAGTTGATGTCTGTGGGCTTTGCAGAGCTCTACACAGAAAGAGAGGGTTGGCACACTAGGTGTTGCACTGTTATCTCTCTTTTAGAGGGAGAATTAGGATGAGGCATCTTGAATAAGATGTGATCCTTCCCTAACTTTAGGGTTAGTTCTCCCTTAGCCACATCAATGATAGCATTAGCTGTGACTAGGAAAGGTCTTCCAAGGATGACACAGTCATCCTCATCCTCTCCTATGTCTAAGACAATGAAGTTTGCATGGATGTAGTGGTTTTCAACTTTAACCAAGACATCCTCTACTAAGCCATATGGCTTCTTCATGGTCTTGTCTGCTATCTCTAAAGAGACATGTGCAGCTTGTACCTCAAGGATTCCCAGCTTCTCCATTACAGAGAGTGGCATGAGGTTAATACTTGACCTTAGGTCACATAGAGCCTTTTCAAAGGTCATAGCTTCTATGGTGTAAGGAATCAGAAAGCGTCCAGGGTCTAGAAGCTTCTGAGGTAGCTCTTGCTGAACCAAAGCATGGAGTTCTTTGGTGAGCAGTAGAGGTTCTTCCTCCAAAAGCTTTGTACCAAATAGCTTGGCATTCAGTTTCATTAGAGCTCCTAAGAAATGAGCAACTTGCTCTTCCATAGTGTCTTCATCCTCACTTGAGGATGAGTAGTCATCAGAACTCATGCACTGCAGAAGTGCATTCGAAGGAACCTCAATTGTCTTTATGGTTTCCTTTGGTTCTGGGCTAGAGAGTTCTTGAGCAGGCTTTAAGCACTCAGAGGGTGTGCTTTGGCTGGCGTTCAATGCCAGCTCTGTTAGTTTATTTGGCGCTGAACGCCCTTGTTATTCACCCTGACTGGCGTTAAACGCCAGTCCCTCTAGTATTTTGGGCGTTGAACGCCCAGTAGGGATGTTATTACTAGCGTTCAATGCCAGCTTCCCTAGGCTGGTGGGCGTTGAAAGCTCAGTGAGGACTTCCTCACTGGCGTTCAGCGCCAGGCTTGCTGCTATTATGGGCGTTGAACGCCCAGTGAAGACTTCTTCACTGGCGTTCAACACCTTCCCAATCTCCTATGTTTTGGCCTCAACCTCCATGGTTATGGCTTTCTTCTCTAGGATTAACCTCAGTATTACTGGGAAGAGTGTCAGGAGAGATCTCAGGGATCCTCTTGCTCAGTTGACCAACTTGTACCTCCAAGTTTCTAATGGAGGACCTCGTTTCATTAACGAAACTGTGGGTAGTCTTAGTGAGGCTGGAAACCAGAGTGGCTAAGTCAGAGAGGTTCTGCTTAGAGGTCTTCATATTCCCTTGAGACGGTGGAAATGGTGGTTTGTTATTGAACCTATTCTGGTTCCTACCACCTTGGTTGTTATTGAAACCTTGCTGAGGTTTCTGTTGATCCTTCCATAAGAGGTTAGGATGATTCTTCCATGAAGGGTTGTAAGTGTTTCCATAGGGCACTCCCATATAATTCACCTCCTCCATGGTGGGTTACTCAGGATCATAAGCTTCTTCTTCAAGAGAAGCTTCCTGATTACTGCCAGCTACAGTGTGCATCCCAGTTAGATGTTGAGAGATCATGTTGACTTGTTGGGTCAAGATCTTATTCTGAGCCAATATGGCATTCAAAGTCTCAACTTCATGAACTCCTTTCTTCTGAGAGGTTCCATGGTTTACAGGATTCCTCTCAGAGGTGTACATGAATTGGTTGTTTGCAACCATCTAAATGAGTTCTCTAGCTTCTGCAGGCATTTTCTTCAAGTGGAGGGATCCACCTGTAGAGCTATCCAAAGAAATCTTGGATATCTCAGACAAGCCATCATAGAACACACCTATGATGGACCATTCTGAGAGCATGTCAGGAGGACATATCCTGATCAGCTGCTTGTATCTTTCCCAAGCTTCATAGAGGGATTCACCTTCTCTTTGTCTGAAGGTTTAAACTTCCACTCTAATCTTGCTCATCCTTTGAGGAGGAAAGAACTTAGCCAGAAAAGCATTAACCAGCTTTTTCCAAGAGTCAAGACTCTCTCTAGGTTGGGCATCCAACCAGAACTTAGCTCTGTCTCTCAAGGCAAAGGAAAAGAGCATAAGCTTGTAGACTTCAGGATTAACTCCATTAGTCTTTACAGTATCATAGATTTGTAAGAATTCAGCTAAGAACTGATGTAGATCTTCCAGTGGAAGTCCATAGAATTTATAGTTCTGCTATAGAAAAGAGACTAACTGAGGCTTAAGCCCAAAATTGTTAGCTCCAATGGTAGGTACAGCAATTCTTCTGCCAAAAAAGTCAGAGGTAGGCATGGTGAAGTCACCAAGGACCTTTCTAGTCTCCTCTTGTGGTTCAGCCATATCCTCCAGTTCTTGTTCAAAACTTTCTGAAAGGTCTCTTTCGGAGTGTTGTACTTTAGCTAGTTGTAAACGCCTTCTTAGAGTCTTCTCAGGTTCAGGATCAGGAGTCAAGAGGGGTTCTTTATTCCTATTCCTGGTCATAAACAAGAAGAAAAGAAAGAAAGAAGAAGAGACCACGCTAACAGGTAAGAAGCTCTTCCTTAAAGTCAGAAGTAGAGAAAAAGAAGAAGATGAAAACTAAATATAAAATAAATAAAGGAAGTAAAAGAAGATTACCTTTAAAAGAGAAGATACAATAAAAGAAAAGAGAAAAGAAGAAAGCTTTTTGTTCCACTTGGATCAATGAGCTTCCAGTTAGATGTGAAGAAGAAAGGAAAGAAGATAAAGAATTGTTGGTAAAGAGTAGAAGGAAGTAGAGTTGAATGAATAGAGATGAGAAGAGAAGAAGTATAAATAGTAAAAGTAAATAAGAATTAAAATCTTTTTATTTTTATTTAATTAATATTTATTTTCAAAAATTAAATTAATTTAATTTAAAAAGATTTGAATTTTAATTGTTAAATTTTCGAAAATAGATGAGGGAAGAGAAGAAGAAATTTTCAAAAATTAAGAGACAGGTGAGTTAGTTAGGTGGTTTTGAAAAAAAAAAGAGAGAGGGAAGAAGATATTTTTTTTCGAAAATTAAGAAGAGGTGAGAGTTAGTTAGTTTGTTTTGAAATAGAAGAGAGAGAAGAAGAGAGATGATTTTTGAAAATTAAGGAGGGAAGAGTTAGTTAGGAGGTTTTGAAAAATAAGAGAGAGAAAAAGAGAGGTGGTTTTCGAAAATTAAGAAGAGAGAGTTAGTTAGGTGATTTTGAAAAAAAGATGAGAGAGAAAATAAGATATTAATTAAGAAAAGATAAAAATAAAAATAAAATTAAAAGATAAGATAACAAAAGATTTAAAATCAAAATTTGAAATTAGAAAAAGACAAGATTCTGAAATTTGATTTTGAAAAAGATATGATTGTAAGATTTGAAATTTGAAAAAGATAAGATAAGATTTTTAAATTTTGAAAAAGATATGATAAGTTTTGAAAAAGATAAGATTTTTTGGGAAAGATATGATTTTTATTTTTGAAAAATTTTGATTTTTGAAAACTTGACAACTAAGATATAATAAGATAAAAATTTAAAATTGAAATCTGAATTTTTATGCTAATTTTCAAAAATTATGGTTAAGATAAGATAGAAAAGATCTTTTTTATTTTTTTGAATTTTATGATGAAAGAGAAAAATATAAAAAAGACACAAGACTTCAAATTTTTAGATCTAGCACCCTTGTTTTCCGAAAATTTTTGGAGGGAAACACCAAGGGACACCAAACTTAAAAATTTTAAGATCAAGACACACACAAGACTCAAGAACACTTTGAAGACTCACAAGAACACAAAGAACAAAATTTAAAGACTCGAAGAACTCAAGAACATAAAAAGAACACCAAACTTAAAATTTTTAGAAAACCAAAACAAGATTTTCGAAAAAGATAAGCAAATAAACAAGAAAACACCAAACTTAAAAATTAAAACAAGATTAAACCAAAGAAAATTTATTTTTTTAAAATTTTTTTAAAGAACGACTCAAAGAATCAACAATTACCAAGAACATGAACACAACGCTCTAACCAATTGAACTACAAAAATAAAAATATTTTTGAAAAACCTTTTATGATTTTCAAAAATTTGAAGAAGAGTAAAATAAAAATAAAAGACTCAAAGACTCAAACCAAGAACACTAACAAAGACTCAAACAGAGAAAACACAAATATTTTAAAAAAGAGTGTAGGAAGAAGTTTTAAAATTTTTGGAATTGAAAAACAGTAAACAAGAACATTGAAGGCTTAATACCAAGAACAAAATTGAACAAAGAAAAGAAAAATATTTTTGAAAAAGTTTTTAGAATTTTTTGAAAAAATTGAAGAAGAAAACAAAAATTAAAGACTCAATTAAAATAATGTAAAATAAACTACCTGATCTTGGGAGCAAGACAATCCTGCAGTTTGTCCAAACTCAACAATCCCCGGCAACGGTGCCAAAAACTTGGTGCGCGCATATGCAAAACCCACACTATTTCGTACAACAGCAGTACCAGCAAGTGCGCTAGGTCGTCCAAGTAATACCTGAGCGAGTCAGGGTAGATCCCACGAGGATTGTGGCTTGAAGCAAGCTATGGTTGTCTTGCAAGTCTTAGTCAGGTGGAATCAGAAGTTTGTTGATTGTATGTTGATTGATTAAATGTCATAAATGTTGAAAGGGGTAAAACCAATTGGATTAGATAACAGGAATTATATGATGGGAATAGAGTTGAGAGTCGGAGTTGCTTTGTCTTTCTAAATTAACTCTGGTACTACTGTTCTCTTTGCTTGTGAGTGATTTCTTCAATGGCAGGCTGTATGTGATTGACACTGGTTTGAGCAGCTGCCAATACTCCTTCGGATCTGAACCCAGGTTTAGTGTGGATCTATCCTACTTGAGGGTGAAGTTCCTGCAGGCTATTCTCCTTAATCATCCTACTCAAAACGTCACAGATAAGGTCGGATCTTCCGAATCAAAGAATGCAACATCTTTGGGTTCTAGCCTCTACCACAGAGACCCCAATCTCCCCAAAAATTGGCTGAACTGATGTCTCGAGAAGTCCCCAACGAAGTTATGGATTGGCCGTCTGAGAGATGTATATTCAAGCTGTTGGTCGTCCTTGTCCGGTGAAAGACGCATTCTGACCTAAGTAGACGCGGGTGTTTGTCAGGCACATTCATCTTAATGTGATTAACAGAGCTAATTGGTTAGATCATCCTATTCACCATGATGAAGTACGAATATACATCTTAGAATTAATCAAACACAGATCGAAGAAGAAACAGTAATACTTTTATTAATTCATAGGACTCAGCAGGGCTCCTCCCCTCAACCTAGGAGGTTTAAAAACTCATACAAAAATATGGCAGACCTCCCCTAGTGAGAGGTGTAAAAGTTCTTTAAATACTAGGTTAATGACTAAACAGATGACTAGTAACGGTAAACAGTCTATTTAGTGTTAAAATCCACTTCTTGGGCCCACTTGGTGAGTGTTTGGGCTGAGATTTGATGAGATCCACGTGCTATGAGGCTCCTTGGATGTGGAACGCCAGCTAGGGGGTCCTCTCTGGGACTTTGGACGCTGGGCTCTGCTCTTTGGGCGCTGGACGCCTGGAAGAGAGCAGGAAGCTGGCCTTAGACGCCAGTTTTGGGCCTTCTAATCCAAAGCAAAGTATGTACTATTATATATTTCTAGAAAGCTCTAAAAGTCAGCTTTCCATAGCCATTGAGAGCGCTCCATTTGGACTTCTGTGGCCCCAGAAAATCTCTTCCGAATGCAGGCAGGTCAGATCCGGACAGCATCTGCAATGCTTTCTCTGTCTTTGAATCAGACTTCTGCTCCAACTCCTCAATTTCAGCCAGAAAATACCTAAATATGTCCAAAAATATGAAAACTAATAGTAGAATATAAAAATATGAATTTAACACTAAAACCTGTAAAAACTTAATAAAAACTACTAAAAACTATATGAAATTGATGCCAAAAAGCGTATAAAATATCCGCTCATCAAGAAGTTTGTAGGGAGTAAGAACATCGTCCTCACAAGTTCTCAGTAGAGGGTTTAAGAATTATCATAAGAGGATACGTATAAAATGAAGAATAAATTTCAAAAACAGTGATCTCCGTTCGTCCCATGAATTTTTTAAAACACGACATTTACTTATCCAAAATTCAAAGTTCTTTTCTTCAATTATAAGAAATTCAAAGCTCAATTAATATCCCATACATAATCATGTACGGCCCTTGGTCTAATACAAAATAAATCTTGGTCTTCGGCCCATATACAAACAAATTTCGGTCTCTAGCCCAACATACAAACAAATATCGGACTCTAGCCCAACATATAAACAAATCTCAACCTCTGGCCCAGCATATAAACAAATCTCGGCCTCCAACCCAACATATAAACAAATCTCTACTCGGTTTTAAAATAGAATCAATCACAGGCACAAACAATACAAGGCCAACACTATCAGAGAATAATCACAGCAAGTACCACAATTAACAGTTAGACAGAATTCATTAGATAGGCAACCAAAACACTTAAGCACATCCAAACAATTGCAAACAAATGCATTATGATACATGCATGTCCTACTAACTATGAGCTCACGTGTCAATCACATTGTCAAAACCCGACACTTCCGGTAACTAACCTGGACATTTTTCCTCTAAGGTTTCTCGCATATATGTATACTATATGTCTTGCAAGGTTGAGTGCCCTTTACACCTCGTAGGAAGAATTTCCTGTATACTCGCAAGGTGAGTGCCCTACTGTACACCTCGCCATTAGAGAGACCGTCGCAGGGTTGAGTGCCTTGTACACCTGCAAGGTTGAGTGCTCTGTGCACCTCACACGGTTGAGTACCCTGTATATCTCTTTCGAAAACCCATTTTCACCCAAAACCATTTCAAGTTTTAAAACTTTTTTAACAAGGTTCAAAGTCATACCAGTTAAAAATTGAAAATCCTAATTGAAAATTCCAAAAGCATTAATCCTCAAATCTATTATTTTAATTATTCTAAAATCTTTAAAAGTACTCAAGACATATCTCTTTTGATAAAATTTATCAAACCCAACTCATTTTCCTTTAAATTCATTAAAATTATTAAATCATAACTCTTTTCTTTAGATAAATCAAAATCAAATAAAATAATTCTTAAATCAAATTAACAAAAATAAAACTTCCAAAATTCTTGTAAAAATTTTGGCAGCGCCTCCCCTAAAACTCGGACTTTGCCACCCTTCTCGGGTCTCAACCAAACCATTTCTCAAATCATTTCCAAAATCCTACTAATTCCAAGATCTCAAATAATTTTCAATTATCAAAATCATTTTTAATAAATCAAATAAAACCAAATCAACTAAGTCAACCAACAAACCAGAATATCCAACCTTCTCAAATAGTCAATAAATTAACTAGGCAAATAATTTCAATCATGCAGAGCAACTCAGTTCAATCCATAAGACTTACAAAAATCATAAAAATGTATTTTTCATATTAATATCGACTTGTAACAATTCTTGATAGTAAAATGAGTTTAAGAAAATGCCCCTACCTCGAATAGTCAAAACCCGAAAAAGCCATAAAACGCGTAAAAGCCCCTTTCTACCGGCCCACAACAGCAGCAGCTGCAACCACAGCTCCATAACGCCTCTACAACAACAGCAGCAACTCCAAACGCGACATACAATAACCGGAACTCGACCCTATGTTACCAAAACCTCAGAATCTCGAACTAAACATAACAAACTACCGATTTCAAGGATTCCCGAACAAAATACACTTACTGTAACAAAAGAGAAAGCGTGAAAACGGAGCATGCAGCAGTAACTCCTGTGGCGGTTCCAAAGACTGTAGGACCATTCCTGGCATCCAGGCACAATGATGGGAAACAACGATGGCAACTGGCCCGACGGCGGTGATGCAGCAGCGATGATGGAAATAGCCCTCTCTACAGCACAGCTTCATGTGTTTCTCTCTCTCACAAGCAGCATTGGTAATCAGAGTCTTCAACAACGATGGAAGTGTGGCGGCGGCACAACCAGCAACAAACGGCGCGGCTTTAATGGCAACGATGGTAGTGGTCCCGACGGCGAGATGGCACGACAAAATCGGCATCAACAACATGCAACAGTGGCTTCTCCTTCTCCTCCTACCTCATGAGCGCTCTTTTTCCCCTTGTCAACAATGGCGGGGTGCAGTTTAGAGATGACGGTAACACGGGCTTCCTCCCACGATGGCGACAGTGCATGAATGGCGCCGACCAGCAAGGAGCACCTTGACGGCGATAAAGACGCAGTCTCCCTCTCTCTTTCTGGTCTCCCTTCTGCCTTCCTCTATACTCTCTGTTCTCTCTTTCTTTGATAGATAGGGGAAAAAGCTGTGTGTGTGTGTTGAGGGTGATGGCGGTGAGTATAAGAGACGGGGGGTTGAGTGTTAGTTTAGGGTTAGGGTTTTAATTTAAGAAAAAAGGGTAAAGGTAGGTTGGTAATTTCAAATAAAAATAGAAAAGATATAGTTATTGAAACTAATTTTTAATCCAACAATAATTATATATAAAAATAATATTTATTCATCAAATCACAATTTATTCTCAAATAAACACTCTAATTCAAGAATTAGAGATAATAAAATTAGTTTTCATCTATTCATAAAATAAAGTTCAAAATCTAGATACTAAAATTAAAGCATATAAAATGCTTGTTATTTTTCAATTATTAAAGTTTTAAATTTAAATAAAAAAATACCTGATTATTATGAAAATTATATGAGCATTAACTAATTTAAAACTCAAAACCTCATAACTTAGGTTTAATTACCTTTTTATAAGATAATTTTCTGAAAATATGAATCATAAATAAATATCGATAATTTCAATTAACTCATAATTTAAATATCTAAAATCCGGAGTCTTACATCCTATCCCATTTCTAAAAATTTTCGTCCTCGAAAATTAATATAATATACAAAAGATTGCATAGTTCTAATACTTTACTCTTGAATACTTTAAGAAAAAGCTAAAAGTTTTGGTATATGTATAAATTTTCAAATACCGGATAAGTCATATGACATAAATATAAGGAAAAAGGTGCGGTGTGAAATAGAAGCTACAAAATAGGCTCAAAGCAAAAAGGGTTGCATGGTTTCAATATTTTACTGAAACTTGAAGAAACACAATAAGTTGCAAACTTTTCAAGATAGGTATGCGCAAAACAAAGTGGTTGGCAAGCCAATGCTCTTGTTTCCTTAACTAATCCATCACTGGGCACTTTTCAACTCGCTTATTACTCCCCAAGAATACTCTTAATCCATAATCTCCTGATTCTATTCTATTGCACATATCCGATATATCCGTGATAATAACCAATTTCTTGTCAAGCCTTAAGGTTTCAACTTTCCACGCTTCACCATACCTTACCTTCGCAATTCCCAACCATATATTATCAAACCACTCATCCGAGAATTCTCAACCTCATTAATCACTTAGCAAACCTACTACCAGTAACAAGCCTAACATCGACAAACTCTTTCCTGAGAATCCAAGCCTCACAACTTCTTATGACATCGCACACTTACAAACTTCACCTTTCGCGCCCACAAAACGTGTTCTAAAGAACTAACGTATCGGTTGTGATGTCTAAAGGTCACACGTGACACCAAAATAAATCTCGAACTACTTAAAAAGATACCTAACAAAGAAGGAGAAAAACAAAAATCATGGATGGGGTTCATCACAAGAATTCAAGAGAATGGTTAAGAACACAATCAAGCAGGGAACGAATCAAATCAAAACTTTTTCAATAAAGAGTCAAAACAAGAACTTCAAGAAGATACCAAGGATACAATCAAGTAGAGATATACATAAAATGCAAGACATGAAGCAAAGAACCAAACCACATCTCAAGAAAAGCAAATATTTCAAGGAATTTAAGCAGACATATGCAGTTAAAATCAACAAAAATGCATATGAACAAAGAACAGGACTGGAAAAGAATCAATTTACTTTTCAGGAAAGAAATCTCAAGTAAGGACTTCAAGGTAAACCATGAAAGAACAAGATATGTAACCGAGTAACCTCGAGAAGCAACCTCTAACGTTCCCCAAAACCCGCAATATGCGTTACCTATTAGTTCTATTTTGTCTATGATAACCTGTTAGTGCTCTCATGTACAAAAACAATTAGTGTTCAGTAACAACATTTTCAATGGAAAGAACTATCCGCATACATAGTAAAATGAACATCCTCCTTAGTTTTTCAGTAACAACTAACAAATTGACCAAAATACCACCCATGCACCATGTTTAAATGGCTTAACTCAAACCTAATTTCAACTCAAGAAAAATTAAACTAAATCAAATTCAAACCAAATAAGAAAAGAAACATGCGGAGCATGTACATGTAGAATCCAACAAATCAAGTAACAGAGCAATGGTATAAACCAAATAAACATCCACTTCTCATATGAAAGAACCATCCGATGGTAAAATGAACATCTGCCTTAGTTCTTCAGTAACAACTAACAAATTGACCAAAATACCACCCGTGCCCTATGTTCAAATGACATAACTCAAATCCAATTTCAATTCAAGCAAAATTAAACTAAATCAAATCCAAACCACATAAGAAAAGAAACATGCATGCAGAGCATGTGCATGTAGAATTCAGCAAATCAAATAACAGAGTAATGGTATAAACCAGATAAATATCCACTTCTCATATGAAATAACCAACCGTATATATGGTAAAATGAACATCCTCATTGATTCTTCATTAACAACTAACAATTTGACCAAAATACTACCCGTGCACAATGTTTAAATGGCTTAACTCAAATCTAGTTCAATTCCAACAAAATCAAACAAAATCAAATCCAAACCACATAAAAAAAACCTATGAAACATGTGCATGCAGAATTCAGCAAATCAAGTAACAGAACAATGGTATAAACCAGATAAACATCCACTTCTCATATGAAATAACCATCCACGCACATGGTAAAAGAACATCCACATTAGTTCTTCATTAACAACTAACAAATTGACTAAAATATCACCCGTGCACCATGTTTAAATGGCTTAACTCAGACTCAAGTTCAATTCCAACAAAATTAAATAAAATAAATCCAAACCACATAACAAAAGAAACCTGTGGAGCATATGCATGTAGAATGCAGCAAATCAAGTAACTGAGCAATGGTATAAACTAGAAAAACATCCACTTCCCATATGAAATAACCATCCGCATACATGGTAAATGAATATCCTCATTGGTTCTTCACTAACAACTTACAAATTAACCAAAATACCACCCGTGCACCATGTTTAAATGGCTTAACTTAGACCCAAGTTCAATTCAACCAAAATTAAACAAAATCAAATCCAAACCACATAATAAAAGAAACCTACGAAGCATGTGCATGCAGAATCCAGCAAATCAAGTAACAGAGCAATGGTATAAACTAGATAAACATCAACTTTTTCAATGAAAATAACCACTACACTTAGTACTTGAACCATAGATTCACACCCAACTTCAAATGAAGCTACATTATGCTGAGTTATAACTATCTTTTGGTTTGAAAAATCTAATAACAATCACAGAATCAGGAATTGGACTTTCATATTTGGTATATCTAGCAATTTATAGCATTTACAGCAATTCAAATCCAATATCAATCACATTAAACAACCAAACCCAAAATCAAAGAACATATGAACCCAACGTGTCTAACAAACATCCTCTGTAAAATAGAACAATAGCTTTATGCTGACCTTTCGTAGTCTAAGGGGGAACAAAGAGAAGCGTCGTCGCGATGAATGAGCAAGATCCATGGCAGCGCGGCATTGTGACAGGGGCAGGGGTGTGGTGTCGGGGCAGCAGGAAGACAAAGACACTGTCTCTGTGAGTTAGCGACAGCACTCCGTACGTTTTGTGAGGGGAAGAACCACCACGTGTGATGGATGGCAGAGAGAAGTCACGTCGGCGCACCATCGAAGCAGGGGCAGATGTTCGCCCACGTGACAGCGACTCTAAACATGCGGCAGAACGACAATGGCTGGATTGCTTCATGCCGGTGTCACAGTGGAGGCGGCGATGAGGGCTTACAGTGGCTGTGGTGAAGATAGGATTTAGGGTAAGTAAAATTAGAAGTAGGTAACAGTAAATGGTAGAAAATAAAATTGAAAATCTAGGTAATTAGGCTCAAATGTGTGTCTCATGGTAATTGAACCTGTGTGTACAATCCATTATTCACGTTTACAACTTCTGTTGTCTACCTAGGGAAATTGTTCTTATTAAAACCCAATTCAAAGAAAAGTACTACGAAATAAGTACCCATTCCGTGCGAAGGGCGGGTATTACTCTAGTTTGAAGAGAGAAATATACCGTGTTGACACAGGACAAAAGAAAAAGTACAGTACCTGGCAATATAACACTACAATCCGATGGAGATCTACCCAATTAATTAATTTTCTTTTCCCAAGCAATATAAACACCAAAAGAAAATGTATAAGAACTTTCTTGGGCAATATCGAAAGGACGAAGAAATAATATACATATTACCTTTTGAAAGAAACTAGGAAACTTTTTTAAATATAACGATAACATATTTTTCCAGGTTTAAGGGTTAATAACATAATATTTCCAAGTTTGGCATGTCTGCGTAAGAAGACATGTGACAGCTTGACAAAATTGAACACTTCTGTTGTTCTTATTCAAAAGTTTTGCCACATTAGTGCTTCCTTTTGTGCACATCACCTTATTGCTAATTAAATTAACCAAATTATAATCACATTAATATAATCATCACCACTTACACAATCCTACACCACCACTCCAACACATGACAAAAACGACACCATTCTTAGTCTTTTAAAAGGAGCAACCCTACTAATGATCAAATAATCAAAGCATCTCTAAAAATTTGTCACACATACACGACAAACGTACTCTCTCATTCCATTCAATATCTTCAACCCTTATAGTTCAATATGATATGATAGTAATAACCCGGTGTAACCACGAGAATCAAATCTCTCTCCAATGGAAAAGTGGGGACGCCATTACGTCGGCTGTTAACCCAAGGGAGAGGTATGTGCTAATAATATAAACTCTTACTTAATGCACGTTAAAATACATAAAATATACATACATACATATACATATATATATATATATATATTAAAAATAAATTAAATAATATATATTTATAGATAAATACCTAATATAGCAACTGATTTGGAGGCTGAATTTTAACATATCATGAATAATATTTTTTATTTGCATATAATATCTTAACTTAGTATACACATATAATTTGCAGGGAGGAACGAAACAAAACTTTTTTCATATGATTCCATAATAACAAAAAGTGTGTTGGATTAATTAGATGTCGATGAGAAAGTCAGAAAGGCACCTTGTAGGCATGAACCCCAAGCATGTGATGTTGAAATGGGTGCGTTGTCTTGGGCCTGGAAGCTCTTTAAAGAACAGGTATGTTGAATTGGGCCTAAGCCAAATAGAGGTAGTACCGAAGGGACATATGGCAATTAATGTTGGAGAATCGGAGGGAGAGAAGCAACGAGTTTTGGTGCCCGTTACACACTTGAACCACCCTTTGCTTGGGAAGCTTCTAGAGAAGGCAGAGAAAGTGTATGGGTTTGATCATCCAGGTGTAATAACCATACCTTGTGGAATATCAGAGTTCCAGAAAGTTCAGCAGAATATTTACTCGGCACAACGACTCCAAAGGCGACGCCAAATATGTTGCTCTATCTATATCTATAATACCAAATACTAATAATAGTTGAAGTAGCAGAAATTAAAAACTTTCACAGAAAGTAATTCGTGTTGGAAAAATATACATCCTAATACAAGCATATTTATAGTTGTACCACAAAGGAAAAAAGAATGAACTCACTTGATCTATGTACAAAATTATGAAATAATCAACAATGACCTAATGATTGCTACTCACTTGATAAGTAATTTTTAAAATTATAGTTATTTATGCAGTTTTTTTTTTTTTATTAAGTTAAACTTTTGAAAGAAATAATTTTATGATATAATATTAGAATTTTTATAATTTAAACTTTAATCATTGATGATCCAAAAAAAATTAGTATAAAATAAAAAAAAAGTTATATAAAAAATTTACGTAAATAAAAATATTTTACATCAAAAAACGTATTAAAAATATAATTTCATGTATCTCTTTTTATCCTTTAAAATTTTTAGAATAAGTAATTTTATAATAATAATTTATACAAATTATTCAATTAAACTATATTTCGATTCATATTTTACATTAAAACTATTCTAACTATTTTTATAGAAAATTACATCTTTGTACAAGGTTGAAAAATACTTTCCGATTTGTGTGAGTAGAGTACAATAATCCTAAATCATGCACTATAACCTAAGTTTGATGGATGTAAGCGCCCTGCATAATAGCCACCACAAGCTGCCATACAAGCCTCCTCCATTGAGGCCTTAGAAACGCCATTGTTACAAATGTTGGCGAATGCTCGCATGTGTTTCATGCCATACTGAGTCAGCGATCCGCAGTGAGTTTCAAACACTCGAACCTAATCAAGTGTTAGAGAAAAAAAAAAGATTTAATATTATAAGATTTTAACATAATCAATGAATGAATGTTACTTAAGTAGAAGAAGATGAGTAATCAATTATTACCATTGATTTTAAGCATGTCCAATCGTCAACAAGGGGCAGACCGGGCTCCCTCACGGATTCTAGCACTGAATTTTTTGCTGGACCATAAAGAAATACTCCGATCAATTTTACGCTACCGTCTAAATGATTCCTGTGCTTTGTTGTCTCTGCAATCTGCTTCATGATCTCGCTCTTCTTTTCTGGTTCATCTTCTGATCTCTTGTACTGCATTCAAATAAAACCAATTATACGTACAAGTTAAGCAAAGTAGCTAGCTAGAGAAGCAACATGCAAGTGCAACCATTAATCGTTAGAAAAGCCAACATGCCAAAAAAAAAAAAAAAAAAAAACGTTCGGCAAAAAGAGAAAGAAAAGGATAAAAGAACGTTAAGTTCCATATATATATGTTTTTACCAATATGTCATTTTTTAAAACTTAATACTAAAATGTTACTTTTTTTTAGACTAATTACTCAAATACCACTATTTTTATGTTACTGTAATTAATTATATTTAAAATAAAATAATAAATTAATTGTCACTTTAACAAAAATATGGTATTTGACTAATTAATTTTTTAAAAATTATATTTTTTAATAAATTTATAAAATATAGCACATCAATAAAAAAACTAATAAAAAATAAAATATTTGTTCAAAAATGTTATATGTAGTATATTTGTGTAAAAATATGTTATTCAATTTATTTTTAATATATATTTTATATTCTAACATATATTTTATACTGATTTTAGCGTATATTTAGGTTAATTAATGTCTGTTTCATATAAAATTAAAAATTATAAGAAGAATTAACTAATTTTTTCTCTATCTAAACAATCAAAATTGATATTTTTATTCTGTTTCAAGACATTTACCAAATACTATAGATTAGTGTCCAATTTCAAGATATCAAACTTAAAACCATTTGATCAGAATGCGATCTCTAGTGTTTATTTATTCCAAATTGAGATGAGATTTAATAATAAAGAAAATATTGTGGTTAACGGATTGAGGAGAAAATGCTAAGAGTACCATTTGCCACATGAAGAACAGGTCTGCATCTCTCTGATGAACAACATCGACGGGTGCTCCTAACATTGCATTAAGAGAAGGAAAGTTGACTGTGGCAGGATCAAAACCATGGTACAGATAAAGCTTCTCCGGTTTGACGTGTGTATCACCGTACTCCATCACATGGGAACCAAGCTCGTAGTTGTTAAAATTTGAGGTCCGTTCCTTCACCTGCTCAACAAAAATATATAGCCCCTCTTTAATTTAATTATTCCTCTCGCTCATGGCTGATGCTAACATTTAACGAAGCACTGTTATTATATGGTCAAAATTAATCTTACCGATTGATATTGTTGTTGCACCGATTCCCTCTTTAGATTGTGACTTTCACTGCAGAGAATTCAAGTGCCATAATTCAGTTTTGCGACTTAATTAAATTTATGTCTATGTTTTATGGTGATGGTGATGGTCATGGTGATGGCAACATGATCAACCTATCATTTTTATTTATTTTTATTTACATTTTAAACATCACAGTCTAATGCAACAGACAAAGGGGATAATCTAGTTGTCCTACATGATGACTACAACGCAATAGGCGAATATACTATATATGTCACACTAGTGTCATAAATTTGGTATAAGATTAAGACAAGAAGCATAGATACAAAATTATATCAAAAAGCGAACAAGAATGATAGAGGGTCAATGGAATTTATTGTTTTTAACCAATAATTAATCAACAATTAATGTTTAAAAATATGGGATAAAGTTAAACTGTTAAACTAAAAGAATTAAATTGATAACTAAAAATGCAAGTCAAAATCAACAAATTCTATTGGCTCTTAGGCTTTTTTAAAAAGCGAAAGTAAAATTATATTCCAAAATTGGTATTATATTCTGAAATAATTTTTAAAATTTTAATTGCATCAATTATGTCCCTAAATTTGTCAAAAGTAAATCATGTTATTCTCTAAAATAAAATAATAAATTACTAATAAAAAATGACCAAAAAATAATATAATGTACTTTTATCAATAGTAGAGATATTGGTGCAATTAAAATTTTAGAAATTATTTTACTGCATACAATTAGATTGAGGGATTAAGTTGAAATTTAAATAACATGTAAAAGAAACATATGTTATGTATTAGTACCTGTCTTCCATCCAAGCAACACTATACAAATCCCCAAGGCAAGTGATGTATTCAGGAGGAGGAGAAGGATCCATGCCAGGACAATAAGTTCCCCAACTAGCCTCTTGAGCATTTGATGCAGTTGTCACATAAATGTTTATATCCTTTGGCATTATACCCTCAAATATGCTCCCACTTTCACAAGCTTCCACATATATAACCTACACAACCATACCATATAATTATTCTTAATTGCACATTCATGATGATTAGTAATGGTAAGCATATTTTAGTCAATATATGAAATCTTTAATTACCATCTTCTTGTAACCTCCAGATGCATGCTTCTTCTTCAAGACATCAATAAAATCCATGGCATAAAGGTTTGGAGTGTTTGGCATCCCTATAATCAAATGGGAGACAATGAATTGCAATCACTTCTACACCACCAATCCACCAATGTATACCACTTGCTAGATTAAGGCTGCATTTGTTTCTGATTCTTAAAAGTAATTATACATAGCATAAACTTTTTTATATAGTTGAATAGGAAGTTACATTTATATGTTAGCAAAATAAACATTTTTCCCCCTTGCCCAGTTTTATTCTCTCATATCAAATTTAGCAAAGAAAAAAAAGTAGTAAACACAACCCATATCATTATAGATGAACTCGAATGATATAGAAGCTTGTTATTAAATTACGATTAGTATTATAATTATAATGCAAAATAAGGAAGAGATGATTAACGCACCAAGAACACCTGGGCCTCCATGATCAGCATAATATATAAATATCCTATCATCAGGTTTGCTGTTTATTACTTTGCCACTTCCACCTTTCACCTTACTCTTGTCCCCAAGAATTACCGCATATAAATTATGAGTTGTCACGTTCTCACCTGTGTAATCCTACACGAAATAAAATGAGGTCAATTCAAATTAATTTACTAAATCTGTCTTTAGAATATAATAATAATGGAATTGAAATAGTATGTTAAAAATATGTCATTTTTATCCTTTAACTATTAATATAAAAAAAGAGTTAGAAAAGATCGAGAATGTCGAAATTCAACTCTGGTCAATGACGATTATTGTTCGCAGTAAAAAATGGAATAGATGAAGAATAAAAATATAAAAATCAATTTATCATATCAGTTTTAAGAAAATTATTTTATATAATTAATTCTAAATAATTTTTTTCATTTTAATTTATTTTGATTTATTTTACATCAAATCAAATCAATTTTAAAAATATTTTATTCTAAATATACTAAAATAGTTAGTTATTACTTATTACTTATTTGTTTATTTGTGTCAATTGACTTTCTGATAATGAATATGGTCACTGTCTCCACAAACTTTAAACTATGTAGGTTGCTTTCTAATTCTAAGTAAACAAGTAATGCCCTATTAAATCTAATTATTTAAAGAAAATATCATCAACAGAGAACCCCAACTTTGATGTAACATTGACTAGACGTGACTCACCACATTAATTGCCTTTCCAACAACGCAATAACGATTTCGAAATGTTTTCCACTAATCAAATTCTATTAGACTTTAAGTCACTCCACATCCATTGATACTTGGATACCCAAATCCTCTTATTAATTCCGCCCAGTGCCAAATATGGTAAAATAATTAGGGGTAGTGAAGTTGTTTGTTTTTCAGAATTGGGTTAGTTGGTAAAATTAAGGAATGTTGTGATACACCTCATTTAAACTTTAAAGGAAGGCCTTTTGGTTCATATTTAAGAAATTAAAGTATTTAACAATAATGTCAAAGACATTTTAAAAAATTGTTATTCGTATTATCAAATCGTAATGGTTCATAAACTTTAGTGTATACACATAATATATCTTCTGTTCGTTGTTCCTTCCTACATAGAACAAAAGTACTTCCATATAATTCTATGTTCTCCGTGCACGCATGTTGCACTAATTTATTTTCCAAATGAAAAAGGTTACTTGCCAGCAATTCATCATTAGTATTTAAATAGACACAAAAAAAAGTAGCATTTAAATAATGGTGAAAACTTATTTTCAATTATTTTTATGTAAAATTAATAGTTAAAAATTATTAAATAATTTAATATATTTGAATAAATTATCATTCAATAATTTTTAATTATTAATTTTATATAAAAACAACTTCATATAAATTTATAGTTTAAATAATATAAGTACTAGCACCATGCGAACCTCTCATATTTAATTTGTTTGTTGGCATGCCTTGTTTCTTAAAGACGAGAGGAGAAAATTATTTTCAGGAAAGGAAAAATTGCAAAAACTCTTGACAGTACACTTGGCCTTTTAGATTATATAATTTGGCAAAACTTCCAATGGGCCAATTTGACGATTTGTCACAAGTCGACAAAATCTTAATTAATCAACGGCATGCAGTTCCCCCACTTGTATTGTATGTAGCATTGGGTTTTCTTCGGGTGTTTCTAGTTTTATATTCTTGTCTTTGCTTTCTGTTTCCAGAGTTTATTATTTAATTGGCTCAATGATGAATCATAATTGGCTTTCTCATCGTCAGTCTTTTTTTTTTTTTTTTTCATTTTCTTAAGATTTAATCTCGGGACTTGTGAGTAAAAGATGAACATGTCTACTAAGCTGTTGAATTCTTAATCTTCTTAGCTTGACTATTTTAAACCATACAAAATTGCACTATTTTTATAATTCTTCGTCGGTAGAAGTAATACCCAAAAAGAGTCTAAATAATTTTCGTAAAAAAAAAAAAGAGAAACATTACGAATTTATAAATCATTAAAAATTTTCATTATGAATTTGTAGATTTAAAAAAAATTACTAAATAAATTCTTGAAAATTTGCAGAGTTTAAATTTCTGATGAAAGTGGGGTGAAAGGATAAAAGATATTTGAGTTTGCAATATCCAATATTATATTTAAGAGTTGAATTTAGTTACCTTGGGGACGCCAGCGTAGACATCTTGACCATGAGGATGGTTGATGATGATTCCAGGCCTTGGATTCAAGTCGTTGTTGGCTATGTCATCATACATGAACACAACTATGTTTTCTTCTTTGAGTCCACCTTTTATTAGCAACTGATACGCATGGCACACATCTGCCTGTAGTGTGCATTAAACATGCATAAGATTAAGGAAGGAAAGAAGAAGAAGAAAAGCGGAAGAAACAAATTAAAAGCACGCACTTGGTGCCTGTAATTGCCGTATCCACTTGAACCAGCTACTAGAACAGCCCATCGGGTTCCACCACCAACTTCATCATTTTCTGCTGACTCTGACTCGGAGGGTAACCGAATCACCGAGTCATAGAACGAGTTCAGCCTCGACGCTTTACCCTGCATATTCAGAAACAGCAACAAGAAGAACAACAACAACATCCATGACCATGATGATGAAAGAAAAGAGTATGTAGTCGCCATAGGAAGGAACTGAAGAAGTTATAACCAGGAAACAGAAGAGTTATGACTTATGAGAGTTTTATTATATGTGCATAGATATTTATATATTTATAGTAAAGTATGAGAAGGAAGGGAGGGAAAGGGGTGTGTGATTGTGCCTTATTTTATGGCAAGGAATGATATTGAGAGTCTTGTGAGATATTCTTTCTCCTCTTCTATACTGTTTTTTAGTTAGTGTGTCCGTGTCTGTTTACTATGTTGCTCCTTTTTCCCGAAAATATTCACTCAATCTCCCCATTTTCTTCTACTTTTTTTATTTTCAGTTTGTAAGAGGTGTGTTATGTTACGCATGCTCAAAAGTGGATGATAATCAAACTTTTTTTAAAGAGAAATGGTAGAAAATTATTAAAATTTATTATTTTAGTTATTAATTAATCATTAATATTTAAATGTGTGAGTTAAAATATGTTATTAAATTACTAAATTAAAAGAATTTGATTAATGACTAAAAATAATCGCTATAAATTCTAATAGTCTTTTAATATTTTTTTTATTATGGTTGTATAATTATTTTTTTATGAATATTATATATATTTTTATATAATTATTAGAACATATTTAAAATATTATATATTAATATTCTATCAAGATACATTTCAAATGATTTTATAATTATTTACTTTGATATTTATTCTTGAGTTATTATCATAAATTTTAGCATGATATTTTGATATCTTCTTTTAGTCTTTATTTAAAATTGTTGCTTCAGACTCTATCAAAATTAAGTTTTGTTTATATTTTTGTTGCTCCTTTAGTCTTTTTATTTATCCTTTGTTGCAATTGTGACAACGACATCACTATCATTATGTTTTTTGTAACACCCTATCACACAAAGTCTTATACTTAAATCATAAAATAGAGGTAACGATGCATTACGACCTCTAAAAATAAAATCTAATACGTATAGTAGTATAAAAAAGTTTGTAACTAGGAGCCTTTGAAGAAAAGGAGTAAATCAAAATCGTTAAATCGAAAAGCGCAACACTCCGATCGATAACGTAAACGAACAGATATAGGATAAACTAACACGATGAAATGTACAAGCGAGTGCCAAAATACAGATATCAAGACTCAGGACTCAGCTTGCGAAGATAATCGGTCCGAACATATAAGTATGCATACATATATAGTAGGAAAACCCAAAAGACCCCAAAAGGCAAAATACAAAATCCGTTTCTCCAAAATAACTTCTAAGAGGAGTTAATACAAAATATATATAAACAGTGGAGAATATAAGTATCTAAGCAAGTATATAAGATCAAAATAAAATTCCGAGAACTAAGGATCTTCGCCAAAATAAAAGTCTCCAACATGTATCAGCGAGGAGCCTCACGTCCTGCATCTGAAAACCACAAAATACGCATGGATGAGAACCGGAGGTTCTCAACATGGTAATAGTGCCCAAATATCTAACATGTAATGTCCTGGGAAAGCCGAAGGCAATCCTAGAACTTCCAGTTATAATCAAAGCGTATAAATGTAATTAAACCATGAGAAAGTGAAAGTAAGCAACTAACTTAAGGATCTTCAATCTAACTAAATATCCCCTATTCAAGTCCTACAAATCTCCCAACCGCCAATAGTAAAGGTATGCAAACACAAGTATATCACACACGAAATGCACAAGTAGAAAGTAAGCAAGACAATTAGGAAATTAGCAAGTAATGATGCAATCAATTAGGCATTACAAACAAATCACATATAATGCATATGATGCATGCCTTTTCTAGTGGGTGATGAGTCTCATCTGTGGGTTAAAAGTCAACCCGACAAGTCCTGGTAGCTAACCATTGGACAGTCCTTCTGTCGTGCATCCCCAACTCGAGTTATTCACAATATAAATCATAATTTTATATTGATGCGTGAGCATCTTTTCTATCTTTTCCTAGTGAATTTGCATTTAATTTGTTGAGTTTAATTAAGAATTAATTATCTTTTAGCCACTATGGATGCTACTTTGAGTCTTGTGCAATTTTGTTTATTTTAAGTAGCATTCGGCTGGATTTGATGGAGTTTCTGCAGCAAAAGAATTAAAGGAGATACCAGCAAGGAGCGACGCGTACCCGTGACTGACGCCTACGCGTGATTTGGAGCTTTCCAGGGCGACACGTGCGCGTGACTGAGGCGTACGCGTGATTTGAAGATTTGCACGGCGACGCGTATGCATGACACGCGAAGAAGACCATCGACGCGTACGCGTGACTGACGCGTACGCGTGACATGCGCCACGTGCAGAAAATGTTGGGGGCGATTTCTGGGCTGTTTTGACCCAGTTTCCAGCCCAGAAAACATAGATTAGAAGCTGCAGAATGGACGAAACAAGTGGTTCCTATCCATCAACTGAAGACTTGTTGATTATTAAATTAATTCTGATTTAAATTCAAATATTATTTTTAGGAAAAGATATTATTTTTATTTTAGAAATTAGATTTTAAATTTATTAGGATTAGATATAAAAGGGGATTGGAATTATTCCACAAGGGGATTCCACTCCAGACTACCAAAATACATTTTATCAGAATCCTTATTTTCTTCTCTGAACTATGAGCAACTAATCCTCCATTGTTAAGGTTAGGAGCTCTGTCTATTTGTATGGATTGATTTTATTGCTTTTTCTATTTTAATTCATGTATGGATTTATAATTTAAGAATTATTTTCGCTCTTTATCTTATGAATTTGGGTGGAATGGAAGTATGACTCTCTTTCTACTTGAGTTCTTGTATAACTTGGAAAAACTCTTTACTTGAACAACCGCTTGAAAACATATTCTCCTAAATTTTAATTATCTGGATTTAACGGGATACGTGACATATAATCCTCTTATATTTGGGTAATTAGGATTTTTGTGGCATATAACTAGAATTGAACTTCACCCCCTAATTGGAATTAATTGACCAAGGAATTGGCTGTTGATAAATTTTAGAGGAGACTAGAAAGGTCTAAGGAATTAGGGTCTAGTCACATATAGTTGCCATAAATTGAAGCCTGCATGATTAAAATAGTTAGTAAGAAAAGTTAATCTGGAAAAATAGATAACTCTGAAACCTTAACTGCTTTCTCCATATTTTATTCCCAACTCATTTACTTTACTATTTTAATTTCTGAACGATTGTTTAATGCTCTTTGAATATTCAAACACTCTTTTCTGTTTGTCTAACTAAGCCAATCAATCAATCATTGTTGCTTGATCCATCAATCCTCGTGGGATCAACCCTCACTCACCTGAGGTATTACTTGGTACGACCCGGTGCACTTGCTGATTAGTTGTGGTTAGAAATATTCGCATCAAGTTTTTGGTGCCGTTGCCGGGGATTGACTGTGATTAACAACTATCAGTTGTTTGATTGTTTAGATTAGGCGTTTTAGTTTTAATTTTATTTAAATTTTGGCTTAGTATTTTCGAAATTTTCTTTAATAATAGTATTAATATTTTTTTCCTTAATTTCTGAAATTAAGTTTGGTGTTATCTAGTTAAATTTATTTTAATTTTCTTATTTATTTTTCCTGTTAATTTTCAAAATTTTTTATTTAATTTCAGTTATTATTTTCGAATATTTTTTATTTATTTATTTAGTATTTTTATTTTATTATTTTACATAGGTTACCTCACTGGGAGTTCTCTGCACTCTGACGTAGAGAATCTCATCTCTTCTTGTCTTCTATCTGTTTATGAGCAGGAGCAGGGACAAGGAAACTCTGTTAGACTTTGATCCTGAACCTGAAAGGACTTGTAGGCGACGTTTACAACAAGAAAGACTTTACAAGGCTGCAGAGTCCACTATGGATCTTAATAATGCTGTTAATGCTAATGTGGCAAATCCGAATGGGGATGAGCAACAAAGGAGAGTGCTTGGCTCTTATTCTGCTCCTACTGCAGATCTTTATGGAAAAAGTATTGTGGTGCCTCCCATAGCTGCGAACAACTTTGAGTTGAAGCCACAATTGGTCACCCTGGTGCAATAAAATTGCCAGTATCATGGACTTCCTCATGAAGATCCAAATCAATTTATATCCGATTTTCTGCAGATTTGTGATACTATAAAGACAAATGGAGTGAACCCAGAGGTGTACAGACTCATGCTCTTCCCATTTGCTCTGAGGGATAAAGCAAAGCTATGGCTAGATTCCCAACCAAAGGAGAGTTTGAATACTTGGGACAAGGTTGTTACTGAGTTTCTTATTAAATTTTTCCCACCAAAGAAGTTGACTAAGCTTAGGTTGGAGGTTCAGACTTTCAGGCAAAAGGAGGGTGAAACTCTTTATGAAGCTTGGGAGAGATACAAGCTACTGACCAGGCAATGTCCTCCGGACATGTTCTCCAAATGGACCCAACTAGATATCTTTTATGAAGGTTTGGGTGAGATGTCCAAGATGAGCTTAGATACTTCTACAGGCAGTTCATTGCACAAGAAGAAGACCCCAGAGGAGACTATTGAGCTTATTGAATTGGTTGCTAGCAACCAATATTTATATTCATCTAACAGGAATCCTGTGAACTCTGAGGCTCCTCAGAAGAAAAGTGTTATGGAAGTAGAAGCTCTTAATGCTCTTCTTGCTCAGAACAAGCTTATGTCTCAGCAAATAAATCTACTTACTCAGCAGATGAGTGGCATGTAAGTATTGGCTATCAACACCCAAAATCCACCTCAAGAGGCCGCCTATGACATGGCAGGTAATTTTGTACAGAATGATAATTATGATTATGCTCAATCCTCTTCTGAACAGGTCAACTACATGGGGAGTGGTCCTAAGAATCCCAACAATGATCCATATTCTAAGATATACAATCAGGGGTGGAAAAATCATCCAAATTTTGGATGGAGGGACCAACCTCAGAGACCTCAGAACTTCAACAATAATTCTCAGGGCGACTTTCAACAGAACAATTACAATAACCGCCAATTTCAGTCTTAGTAGCAACAACCACCTCAGCAGGCAAACTCTAAGTCCCAAGAAGATTCTAATTGGGAGATGATGAGGAGTTTTATGCAGGAAACCAGAGCCTCCATTAGAAATTTGGAAGTGCAAATGGGCCAACTGAGCAAGCAAATACTTGAAAGGTCTACAAGTACATTTTCAGGTGATACAGTGGTAAACCCAAGAGAAGATTGCAAGGTTATTCAATTGAGAAGTGGTAAAGTAGCTGGCTCTGAGACCAAGACCAATGAAGAGCTAGTTGAAAAGGAAGCTCCAGAGGAGAAGAAGGGAGAAGTGGAGCACGCCCCTCCAAAACGTGCAGACAACCCTTTTCTTGAATCTCTTGACACTTATCCTACCTTGCCAAAGGCTCCTGAATACAAGTCAAAGATGTCATATCCTCAGAGGCTTCAGAAGGCTTCCAAAGAAAAGCAGTTTTCTAAATTTTTAGATGTCTTCAAGAAGCTACATATCAACATTCCTTTTGCAGAGGCCCTAGAGCAAATACCTCTCTATGCTAAATTTATGAAAGAGTTATTGACCCACAAGAGGAATTGGAAGGAACAAGAGACAGTGGTGTTAACCAAGGAATGTAGTGCCATTATTCAACACAACCTTCCTGAGAAGATGCCAGACCCAGGGAGCTTTGTCATTCCTTGCACCATTGGAGATGTCACCATTTAGAGAGCTTTATGTGATCTTGGAGCTAGCATCAATTTAATGCCACTTTCAGTGATGAAAAAGTTTTAAATTGAGGAGGTAAAACCCACTCGTATTTCTCTTCAACTTGCTGATCTTTCTATTAAATTACCTGTGGGAGTTGTTGATGATTTACTTGTTAAAGTAGGACCATTTATTTTTCCTGTTGACTTTGTTATATTAGACATAGAAGAGGAGGTAAAATCCTCTATTATACTTGGTAGACCCTTTTTAGCTACAGGTAGAGTTCTGATTGATGTGCAAAAGGGTGAATTAACCCTGAGGGTCAATGAAGAATAGGTGGTCCTTAATGTTTTTGAAACTCTCAAGCACCCTAATGATTCTGAAGGGTGTATGAAAATAGATGTTATTGAACCACTTGTCCAAGAGGTACTGGAAGTTGAGGTACTTGATGACATCCTGGATTCTATTTCTGAGTATGAATTAATAGAAGTTGATGATTCACCACCCCAGAAGGCTGTGGTTTACATGCCTAAAGCAGAGGAGGAAGCCCCCAAGCTTGAGCTAAAACCTTTACCTCTTTCTCTGAAATATGTGTTTCTGGGTGAAAATGATTCCTATCCAGTGATAATTAGCTCTTCCCTGAAGCCTGAAGAGGAAGAGGCGCTTATTTCAATGCTCAGGAGCCATAAAACAGCTCTTGGGTGGACCATTAGTGACTTGAAAGGGATTAGTCCAACCAAGTGTATACCCAATCGTTCAATCCTGTCTTAAGGGCTACTAGCCTAAGTTTCATGAAACATTACATATTAACTAAAGAAAACCGAAACCATATCTTGGCCAATTCACACACAAGCACAAAATCACCAAATGACCTCCAAGTAAGTTTTACAAAACTACAGCTCCAAAATCTTAATTCCAAGTGCATCAATTCTTCAATTCAACTCCAATCAACAATAATTCAAACTATATCCATCAATATAACAAAATCAATCCTAGGGTTCACAAATATGACAAACTACAAGGGTTAAGAGTATTCTTATCTTATCTACTATGGATTGGGACAAAATCCAACAATAATCCAAGGTTAATCATCACCTAAACAATCAAAACCACAAAAGTCACTCAATAATTAAACCCAAAATGTGAAATCTGTCTGGAGCATGAATTTCGAGTTCATACCAACTTTGTTTGGCTAGAAATGATGGGCTCAGCAAGAGCTTCGCTTGGCCATAAAAGTACGCAACTCGGAGCTCTGTAGCTCAAGATATGAGCAAATGAAGGATGAAGTGAATAGTGTCACAATCGCTCTTCTCCTCTCTTCTCATTCAGCGCCACTCTCCCTCAATTTCTGAATAATAAGGCTAGGTTGGCCTCTAATTAGCTTATATATATGTTGGGCTTGGGCCCAACTTGGGCCCGGTCCAACTTGTTAGCATTTTTAGTTCGTTTGGCACAACTTTTGGTCAAAATCTTTAAAATCAGTGTCCGGTTTTCAATTCTAAATTATTTTCATCTATTCTAATTAATAAATTCAATTTTCTAAATTTATTCACTCATAATTAAATTTATTTTCTCAATTATAGTGCCGGTCCAATTTAAGCTGGTACCGCTTTTACGCGATAAATCAGATTTTTATATTAAATTCTATTTTCTTCATTAAATTTTCTATTTTAATATTTCTTATCATTTTCAACTTATTTCAAACAATTAAATTATATTTTTATTTTATTTTAATTAAATGATTAATTAATTCCGGTTCTTACAATATCATTGAAGTTAATGTAACTAGGAAATATAGGCATTACAATCCTTTTAATCTACCTCAAAATATACGACAGGTATACTATTTGTCTTATCCAGGTTCATGCAAGCCTAGTTAGGTGGTTGTGATTAAGACTAAGCCAAGAGGCCGTATCAAGTCTGATGATAGGACAGTGAGTCAACAACCTTACCAGATTGACAATCCTACTCCTACGAGAACGGTAGTTGATACCGGTGATCCTATCACCCTTAGGTCTGCTATTATAGATGATGACATCATTGACCTTGGACTAGATGCCCATGCACTTCCACCACAGGACGACAATTTTCAAGAAGAAGACGGGGTCAATGGTGATGAAGAAGAGGAAGACGAGTTCGATGTAATCAGAAAACTATATTAGAAGAGGAGGATAATGAACTAAAGAAAGAAGATAATGAATCTGATTAGAGTTAGTGTAAATATTGTTTTGTAATATGTATTTCTTTAAAAATCTAATTGTATTTGTAATATATATTTCAGTGACTGTAAACATAGTTCCATGATTCTAAAATTGTTAGCATTGTTTTAGATATTTTTGTTACCATCATTCCGTATTTGTAATTTATATTTTTTGTGCTTCACATCAGGTTTAAAGTACTATTTTAATGGTTAATTATCAAGGTATACTATAGATTGACAAAATAGATAATAAAGAAGGCTATCATCGAAATATTTCGACAGTAACATTATTTTTAAAAATATATTTTCGTTGGCATTACCGTCGGATGAATCCAAGGGTAACATGGCGGGAGTGGGAATGATGTGGTGCCAAATGTTACCGTCAGAAATTTTCGACGGTAACGCTCAACACGATCCGTTTTCGTATTCAGTACATTCTGTCGGAGAATCCGACGGTAAACATTTACTGCTGAGGTTTATACCGTCCGATTATTTTTAACGGTAATTCCGACGATAAATCTCATAGTACTCAGTATTTTTCTTGTAGTGATAGTCACTACAAGAAAATGGAGTATTTGTAACAAAATTTTTGTATCAAAATTTAAAATTTTTAAAAATTATTTTTCGTAACTAGAGTTAACTATTGTTACAAAATGTATTATTTTTTGTAACGAAATGTCATTTTGTTACAAAAGTTTAAAATATTTTGTACCAAAAAGTGTTTTGTTACAAATGTTTAAAATATTTTTTAACAAAATATTATTTTATCGCAAAAGTTCAATATGTTTTGTAACGAAAAAGTGTCTTATTGCAAAAGTTCAACATATTTTACATTAGTTAGAGTTTATGAGTAATTCTTCTAATAATAAAGCATTGTGTATAATTTGGAATTTAAAATTTAAGTGATTAAAAAATAAGATGAAGCTGAAATTTGAGTTTTTTTATTTTTTGTTAAAATTTTTAAGCTATCCATTTCTTCTAAAATTTAGTTCTAATCTCCTAATTTTATTAACACACATGAAATAGAGAGGACGAAGACAAATAAACAAAGAAAGAAAAGCAGAGAATGAAGAAAAGAATAAAGAAAAGAGAAGAGCGATTGAAGGAGGAGAAGAGGACAATGTCAACAAAGAAGAAAATTGATGTCGTTACCATAGAAAAAGAGAGAGAAGAAAATGAGGGCGACGTCAATAAAGAGAGTCATCTGAGTTACTCAAAATTTATTTTATTTGTTCAATACTTTATTTTTCATAAATTATTATAGGTAATTAATTAAATTAATTTTTGATAATTTGAATTTAAATAAATTAAAACTCTTATATAATTTTTATAATTATATATTTTACATATTTAAAATTTTAATTTGAAAAATAATAGAAATTAGATATTTTGATTTGAATAATAAAAATTTTGTAATTAATTTTATAAAATAAAAAAATATTTATTATATTATTTTTAATTTTAAATTAAAATAATTACTTTAAATTAATTTATAAATTAATAAATAAATATTTTATATATTCTTAAAATAATTTTATTATAATACATTTAATTTTAAATTATTACTCTATCTTATAATTTTATTAAAATCTTTATACTATTCTTGTCTCTTTTTTTTCTCACTCTAACCCTAATTCTCAAATTAAACCCATATACTATATCCTTACTTACCCACTCACGGACAGAGAAAGAAAAAAAGGAACATAAAAGTAGAAGAACATGTTCATTCAAGTCTAATGTAAGAAGCAATACTCCTAAAAAAAAGTAAGAGCAACAAAAAAAAAAGTGCAACATTATTAAAGAATACATTTATATGTTTTTGTAGCAAAATGTCGGTGTCAAAGTTAAAAAGTTAAAAAAATTTGATGTTATTTTTCTGCACAATTCAAAACTTTCATTTCTACTCTTCCTCTTTTTCATCGTCGTCGTCTTCATCGTCTTCTTCTTTCACACTCTCATAATTATTGTTTCATCCTCTTAACAAAAACTTGGGTCATGATTAAGAAATTTCGATATTAAAATTAAGAGATTTTGGTGTCACATTAAAAAAATTCATCGTTTTCTTTTTTTTCATAATTTTTTTTATTTTACCCTTTTAAAAAGAATGAAAACAAAAAAATCAAATAAAAAAAAAAGAAAAAATACAATGCTGCAGAATCACCAGAAAGAGAAGAAAGAAAAGAAACAAAAACATAGCAACAATAGCAGCAACAAAAAAAATGATGATGAGAAGAAAACATACGAAAAAGAAGAAATACAAAATAGAAAAAAGAACGCGAAAAACGAAGAAGAGACATCGGAGAAATTGTTGAAGTGTGTACATACATTTTCACTAATAAAATTGATTTTTGTTAAATTTAAACTAACTTGATTAGACTTAGTTGCTAAAAAAATTTAAATATGTAACAAGACTAATAATAAGATTCTACTCAAAAGAACAAACAAACAAACCAAAACTAAATTAAAAAAATATTTTATTACGTTAGTTGCTTAAAATGATTTTTAATGGCGTAAAAAACTACCAAAAGAGTTAACTATTTCGTAATAGTATTTGTTGTGATAAGCACAAATCACAAATGAGGTGGATGCCTATTTATTATATGGATGGTTGTTTTTTCCCTATGAAAATATGAAGCTCCCAAGCCAAACTGAAATTAAATGAAGTTTAGAATAGTCAATACTTTACCTCTATAAATAGTGAGATCTCCAGTAGTATTGATGTACAACAACAGCAGCAATAATAAAATTCTCTCTCTCCCTTTATATTACTAAAAATATCTTTCTCTCTTTTTATTCTCTATGAGCAGTTTCTCTTTCTCTCTTTCTTTTGTTACTACTTATAAATATATGAATAATTTCTATTGAGCTAATTATATTAATATTAGAGTCTTCTATTTACACATCTTTATTTTATATTCAATATATCTTTTATTTATTTTTCAACACGTTATCAGCACGAGACTCTGATCAAATTTTAGGAATACTCCAGGTAACAAATTTTTATTATGTCGAAACTCTCTCATCTTGAATTTAATGCTCTTGATATATATGGAAACAATTATTTACCATGGATACTAGATGCTAAAATCCATCTTGATTCAATGGATCTTGAAGATACCATTAAGGCTGAAAATAATACATCCCAGAAGGATATAGCCAAAGGCATAATTTTTCTTCGTCATCATCTTGACGTATGATTGAAAAATGAATATCTTACATTAAAAGATCCTGTAGATCTGTGGAAAGACCTTGAAGAAAGGTACAATCATATGATACTTTCTCAAGCCCGATATGTTAGGAAAAACTTTCTCTACCTTCCATGCCTCGAATGTGCTCCTGCAGTAGCAATTGAGAAAAAAGATTTAAAAAAATTTTTTGAGCTAATTTCTTGCCTTCTTATTGTTGAGTGCAACAATGAGTTACTCTTAAAAGAATCATGAAGCGCGCCTAGTTGGCGCCGCCCCATTTCCTGAAATAAATGCGGTAAACTACCCCAGAAGAGGTAAATGACAAGGTTTTAGTAACAAGAGAAATTATAGAAGGAAAAAGGAATTATGTTCAAAAGAGAGGATCTCATTAAAAGTGGGACAAAGAAAGAAACAATGGGTAAAGTATATCAATTGAGGATAAATGCTTCCATTGTGGTGGAAAGGGCCATTGTCACGTACCTATCATACTCCAAGACACCTAGTTGAACTTTATCAAGCATCCTTGGAAAAAGGATGATAAAGGAAAGGAAACAAATTTTTGTTTCAAATGATGAAAATTCCACCACTTATTATGATGTATCTAATTTCTTTGAGGATCCTGAAGGAAATATTGTGTAACACCCTAACTACCAAAGCTCACGCTTCCGGCTGCGTAACTCTGATAGCTCGGACATTACGACGACACTTATACTATTTAATACTAAAATATGAGCCTGTTTAAAACTTTAAACCGCAATGCCGCTCCCAAAAAATACTTTCGTTCGATAACGTACATCCATAAATACCATACAACTTACAAAAACTCATAAAGAGTACATCCACATATATACATACATATATATATAAGTAATATTACAAACATAATCCAATACAATTCCTATCCCTCTTACAGGTTATATCAAGATAAAGGCGAGGGTACAATAAATCATAACTAAAACAATACAGAGCATCACAACAACAATTAAATAAGCTCTTCGTAACTTCTGCGCCCATATCCTGAAAGGGGAAAAATGTAGGGGGGTGAGAACATCATCCTCGAAAGGGTTCTCAGTAGAGGGTCTTTGGGAATTACTGTAATAGGATACATGAAGATAATCGCACCAGTGATTCATAACCGTCTTATGCCTCTTTTCAAAAACAACGGTTTACAATGAAAGTAAAGTCGAAAATCTTTTCGGAAAGAAGAACCGTTCAATTCTCAAAAACTCAAAAGCCTTTCACAGCGGTTTATCTAAGCGAAACCAAAATAGCCTTTCATATTTTATTCCAAACCAGAAACACAAAACCGAAATCAACCATCAGTTCATCTTATTCCAACCACGGCCCTAGGCCCAAACAATCCAACCAGCAACCAATCACCACAATCCAACAGAGTCACAAATGCAAACACAGATAGAAAGTTCAAGCACAAACAAACAGTTATTACAAGTAAAACAATTAGCAATTAATCACATAGGCAAACCAAGTATAATATGCACACCCAACCAATGTCACACAAATGCATATGATGCATGCCTGTCCCTAGTGGCTGATGATATCATCTGTCGGTTATAAAGCCAACCCGACAAGTCCTGGTAGCTAACCATTGGACTGTCCCTCTGTCGTGCATCCCCAACTCGAGTTATACTCATCATAAACTTGATCATAATCATGATCCATATCCATCACCCTCACTGGTGAATATTTATCCATTACCATCACTGGTGAATATTTATCCATCACCATCACTGGTGAATATTTATGGGGGCGAGCTCATCCGGGCCTTTCACAGTGCCCGGCCACACTTACGACATAGGGTCAACAGAGTATCAAGTCTCGACCTGGAGCACGTGGTGGCTAGCCACTGCTACTACCCAGGGAAACTCGTATCTCAGATAGTGGAAGTGCAACATTCACATTTATCAATGATTCAACATAAACATGCATTCAATCTCATCCATGGATCAACATCCATCTCAGCCATCCGGCTCACGGTTCAGTCCAGAACCAGCCAATATTCATATCATACACAGCCATTCCGGCTCACGGTTCAATCCAAAACCAACCAATATGTATAATCATACACAGCCATTCCGGCTCACAACAAAACAGCACTTCCACCATTCAACATCATTAAATTCATAAAGTCGGCATTTAAGCCATAAATCATTTCCTCAATTCATTTCACTTTGAAATCGAGTTTCAACTCTTTTCAGCCTTGGCTTTAAAGATCTCATTTCTCAAATCATTTTAGGCTCATAAGCCACTTTTACTCAAGGTAAATTCCCCTTTGAAAACAATGCCACTCTCGGCATCCTCTTTCCAAACTTCCATAACCATGGCAAGTTAAAGATTCTTTTTGGAAACACTCAAAATCATCCATTCAACAATGGGATTTTATAACAAAGTTTCTCGGCAGAGTCCCAAATCTTTAGGGGAGAATAACATATCTCATTTCGCCAAAATCATTTAAAATCATTAAAACATTGGCTTTCTGATTTGAGTAAGAAAATAGGATCTAAGCCAAACCGAGTCACATAACCTTTACTTCTTTCAAAACCATTTCCTTTACTTAAACAAAACCGGCTTCAATTCCATAATTAAATCTGAAGCGTTTCAAACTGATAAGAGAATCATTTTTGTTGTGTTAAACTAGAGTTCAAAAGATACTTTGAACCTTATTTAAAACGTCAAAATAATGAGGCTCATCAATCGAAATCCAATTCCTTTTAAAATCACGAAAACTCTCCCAAGGGACAATCTTTGTGTTTAATAGAGAAAAACATAAACCCGTTTTACCTTTTAAAACAGCCTCAAAGCAAAATTCTCTTTCAAATGACTTGTACCCAAAGACATACTGTTCTTCTTGGAAAATAAGGATAAATCATGATTCTCTTTTCAATAATTCTTTCAAAGCATAACTTCATTGCTTTCTTAATTGTTCTAAGTAAAGGTAATAAAGAAGCCATAATTTCACAATCTTCAAAATAGATAGGAAAGGCATTAAACTCAAAATTCCCCAATTAACATTTCAAATAAGGACTCGGGTTCTATAGAAATTTCGGCAGCACCTCCCCTAAAACTTGGACTTTTGCCACCCGGTTCGGGTCCCAACTAAACCGTTTCTCATTCCTTTTCAACAGCTCAAAACCAGAAATCAATTCAAAAGCAAGCTAAATCCAACAGTCGCCTCAGTGGCATATCTCAAGGAAGCCATTTCAAAAATCAACTCAATATCAACCGATTTAACTCATTTCCAAAGCTTTAAAGAATCGGTTCAGCAATAAATCATTTATCAAAACCAAATCAATTAAAGCAACACAGGCTGAATTTCAAGAGTATTCTATCTTCCACATCATCAAAATAATTGACTCAATTCAAACCAATCCTCAACGGATTAAACTCATTTCAAATCTTTAAAGAATCAACTTCAAACATTACATTTCACAAGCCACACAACAATTCGGCCAAACCAACATCCATAGTCATTCGAGTCAATCAAATAATACATAAGGCAGATACAATCACCAAATACACAATATCTCACATCAGTACCCATATGTAATAATTCCAATAATAAACTATAGTTTTTGGAAAGCGCCCCTACCTCGGCAAGCAAAACTTAACCCAAGCGTGTCAACAGAACTCTTTTTGCTCTGCCCGAAATCACCGGCAATCAGAACCCGACTCGGCTTGCTCTCTCGAAAGCAGAAACAGCTACAAGTGGCATAAGCAAACCGGATTCTAACTCCTAAAACCATTGACATCGCAAATACTTTATTACACGGAACAGAGCACAAACGCAGGGCTTTCGAAAATCGAAATACTCACTGAAATAACAAAACGAAGCAGCCGCAGCTCCCTATCAAACCGGCAGTGGGCTCCGTCAGTAACCCCAAGTGACAATCGCGAGCAAAAACACCGGTGACGGTAACTGTAACAACCACGCGGCGTTAACAACCTTTCCGGAATTCCAACAGAACAGAAACCAAACTCAAAGAACTTACCGGCAGTGGAACACGGTGGCAGTAGGGTCTCAAGTGGCAGAAGCTCAGCCCGGAGCTCCGGCGGTGATCCCGGAAGTCGCAGAACCACTCCCGGCGGTCAGGACACAGGGACACAGCTTCCTTCTCCGACCATGACACCTGCGGCGGCCTGAATTCTTTTCCGGCGACAGTGAGAACCCCAACAGCGTGGCGCGGTTCTGTCTGCTCCATAACACCACGGTGACCGGACCTCCAGCTCGCGTCGTCCTCCCTCCCAGCGGCGCTCAGTCTCAGCCTTCCTCCTCGACGCGATGCGGCGGCGACCGGCGCAGTCCGTGGCCCCATTGGGTGACGGCGGTGAGGCACGAACTCCCTCTCATGCGCCGCCCTCCACTGCTAGCCTCTACCTCTCCTCGTGCAAAGATAGCAACGACGGCGCTGGACTCGCGGCAAGGACGACGGTGCGGATGACTGAATCGGTGGCAAATCGGTAGCGCGACGACGAGGAGCCGGACGTGGTGGCAGAATGCGGCTGGCCGGTGAGCTGCTGCTTCCCCGGTGCTCTTCCTCCCTTCCGGATCTCCTTCTCCTATCAGATCTCTCTTTCTCTTTGTTTCTTTCTTTCATGGAAATCAAAGCAAAGCTGTGTATTACCGCTGCTTGTTAGAATGGAGGGGCTGTAGCAGTTTGGGGAAACCGGGTCAGGGGAACCGGGTAGGGTTTTTAGGGTTTCATTTCTTTTTCAAAATAATTAGGGTTAGGGGCATATTGGTAATTTCACATAAAATTGGGAATAATATAGTAATTGAAACCCAAATTAAACCCAACACTATTTGTACATAGAAAATACTATTTGCTCATCAATTTCACAAATTATTTTCAATAAAATGCCCAAATCTAAAAATTAGAAATAATATACTTAATTTCTTCATTTTTTCAAAATAGCAGTAATAATATTTAAAATATTATTTATCTAATCCAAATCATATAAAATCCTTATTATTTCATAACTATCAACTTTATAATTTAAATATAGAAAATAACCCAATAATTATAAAATTGGATAATAATCATAACTTATCTCAAATCCAATAAATCAAAACTTGCCTTAATTATCTTTAATAAAATAATCTCTGAAATTAAGGCTATAAATAACTGTAGGATTTGAGACTTGATCATAATAAGACTTTTCAAAGATTCTGGGTCTTACATTCTACCCACCTTTTTAAAAATTTTCGCCCTCGAAAATTGATACAAAACGAAAGAAATTCCATAACAGTTCACCTTTGAACACATTTAAGGAAGAAGCAAAAATATCTGAAAATATAATCATATATACGATTTTCAAATACTTTGATTGTCATAAGCATAAGGATGTAAAGGTAGGAGTGTGATTGCAAAGCAAACGTTACAAGGTAGGCTCAATGCAAAAGATAACATGGGCCAATCATGTGATAGAAGGGCAAGGCATCAAAGGCTATCAAACAGGATGGAGTTAAAACGACGTGCTCAACCTCCGCACACTAATCTCATATCCACCTCAAGGCTTCAACTTTCCAACTCCGTCAAACACTTTTCAACCTCATAGCCAAACATAAGCCTAACACCCGCAAGCTCGTTTGCAAGGGATAAAACACCCACAACTCATCATAACGTTACACACCTACCGCTTTACCTTCCATATATACATATCACGTCTTAAAGAACTAACGCATCGCGTTACTACGTCTATAAGTCGCACGTGATACCAAAACAATTCTCGAGTCTACTCAGAAGAATATGAGATCTTAGAAAGGAGAGACGGATGTCAAAGACAATAGTCATAGATTTGAAAGAATATATCCAATCCCAGATAAACATGGATGTTCAAGCAATAAAGTTTGCTAGACATAATTCAATTGACAACTTCAAAGATAACCCTTAGATCAAAGAAGTTCAATAGGATCAACAAGAAGATAACCAGCGCATCATCTTGAAATAAACTCAAACTGAGTCGATGAAGTATGAGGTTTACAAAAGAGAATATCTCAAACCCAAGGCAAAGCTCACAAAACTCAAGGGCATGATTAAAAATACTTCTGAATACATTGTTCTTAAAAGAATCGAAAACTTGCAGGAAAATCACCTCGCAGTCTAAAAGAAAAGTTAAGCAACAAATGTCCTTCAAGAGAGTAACAAAAGCATAAATGTGGCTTTACTTCAATACAATTCCATGTTGAAGTAGATTTTGTAGAGTTCCAAAAACAAATGCACACAACTTTGGCTAAGAGCTAAAATATTTCCTCAAATATTTTAGAAAGATAATTAAATGCACAACTTAACCAAAAGCAGTTCATAAAAACTCGGAAATAATCAGATGCTTGTTCAAAATTCTCAAAACTTCATATTCAAACAAGCATGTATAACATTTATAGCAAGTACGAAAGAGGAAGTTAAACTCTTTTTAGAAAAGAAACTCCGAGATAAAAATTTGCTTACAATCTGGTAAGGAAACAAGTGGTGCGTTACAAACAAACCGGTTTCCACTAAACAAGGAAACTTTCCAAAACCTCATTTAAAATAGCGCATGCCGATTTTTAAATTAACTTCATCAATATTGAACAATGGTTTCAATCTAAATCAAGAAACAGAAAATAAATTCCGTTTAAAACTTCTTACAAGAGAATTCAAAACTTCTTTAAAAAGTCCAAAACAAGACTCCAAAAGTGTTCTTGAAATCCCCATCCCATAAGAACATTCAAGAAGTTTAAGATGTACTAAAAAGGAGTCAAGCCATGCAAGAAAGGGTCTTAAATCAAAGTAGTTCAAACAAGATTCACTAGGCATGAGTCATCAAACAAGCTTTCAATTGACTCCAAATGAATATAAAAGTCATAGGAAAGACAACTCAATCATTAGTAATTCCTCAAGAATAAATCTTTGACTAAAAACTCTTGTAGAGATAATGAGAGAATAAACGATGCACTATTTTGAAACGAATCAAACTGACTCACATAAGAATGGGATTCACAAGAGAGGACAAACCAAGATCAATGGTAATTTCACAAGATGTAAAAGATTAGTTAAAAACAGAATCATGTATAACATTCATAGAGGTGAAAAGCTTAAGAAGGAGCGAGTCTGATCATAAGAAGAAAGCTATGAGTCCAACATTTTCAAAAGAACAACAATAGCATAAACCATGTAGTATGCTAAATCAAACTCAAATCAAAATGAATTAAGTAAAGTTTATCAAATGAAACTCAACCGGGATAAAAGCGAGAAATCCCCTTTCTTTCCAGAATTTTGAAGAATACCTCAAATACGTAATCAAATGAAGATGTACATTGGAACTATTGTAAAGTTACTAGAAAGTCAATTTGTATTTTAAGTAGGTGCAGTTCTATAAACCAGTAAAGGTACAGGCGAGGCATTTGAAATAAATAGTTGTTAAACTGTATAAGAAATCTTCAAAGTTCCACATATAGATAAGTGTATATCTAGTCAACAGCAATTTTTATAAAAATCCCAAAATTAGCTGTAATCACTGTCAAATAAGAGGAAAACTGAATCAACAAGTTCTCTAAGAATGAACTCGGAACCCAGAGTTAAAAGTCACAGCACATTAAGACAAGTTCAAGACTATATCAAAGAATACTTGAATCAAGAACTCAAACAGAGGAAGACAGATGCATCAAGGATTCTAAACAAGCATATGCACTTAAGATCATTCAAGAATGCATATGAATAGAAGAATAGAGTGGAAACATCAAATTACTTTTCAAGAGGAGTACCAAACAAGAACTTCAAGTTAGGATATAAAAGAACAGGTCGACTCGAACAGAATTCAAGACACATAACTGAATAGCCTCGAGAAAAAGTTTCTATCGTTCCCAACACCCGCGATTCGCTTTACTCAAAACTCGTATATCATCTATGATAACCCATTAGTGCTCTCATATACATAATTCACTAGTATTAAGCCGGCCGAACTTAATATCAGGAATTATGCAATGCAAGACTAACAGCGTTAATCAATAGACTGTCATGTGCATAAAGCTCTAATTCTCGTCATTCGACAAGACCTAATACATGACGAACGCTCAGAGTATGCAACTGAAGCATAGTCAGTCCATTCCTCAGGCTCTACAGGAAGAACTGCTCTGATACCATAATGTAACACCCTAACTACCAAAGCTCACGCTTCCGGCTGCGTAACTCTGATAGCTCGGACATTACGACGACACTTATACTATTTAATACTAAAATATGAGCCTGTTTAAAACTTTAAACCGCAATGCCGCTCCCAAAAAATACTTTCGTTCGATAACGTACATCCATAAATACCATACAACTTACAAAAACTCATAAAGAGTACATCCACATATATACATACATATATATATAAGTAATATTACAAACATAATCCAATACAATTCCTATCCCTCTTACAGGTTATATCAAGATAAAGGCGAGGGTACAATAAATCATAACTAAAACAATACAGAGCATCACAACAACAATTAAATAAGCTCTTCGTAACTTCTGCGCCCATATCCTGAAAGGGGAAAAATGTAGGGGGGTGAGAACATCATCCTCGAAAGGGTTCTCAGTAGAGGGTTTTTGGGAATTACTGTAATAGGATACATGAAGATAATCGCACCAGTGATTCATAACCGTCTTATGCCTCTTTTCAAAAACAACGGTTTACAATGAAAGTAAAGTCGAAAATCTTTTCGGAAAGAACCGTTCAATTCTCAAAAACTCAAAAGCCTTTCACAGCGGTTTATCTAAGCGAAACCAAAATAGCCTTTCATATTTTATTCCAAACCAGAAACACAAAACCGAAATCAACCATCAGTTCATCTTATTCCAACCACGGCCCTAGGCCCAAACAATCCAACCAGCAACCAATCACCACAATCCAACAGAGTCCCAAATGCAAACACAGATAGAAAGTTCAAGCACAAACAAACAGTTATTACAAGTAAAACAATTAGCAATTAATCACATATGCAAACCAAGTATAATATGCACACCCAACCAATGTCACACAAATGCATATGATGCATGCCTGTCCCTAGTGGCTGATGATATCATCTGTCGGTTATAAAGCCAACCCGACAAGTCCTGGTAGCTAACCATTGGACTGTCCCTCTGTCGTGCATCCCCAACTCGAGTTATACTCATCATAAACTTGATCATAATCATGATCCATATCCATCACCCTCACTGGTGAATATTTATCCATCACCATCACTGGTGAATATTTATCCATCACCATCACTGGTGAATATTTATGGGGGCGAGCTCATCCGGGCCTTTCACAGTGCCCGGCCACACTTACGACATAGGGTCAACAGAGTATCAAGTCTCGACCTGGAGCACGTGGTGGCTAGCCACTGCTACTACCCAGGGAAACTCGTATCTCAGATAGTGGAAGTGCAACATTCACATTTATCAATGATTCAGCATAAACATGCATTCAATCTCATCCATGGATCAACATCCATCTCAGCCATCCGGCTCACGGTTCAGTCCAGAACCAGCCAATATTCATATCATACACAGCCATTCCGGCTCACGGTTCAATCCAAAACCAACCAATATGTATAATCATACACAGCCATTCCGGCTCACAACAAAACAGCACTTCCACCATTCAACATCATTAAATTCATAAAGTCGGCATTTAAGCCATAAATCATTTCCTCAATTCATTTCACTTTGAAATCGAGTTTCAACTCTTTTCAGCCTTGGCTTTAAAGATCTCATTTCTCAAATCATTTTAGGCTCATAAGCCACTTTTACTCAAGGTAAATTCCCCTTTGAAAACAATGCCACTCTCGGCATCCTCTTTCCAAACTTCCATAACCATGGCAAGTTAAAGATTCTTTTTGGAAACACTCAAAATCATCCATTCAACAATGGGATTTTATAACAAAGTTTCTCGGCAGAGTCCCAAATCTTTAGGGGAGAATAACATATCTCATTTCGCCAAAATCATTTAAAATCATTAAAACATTGGCTTTCTGATTTGAGTAAGAAAATAGGATCTAAGCCAAACCGAGTCACGTAACCTTTACTTCTTTCAAAACCATTTCCTTTACTTAAACAAAACCGGCTTCAATTCCATAATTAAATCTGAAGCGTTTCAAACTGATAAGAGAATCATTTTTGTTGTGTTAAACTAGAGTTCAAAAGATACTTTGAACCTTATTTAAAACGTCAAAATAATGAGGCTCATCAATCGAAATCCAATTCCTTTTAAAATCACGAAAACTCTCCCAAGGGACAATCTTTGTGTTTAATAGAGAAAAACATAAACCCGTTTTACCTTTTAAAACAGCCTCAAAGCAAAATTCTCTTTCAAATGACTTGTACCCAAAGACATACTGTTCTTCTTGGAAAATAAGGATAAATCATGATTCTCTTTTCAATAATTCTTTCAAAGCATAACTTCATTGCTTTCTTAATTGTTCTAAGTAAAGGTAATAAAGAAGCCATAATTTCACAATCTTCAAAATAGATAGGAAAGGCATTAAACTCAAAATTCCCCAATTAACATTTCAAATAAGGACTCGGGTTCTATAGAAATTTCGGCAGCACCTCCCCTAAAACTTGGACTTTTGCCACCCGGTTCGGGTCCCAACTAAACCGTTTCTCATTCCTTTTCAACAGCTCAAAACCAGAAATCAATTCAAAAGCAAGCTAAATCCAACAGTCGCCTCAGTGGCATATCTCAAGGAAGCCATTTCAAAAATCAACTCAATATCAACCGATTTAACTCATTTCCAAAGCTTTAAAGAATCGGTTCAGCAATAAATCATTTATCAAAACCAAATCAATTAAAGCAACACAGGCTGAATTTCAAGAGTATTCTATCTTCCACATCATCAAAATAATTGACTCAATTCAAACCAATCCTCAACGGATTAAACTCATTTCAAATCTTTAAAGAATCAACTTCAAACATTACATTTCACAAGCCACACAACAATTCGGCCAAACCAACATCCATAGTCATTCGAGTCAATCAAATAATACATAAGGCAGATACAATCACCAAATACACAATATCTCACATCAGTACCCATATGTAATAATTCCAATAATAAACTATAGTTTTTGGAAAGCGCCCCTACCTCGGCAAGCAAAACTTAACCCAAGCGTGTCAACAGAACTCTTTTTGCTCTGCCCGAAATCACCGGCAATCAGAACCCGACTCGGCTTGCTCTCTCGAAAGCAGAAACAGCTACAAGTGGCATAAGCAAACCGGATTCTAACTCCTAAAACCATTGACATCGCAAATACTTTATTACACGGAACAGAGCACAAACGCAGGGCTTTCGAAAATCGAAATACTCACTGAAATAACAAAACGAAGCAGCCGCAGCTCCCTATCAAACCGGCAGTGGGCTCCGTCAGTAACCCCAAGTGACAATCGCGAGCAAAAACACCGGTGACGGTAACTGTAACAACCACGCGGCGTTAACAACCTTTCCGGAATTCCAACAGAACAGAAACCAAACTCAAAGAACTTACCGGCAGTGGAACACGGTGGCAGTAGGGTCTCAAGTGGCAGAAGCTCAGCCCGGAGCTCCGGCGGTGATCCCGGAAGTCGCAGAACCACTCCCGGCGGTCAGGACACAGGGACACAGCTTCCTTCTCCGACCATGACACCTGCGGCGGCCTGAATTCTTTTCCGGCGACAGTGAGAACCCCAACAGCGTGGCGCGGTTCTGTCTGCTCCATAACACCACGGTGACCGGACCTCCAGCTCGCGTCGTCCTCCCTCCCAGCGGCGCTCAGTCTCAGCCTTCCTCCTCGACGCGACGCGGCGGCGACCGGCGCAGTCCGTGGCCCCATTGGGTGATGGCGGTGAGGCACGAACTCCCTCTCATGCGCCGCCCTCCACTGCTAGCCTCTACCTCTCCTCGTGCAAAGATAGCAACGACGGCGCTGGACTCGCGGCAAGGACGACGGCGCGGATGATTGGATCGGTGGCAAATCGGTAGCGCGACGACGAGGAGCCGGACGTGGTGGCAGAATGCGGCTGGCCGGTGAGCTGCTGCTTCCCCGGTGCTCTTCCTCCCTTCCGGATCTCCTTCTCCTATCAGATCTCTCTTTCTCTTTGTTTCTTTCTTTCATGGAAATTAAAGCAAAGCTGTGTATTACCGCTGCTTGTTGGAATGGAGGGGCTGTAGCAGTTTGGGGAAACCGGGTCAGGGGAACCGGGTAGGGTTTTTAGGGTTTCATTTCTTTTTCAAAATAATTAGGGTTAGGGGCATATTGGTAATTTCACATAAAATTGGGAATAATATAGTAATTGAAACCCAAATTAAACCCAACACTATTTGTACATAGAAAATACTATTTGCTCATCAATTTCACAAATTATTTTCAATAAAATGCCCAAATCTAAAAATTAGAAATAATATACTTAATTTCTTCATTTTTTCAAAATAGCAGTAATAATATTTAAAATATTATTTATCTAATCCAAATCATATAAAATCCTTATTATTTCATAACTATCAACTTTATAATTTAAATATAGAAAATAACCCAATAATTATAAAATTGGATAATAATCATAACTTATCTCAAATCCAATAAATCAAAACTTGCCTTAATTATCTTTAATAAAATAATCTCTGAAATTAAGGCTATAAATAACTGTAGGATTTGAGACTTGATCATAATAAGACTTTTCAAAGATTCTGGGTCTTACATATTGGCTATTTGATCAATGATGGAATAGTTTGATATGTGTATGTGTTTGTTAAGTATTCATGTGAATAATTTTACTGTGCATGTACTGCTACTCATTTTATTATTATTATCATTTGTCTTTGAAGAAAAATGGCAAGGACATATTCTGAAGATATTTGCCTTGCGGATAGTGCAAGTTCGCACACTATTCTTAAAAGTAATATATATTTTACCCACCTTGTGCCAAAAGAAGAATGTATTAATACTATTATTGGCTCAGGCAATGTGATTGAAGGCTCCGGAAGAGCTATAATTTTGTTTTTCGGAGGAACAAAATTCATAATAAATAATGCACTGTTGTCTACCAAGTCTCGAAAAAACTTGTTGAGCTTTAAAGATATTCGCCAAAATGGATATCATATTGAGACTATGAATGAGGGAAGTTATGAGTACTTATATATTACAACTCATGATTCAAATAAAAAGGTTATATTAGAAAAGTTGCCCTCACTTTCATCTGGGTTATATTATTCCAAGATTAGTGCAATTGAATCACATGCCATTGTAAACCAGAAGTTTACTAGCCCAAATGATTTCATAACTTGGCACGACCGATTGGGTCATCTGGGAACAACCATGATGAGGAGAATTATTGACAACTCCCATGGACATTTACTAAAGAACCAGAAGATTCTTAAATCTAGTGAATTTTGTTATACTGCATGTTCTCAAGGGAAGTTAATTTTAAGGCCATCACCAGTAAAGATTGAATTTGAGTCCCCTGAATTTCTAGAAAGGATTCAAGGTGATATATGTGGACCTATTCATCCATCATGTGGATCTTTTAGATATTTTATGGTTCTGATAGACGCATCTTCGAGATGGTCACATGTGTGCTTATTGTCTTCTCGCAACCTAGCGTTTGAGAGATTACTGGCTCAAATTATTCGATTAAAAGCACAATTTTCAGAAAATCCAATCAAAGCAATTCGTCTTGATAATGCTGGTGAATTTATTTCCAAGCTTTTGATGCTTATTGTATGGCTAATGGAATAAGTGTTGAACATCCAGTAGCTTATGTTCACACACAAAATGGGTTAGCAGAATCACTTATTAAACGCCTCCAATTAATTGCTAGACCCTTGCTTATGAGAACAAATCTCCCAACCTCGGTTTGGGGGCATGCTATTTTATATGCCGCAGCACTTATTCATTTGAGGCCAACGAGTTACCATCAGTTCTCTCCTATGCAATTAGCTTTTGGCCAGCTGCCAAATGTTTCCCATTTAAGAATATTCGGATGTCCGATATATGTTCCCATTGCACCACCTAATCGCACCAAAATGGGACTCCAAAGAAAATTGGGGATATATATTGGATATGATTCTCCCTCTATAGTGAGGTATCTTGAGATACAAACCGGAGATGTATTTAAAGCCCGGTTTGCAGATTGTCATTTTGAGAATCAAAATTTCCAACATTAGGGGGAGAGACTAAGCTTCCTGAAAAGGAACTTAATTGGAATGCATCATCGTTGATGCATTTAGATCCTCGATCAAGGCAATGTGAACTAGAAGTCAAAAGATTATACATTTGCAAAGAAATACAAATGAATTGCCTGATGCATTTTCCGATACAAAGAGGATAACCAAATCTTATATACCAGCAAAAAATGCCCAATTCGAATTGATGTCTCAGTAGGACAAGTAGCCACTGAAGCAAATTCACGCCAGAAGCATGGCAGGGCGGAAAATGCCCCAATTCGAATTGATGTCCTAGTAGGACAAATAGCCACTGAAGCAAATACACGCCAGAAGCGTGGCAGGCCTGTCGGTTCCAAAGATAAAAATCCTCGAAAGAGAAAAGAGGTAAATACTGTTCCTGTTGAAAAGGACATAGTAGAGACACCTGCAGTTGTCCAAAATTATGATAAAGTTTTAACGCCAGAAGACATTTAGGTACCTGAAAATTGTGAAAATGACAAGATCTCGATAAATTATGTCTTTACAGGAGAGAAATGGGACCGAAATAAGACAATTGTCAATGAAATATTTGCATATAATGTGGCATTAAATATCATTCATGAAAGTAAGGATCTTGAGCCAAGATCAGTCAAAGAATGTCGACAAAGGAATGATTGGCCAAAATGGAAAGAAGCCATGAAGGCTGAGTTAGACTCACTTGCAAAACGTGAAGTCTTTAGACCTGTAGTCCGTACACCAGAAGATGTAAAACTTGTTGGATACCGATGGGTATTTGTGAGAAAACGAAATGAGAAAAATGAAGTTGTGCGCTATAAAGCCCGACTTGTGGCACAAGGTTTTTCACAAAGGCCCGGTATAGATTATGAAGAAACGTATTCCCCTGTAGTGGATGCGATAACATTGCGTTATTTGATCAGTTTATCTGCATATCATAAACTGCATATGCATTTAATGGATGTGGTAACAACCTACTTATACGGCTCATTAGATCGGGATATCTATATAAAAGTCCCTGAAGGACTAAAGATATCTAAACCATCCAATGAATATTCGCAAGGGTTATACTCAGTCAAATTGCAAAGATCTTTATATGGTCTAAAGCAATCTGGGCGAATGTGGTATAATCGTCTTACTGAGTATCTGACCAAAAACGGTTTCAAGAATGATGATATATGTCCGTGTGTGTTCATAAAGAATTCTGCATCTGGGTTTATTATAATTGTTGTGTACGTTGATGATTTAAATATCATTCGGACTCCTGAAGAGATTCCAACAATTATAAAAACTCTAAAAGAAGAGTTTGAGATGAAAGATCTTGGAAAGACTAAATTTTGTCTCGACTTGCAGATCGAGCATATAAAAAATGGGATCTTTATTCATCAAACAACATACACAGAGAAGATCTTGAAAAGATTTTATATGGATAAGTCACATCCTTTGAGTACCCCAATGATCGTAAGGTCTTTGGATCAATTCCATCCTAAGAAGAAGAAAATGAAGATATCCTTGGTCCTGAAGTACCATATCTTAGTGCCATTGGAGCGCTAATATATCTTGCTAATAATACGCGACCTGACATATTATTTGCGGTGAATTTACTAGCAAGGTATAGTTCCTCTCCAACCAGAAGACATTGGAGTGGAATCAAGCAAATCTTTCGATACCTTCATGGAACGGTTGATATGGGATTGTTTTATCCCTATGGATCCAAGTCACAATTAGTTGGCTATGCAGATGCTGGATACTTGTTTGATCTACATAAAGGGAGATCTCAAAAAGGATACCTATTCACATATGGTGGTACAGCTATATCATGGAGGTCCACGAAACAGACGATTGCTGCAACATCCTCTAATCATGCCGAAATACTAGCGATACATGAAGCTAGTCGCGAGTGTTTTTGGCTCAGGAGTTTGATCCAATATATTCTGTCATCATGTGGACTGATTGATCATAAGATAGCTCCAACTGTCCTGTTTGAAGATAATACAGCATGCATTGCTCAGTTTAAAGGCAGATACATCAAAGGTGATAGAACAAAGCATATTTCTCCCAAATTCTTCTTCACTCATGATCTTCAAAATCAAGGGACAATTGATGTCCAGCAGATCCGCTCAAGTAACAATCTGGCAGATTTATTTACAAAGTCACTCCCAAAATCCTCCTTTGAAAGATTGGTACATGAGATTGGGATGCGCCGATTTCGAGACATTAAATGATGTCGACATGAGGGGGAGACTGTACTCTTTTTTTCCTTGTTCAGGTTTTTTTTCCATTGGGTTTTTCTTGACAAGGTTTTTAATGAGGCAGTCCCCATCACTAAAGGATATTATACTCTTTTTCCTTCACTAAAGTTTTTTTTTTCCACTGAATTTTTCTTTAGTAAAGTTTTAATGAGGCATATTCCTAAATGATCATCTAAGGGGAGTGTTGTGATAAGCACAAATCACAAATGAGATGGACGCCCATTTATTATATGGACGGCTATTTTTTTTTCCTATGAAAATATGAATCTCTCAAGCCAAACTGAAATTAAATGAAGCTTGGAATAGTCAATACTTTACCTCTATAAATAATGAGGTCTCCAATAGTATTGATGTACAACAACAACAGCAATAATAAAATTCTCTCTCTCCCTTTATATTACTAAAATTATCTTTTTCTCTTTTTATTCTCTATGAACAGTTTCTCTTTCTCTCTTTCTATTGTTACTACTTATAAATATATGAATAATTTCTATTAAACTAATTATATTAATATTAGAGTCTTCTATTTACACATTTTTATTTTATATTTAATATATCTTTTTTTTATTTTCCAACAGTATTGACTATTTTCATTACAACAAAAATAGTTTTCGGGTGTCTAATTATGGCAGCATCATGTCACTTTCCCATGGTTTTAAACATTTATTTGAAATTATAAATTTATAAGTGAGGTTGGATACTTGGATTGGAATGACCCAACTAATAACCTGTCCTTTTCCTTGTTTTCATTTTATTTTTTGTTTGCATTTGGTCTCTGTTTCTTATATTTCCCCACTTAATACTGTAATGACTTTAGCCCTTTTGCTTTATAAAATGCAAACCCTTGTGCCATCTCATTCTGGTACTAAAACCAACAGACTACTGGATTTTATTTGTCTATTTTTATTTTATTAAAATAAAAATAAAATCGTTCAAACAAGGGAATAACTCTTAATTTTAATTGGTAATAAGTATTAAAATTATATACATTTAGTTAAAACTCAGCTATCTATTAGTCAATTTTAACTTTTTTTAATTTTAAATTAGTTATATATATATATATATATATATATATATATATTGGATTTTTTTTATTTATAAAATAAAAAAATTATTATTTTTCCCAACATAATTTTTGGACTTTAATTCCCAAAATACGATTTTTTTTTGCATTTAAGCAAGTTTGTCGGACCCGGCGAACTTTATGAAAATGGACAAGTTTGCCTAACTCCCGGTGATCTTTCTCTTAAGTTTTTTTTAAATCCGCGTTTTTAATCAATTATAATCATCTCCAAATAGTATATAAACCTACAAACAGTATATAGGAATACACAAAACTATACAGACAACAAGCATGACTTTTTCAAGGATTTTTTTTTAATTATAAATTAAAAAAAAGCCATATTTAACAATGGCAACTATTATTATCGTCTCTAAAAATATATAAGTACACCGGGATAAGCCATATTTAACAAAAAAAATTAATTATAAATTAAAAAATAACTATTTTCCAAAAATAACAAGAATTGTTATCCTGTGTACTTTTTGTGTACTCTTATGTACTCTGGAAATGATAATAATGGTTCCATTGTTAACTTTCTAATTTGTATATTTGAAGTGGATTATTTTTGGAAAATAATTATTTTTTTAATTTATAATTAAAATTTTTTTGTTAAATATGACTTATTTCAGTGTACCTATGTATTTTTAGAGACGATAACAATGGTTGCCATTGTTAAATATGACTTTTTTTTTTTTTAATTTATAATTAAAAAAATCTTTGAAGAAGTAATGCTTGTTGTCCGTGTAATTTTGTGTATTCTTATATACTGTTTGTAGATATATATACTATTTAGAGATGATAATAATGGATAAAAAACATGAATTTGAAAAAACTTAAGAGGGAGTTCACTGGGGTTAGGCGAACTTGCCCATTTTTATAGAGTTTGCCGGGGTCTGACAAACTTGCTTAAATGCCAAACAAAAAATTATATTTTAAAAATTAAAGTCCAAAAATCATATTAAAAAAATAATAATTTTTTTATTTTATAAATGAAAAAATTCCTATATTTTTTAGATTCTCTAAATATCATTCTTGTTCTTGTCACTATTACCACAACTTTACTCTCCATGGGCAGCTACCTTCTCCCAAAAGATACTTTTTAGTGATCACTTACTAAAAAAATTAAGCAAATTAAAAATTTAAAAAAGTTAAACTTTTAAAATTAAAAAATATAAACCTAACACATAAACAAAATTTTTCAAATCATTCAAATGAGCATCTAAAATCTAACATTAAAAAATCTTCCAAAACTCCGATTGAAAATAAATTCAAAAGTAAGAGAGCATTCAAAACAAAGGAAAAATTGATAGCATCTAAAATTTCATATAATTGAACATCCAAAATTCTAAATAATCAAACATAAAAATTCATTTAATCAAGCATTTAAAATTTTATCTAACCAAGTATCTAAAATCTTACTAAAAAGAATATCCAAAAATGAAATATCTATATTGAGACATAAAAGATTATAAATTTATTAAGATTCATTTATGTGAGCTTAAATATTAAAAAATTCAAACTTAATGCATCTAAAAAACCTCCAAACCATGTAAAAAAAATCCAAAACTTAATACAAAAGAATGTTGAGTTTGGATAACTAATAAATGATTAAAATGATAAACCAATATTATTATGTAATTATCAATTATTTGTATAATGTATTTGGTTTAGTGTGCAGAAAACAATTTGATCAAAGCCAACCAAAAAAATATGAAATTGAGTCCAAAACAGATCTGGCCCACATAAGCACACAATATGATCCAAACATTGAACATCCATAAACAAAAGTCTCAAACACATTCCCACCAGAAATGAGAATATGAGAAAATAAAGAAATGAGCCCAAATTTCTTTCAAGCCCTATTCAATCACTAACACTCACACTATAAGAAATTTGAACTCCAAGTTCAGTTCATTTTAATCTCACTTAGCTTCCACCGAAAGTCAAATTCTTTCTTCCCTTTTCTCTCTCTTTTGATCACGTCATTCAAAAAAGAAGAAAGAAAAAATGGAAACTGCAGAAGCTAGGTTATGGAGAAAGGCAAAAGATTGTTTTCAAATCTAGGCAAAGAAGAAGGGCTACAATCAAGAAGCTATTCTCTCTGGGTCTGAGGATGTCAAAAGTCTTCTTTCTCCATTTATGCTTCACCAAGGAAACGTGAAGAAATCTACCAAGTCTCAAGCTCAAATCAAGCTGCCATGGAGACAGTGGAGTCAAACATGGTCAGAAGCTCATCAACATTCAGAAATAAATTTTGGGCCAAAGTCAAGCTCAACGATCAAGATCTATAGAGCTTCAAGAAAAAAGATGAAAGAGAAGGTCAGATGCATGTCTCAAATTCGGTCTTCTATCTCTCTCTAACGACGAAGCCGCAGTAAGCTCAGATGGAGAAGAAGACAGCATAGGGTTGAACTTGATTTAAACTTGGAAGCTTCACTCTTCTATAATAACGATGAATGCCAATGGTTGAAGGCAAAAGAGTAGAACAGAGTACATGATTCAGTTCTCATAGCAACCTAAGCTGGTTGAGTTCTTCTCCTTCATGATTTACATGTTGTATTTCTTTTTCTCAGTTTAATCTGTCTGTGTCTCATTGAAAAAGGAAAACATCGTGAGGTTTGTAAGAAAAAACCAATGAGAGGTAAAAGGCAGTGAGTTAAACTATGAGAAAAAGCCATAAGATGTCTAAGATGTTCTTTGTACATCTTTTTGTTTTGTATCATGATCCTGTGGGGATTCCCTTACAAGTTGGGTTAGTACTTGGCTGTTGAAAGCTAGGTTGAGTCCTAGTCAAATTTAGATTGGGTTAGAATCTGAATTTGTCCCAAATAAGATTGGGTAGATCCTATGGAAGTATTGGTGTTTGTAATCTTGTGAAAAAGATAGTAAAATTCCATCACAATTATAATGGAGACTGGATGTAGGTTACATTGCACTTAGTAGCTGAACCAGGATATATCTGTGTGTCACTCCTTCCTCTCTACTCTAATTCTGTTTTAGGAGACAAAAATGGGAGTCTCGTTTCTCAACAGGAGACAAAAGTAAAAGTATCTCTTAAAGTTCTATTAATGATACAAAAGTGTTTTTCAGCAGCAAAAGAGGCCAAGATTCAACCCCCTCTTCTCTTAACCACTGATAACCATAAAAAAATATTCAAAACATTACTGAAAAGAACATCCAAGCGTGATGAAACACCTATATCAAAACATCAAAAGTAAAAAAGATTATTAAATTAATTTATGTTAAATTAAAACTCCAAAAATTAAAAAGACATAAACCTAACACATTTTTAAACTACTCAAGCCATTCAAATGAACATACAAAATCTAATACCATAAGAAATTTCAAACTATACTAAAAAATCATCCAAAATATTTATCATAATACATCAAAATATACAAATTTAGACAGTTATCGTGAAAACATTAGGAAAAAAATATGAAGGACCTCTTTGTTTTGAATATGTCGAAGCAGATCAGAGATGGTGTCAATGGCAATGAGCCAGAAAGGTAAAAGAGAGAACGAGAGAAAAGAAAACATGGTAGCAATGGCAAGAGCAAGCAAAATAAGAGAAGGAGACAGCAAGAACGACGATTTCAGATCTGGACAGTGATGACAACAACAATAACTTGAACTCTTCGATGAGCACAATGATGTAGTAGATCTTGCAATTGTGGTTGTTGTAGCAGAAAACAAACAAAAAGGGTGAAAGAAAGAGACATAGCAAATGGGAGGTGATGATAATGATGAGAGAAAATAAAACCAAAGAGCTGAAAGTGATGATTTCATATCTAGCTGGATAAAGCATCAATAATGTTAGGTATAAATAAATGTAAGAAGAATGATGAGGATTTGGATGGCAATAAATATAGGTTCAAATCTAGATGTCAACAACAATTGCATAGGGATATTGATGCACTCTAGAGGGTTTCAACGACAGTGCTTGCGTTGATGGAGAAGGAGACGACTCTAGATAGAGGCTCAAAACCATGAAGAGGAAGATAGAAATTTTGTGTGTAGAGGTGTAAGTGGGTATGGATAACTCGGTTACGCAATAAATTCTAGGTTCGATTGCCCGATTATTTCTAGGGTACTCGATTATTCGAACCGATCTAATTTGGATTTGAGCGGTTCGAATCTAGTCACTACACTAATCCGATGTAACTTGAATCGACCCAATTTAATTGGTTTGGGTCTCAAATTCAGCAAAAGATAACTCAGTTCGACTCGATTATACCCTTATTTGTGGGAGATAGAGGAGGCTAAAAGAAAAAATCTAGGAGGAAAAAGAGAGAAGAGTGAGTGACTAAGAATTAAGGTACAACAAGGTAACAAATAGGTTGAGGAAGAAAAGAATGATATACGCTAATAATATATGACTTATTTTTGAAAATATTAGACGTTGTATGTTAGCTCTATAGTCTCTCTCACATATTTTTTTAAGAATAAAGTATAATTTTTGTTGTTAAAATTTTTGAAAAAATTTAAAAATATTTTTAATATTTAATTTACTTTAATTTTATCCCTAACATTTTAAATATGTTTTAATTATATCCTTAAGAGTTAATACTATTAACAGAAATGCTAACGTGACAATTGTGTACTGATGCATTAATGATATATCAGTATAGAATTGTCATGTCATATATTGTTCAATCCAAAAATATAATAAAACATATTAAAATGTCAGAAATAAAATTAAAAACAAACATTATGGATAAAATTAAAATAAAATATAAATGTTAAAAATAAAATAGAATGTATTATTCAATATTTTTTTAAATATAAACTATATTGATAATATCTTTTAAATACGTCATTTTTATTGAGACTTACTTTCATAATACAATAATATTTTTTATTACAAATAAAAATTGTGGTAATTACTTCATATTCTTCTTAGAAAATATAAAAATATTTTAAAATTGTATTATTTTTATTATATAAAAATAACTCGAATGCCTTAAAAAATTTCTTTAGTAATACCTTTAATAATTCACTAACATGTGATTATGGCAGGCAATTAAGTATTATATATTTTTATTAGTAAACTATATAAAAATATTCGTTAAAGATATCAAGTGATTTTTATATAATAAAAATGATATGTTTCTAAAGTGTTTTTATTTAATGTTTATGAAGAATATGTTGTACTTACAAAAAAATTATTTTTAACAGAAGATAGATGATGTTGGATTAAGCGAATCTCAATAAAAGTGATGTATTTTAAGAGTATTATCAATATGAATTTTATTTAAAAAAGATTATATTAAATAATATATTTTTTATTTTTTTTAAAGATTCTTTATATTTAATTTTAATTTTATCTTAAACATTTTAATATATTTCAATTATATCTCTGAGTTAGATAATAAATAATATGTCAATTATACGCTGATATATAAGTGACACATCACTATATAACTTTTATGTTATCATATGTATTAACAGTATTAACCTTTAAAAATATAATTAAAATAAATTAAATATAAAAAATATTTTAAAAAATTTTAAATAAAAAATAAATTTTATCCTTCGCTCAATATTAAATCCCAATTACGACTTATCAATGAAAGTTTGTTTTTGTTAGGATAAGGCTGGTAATGTAGATGTTTATTTAATGGGCGGTTCATTCTTTTTAGGATGAGAATTCAATTTCTCAAAATAAAATAAAATTAATAAAATCAAATAACAATGTTTTTGTATGCCTATAAATAAATAAGCATGATCTGATACAAAAAGAAGACATACAATAATAAAATATTTTATTCTCTCTTTTATTATAATACTAGTATATATTCCAGTATTTTGCACGGGATAATACATAAAATTATATAAAAAAAAATTATTAAAATTTAAATAAAAAATATGTATAATAATTATTATTATTATTATAAATATTTTTCAACTTAAAAATATTAAAAATAATTAATATTTGTTTTAATCAATTTAGATTGGGTGAATGGTCATCTCATTTGTCCATTTAAACAAGTATTTAGAGTTCGAATATTGTCTTGTATGTATAACGATCCATTAGTTAGCGACAGACCCTTAATAAATATAGCATCACTATGTGGTGGATTAGTTATCGACTTGTGGAGTTAGGAAATCCGTAGGAAAAAATTGTATTTGTCTTTAAAATAGATTAATTTTCCATTAATAGCAATACTTATGGACTTTTGTTTTGTTGAAATTTACTTGGGACAATTTTATTTGTTGGTATCATATTCATTCTTGAAGTCAAAACAATATGATCAGCATTGTTACTTGTTAAAACTTCACATTTTATGAAATGATTTCTAAATTTTCAAATTTATAAACATATGTCATTACAAAGTTATTAGATCGATCGATTAATATTTCTTAGTAATATAGTGTACTAAAATACCATCGTTGAGTATTAGTTAGTGTGAAGAGAAACCAATAACAACTTTTATTATTCAATATATAAGTATTTGTACTATTATACTTATTGTCCTAAATAATGACTTAAATTACTTATTTTATATGTTAAATAATATTTTATATGTTAAATTTATTAAATATTAAGATGAAAAAATTGTTCAATAAATTATATAAATAGTCATTACAAAAAAAATTATATCATATATAATAATCCTTGATATATATAGTATCATGTATATATTAAGATTATCTATTTTAATTATGTGAGTAATTATTGTTATTTTCACTTTTTCGTTACATTAGAAAATAATATTTAAAACTAAAAAAGAGATAATTATTTTTTTAATTTGAATTAAAAAATATCTTATAAATATATCCAACTTTTATATATACTAAGTGTTATAATATTAAATAGTATAGTATTTGCTATAACAATGATTTAAAATATTAATCCAAGATATATTTGAGTCTAGTAAGACCTCAATGCAAGCAAGATCAACTAAAATCCATTGTTAGGGTCACAATCCGACTTAGGTTCATTACCTTAAATGCCCAACGCAAATGAAGTCCACGCATCCCCTCTTAAATCGGCTCAGATTGGATCCCGTTGCTAGTTAGATATGATAATGAGTACTCAGGACAGTGTGAGAAGCCCCCTTCCCATCCCTCACTCCTATTTTAAAAAAAAATACCCCGTTTTTTCTCTGTCATTGCAAGTTCCTGTTTAATTACCCCTTAGAGAACGCAGATCTCCTCGGGTATCTAGAATATTCTTTAAAAACTTTTGAAAAAAATTAACACAAAAAATATAATATAATAATTATAAAATAATCGATTCAATATAATTCAACACAATTTATAACATATTCGTTATAAAAAATAACATTTTAAAAGGAGAAAACATAAAAACATATTCCAACATAATAACATAACATATTTTTTGCGACGATACTGAGCGACGTAGTGACGGACTTGAGAGGCAGAGAAAGTGAGTTAGAGAGAGAGAGAGAGAGGATCGAGGCTGAGAATGAGTCTGGAAGAAAAAGGAAGAATTTGAATTGGAGGTAAAAATTAGGGTTGAATTTATGTATATATAAATTAGGATAAATTAATAATTTTATATTCACGTATATTTAATAGGTTCTATGGGGGCAGGTACTTATGTCCATCTTCCATTAGGGTGACAAACAAAAAAGTCCGCCCTGTCTTGCCAAAAGTCCGCCATCTGGTGAGTTGGTCTGTCCCGCCTCGCCTAGTAAGGCGGTCCTGAATTTCTCTCCCGCCCTGCCTAATGGTACGCTGGCGGGTTGGCAGGTTCTCCTTTTTTTTATAAACCATTAAATATTAAACAACATGTATAATTTCACAATAATTTCAATAAATTTATAATTTTTAAATTCACACACATTAAAGTCTTTATAATTATAAATATGTAATAAACATAATTATAAACTAAATTTATTAAAACAATATAATAAAACCAACATTGTCCAAAGTAAAATAAATATTGTCCAAAATATATAATTAAACATCTTCAAGTTTATAATCAATAAAACATAAAATATAATCCAAAATATAATTTAGAATATCTTCAATTATCATCTTCATCCTCTTGTAGATCAATAACATCATAAAAATTTGTAAAAAAAATGGTCCTGACAAAATAAAAGTTTGGCCCAGCGGGGAAGCTGCCCCGCCCCGCCGAAACCCGCCAAATCCCATGGATTAGGTGGTGTAGGGTAGGCAGACTTTTTAAGTTTGGCAGTCTTAAATTTCCAGCCTAACCCGTCTTTTGGGGGTTATGCGGGTCAACCCGACGGGTTTTGGCCTATTTACCACCTCTAGTCTCCATCTATTTTCGCGTGGCAAGTCGTGAGGATTTCACGAGTCCTCATCTAGTCCCAAAACATGAATAATCCCTGCAAATATCCGTTTTAGCTGTTTTTGTGATCATCCCTATTGCAAGCATTCATTGGTTCGTGACGTGAAGTTATTCTAGCCACTCAATAAATTCTCAGGTAATCAAAGTTAAGGTTATATCATTCTTATAAAGTCACATATATCCATGTTATAACAATATTAATAGAAGATAAATGGATAAACACTAAGCTATTTTTTGGATATAAGATGGAAAATAAGCGAAAAGACAATGGAAAGAAAGAAAATGAGAGGAAAGAAAATGGAAAGAAAAGTGTATTTTTGTATGTGTTGTTTAGATGAAGAAAAAATGAATGGAAAGAAAATAGAGAAAAAATTTTCTTTTGCTTAGATGGAAGGAAAAATAAGAAGAGAAAAAATTATAATAGAGTAAAATTATATTAATATTTTTGTATATTATATATAAATTATAATTCAAATGGTAACTTTATATTTTTACCCATGTTTGCACTTCTGCATCAGTTTTCTTCGCAACTTTAAAGAGGAAAAATTTACATACACTTTTATGTTTTCTATTCAATTTTTTTATTGATCCAAACAATGAAAAATTATTTTTTTCATCCATTTTCTTTTTCGGCATTTATTTTCCTAAAAATTCTTCTAATCCAAACAATGCATAAATAAGTCACATTTTTTACATATATAACAATAACTAATATCACATATTAGATTAATTTACATTGATAAACCAAAGCCACCCCAAAATTATTTGAATCTCCCAAACTCAAAAACATTACCTGGTTGTCTCCGTTTACATTTCTATATAAATCGAATTTAATGAATTTAAATTAGGGTAATAAGTAGTAAATCGAATCTATAGGATTCGAATTACTTGACATTGTGATTCGAAAGTAAATTGAATTCAAAGAATTCGAATTATGTCATCTCCTACTAAATCGAATCTATAAATTTCGATTTATATGGTCTATGCTAAATTGAAGTAATAAGGTTCAATTTATACTCACTTAGTAGCAATCCAGCTCATTGTAAATCGAATCTCCTTCATTCGATTTAGTAGTGATATGATTGTTACAATCTGAAGATATAACTCGACACTGTACGTTACTACGAAAACACATAATTCGAACTCTATAAATTTGATTTACATAGATATGTAAATTGAGACATGCACGTAGCCTTTTTATTTTAGGGAATATACGTAAAATTAATTTGTAAATAGTTTATATAGGTAATTTACCTCACATATTATAACTTGTGAAATAATAATATTTTGAGAAGTGATATATAGACAACTTAAATGTTGATAAGTCTGAAAAATTTTAGAAAAAAAAATATCAAAAAATTACATGTTGACCCATAAATTTTCTTTTTAAAAAAAATTTATCCATAGTCTATGATTAATAACTTTAAAATTATATATATGTTATTTATTTTATATATTTTTTTATTTAATAAAGACATATAATTTTGTTATCGGCGATGTTAGTGGTTATAAAGAGATTTTTACCTTTAAATAAATTATAGAGAAATTAAAAATAAAATTAGTTGTTATTTTTTTGACAATTTATTTATTTATTAGTTTAAATTAAAATTAAATTATATATTCAATTTATATTTATTTTTTTATCCTAATGATTGTATATAATAGATAATATATTTAAGCATGTTTTGAAAGAAACTATTGAATTTTATATAATTAAAAGTTAACTATGAAATTGAAATTAAGATGAAGTGAAATACAATAAACATATGAGGAGTGAAAGTAAAATAAATAATTAAAAATAAGATAATAAAATAATTAAAAAAGTAAAAAAAGACAGAAAAATAATACATGTAGTTGATAAAAATACACAGTAAAATAATTAGTATAATCAATGAATATATGAGAGACAAAAATTAAGATATATTTTTGTTAAAAAATTCAAGAAAAATATTGTGAAGAAAACCTATTAATTAATCAAGTTTTATAAAAATATTATAAAAAATTTAAAATATTAGTAAATAAAATAGTAACTCTTTTAAGAACTATTAATCAAAATACATAAAAGTATATTCTGATTCATAGATATAGAAAATAATAAGATAATGATTTAAATTAAATTTATTTATTTTATTTATTATTTATTATTTATTAAATAATTTAAAGTTCATTTAATTTTAGTGAAATCAAATAATATAATTGATTAGTTATAATTAATGTTGTTCACCCTAATGATATAATTAAAACATATTGAAACTCTAAAGATAAAATTAAAATTAAATATTAAGGATAAAATTAAAATAAAGTTGCATTTGCTATCTTGTAATTTTTTTTAATAAAAATCTCATTTATACATTTTTAAAATGTATCACTTTAATACAATGATATTTTTATTAAAAATAAAAATTATGATAAATATCTCATATATTTGTTAATAAATTATATATACATATTTTTTTAAGCATATCACTTTTATTATATGAAAATAACTTAAATATCTTTAAATGTGATTATGATAATTTATTAAGTATTATATTTTTTTTACTAATTCATATTTAATAATTTACCTCTAACTTTTAATTATAATAAAAATGTAAGATATGATGCAAAAAAAAAAAAAAAAGCTAAAAAGCGACATAAATTTTTACTAACAAAAAAATATGTCTTTTTATTTTTTAGACACGTATCTATTTTTTTAAGTTATACATTTTAATTTATATAAATTAATAATAATTAAATATAAAAAAATACTAATTAATAAAGAAATAAAATTTAAGATAAACATGTCCTGAATAAATTGAAATAAAATAAAGACTTTTAATTATGATCATTAATTATAATTACATATATTTATTTCAAGATTTATACTTCAAAAGCTCAGTATATTAATATTTTGTATTTTTATGTCTCAATTTTAGACTATCACAAATATTAGTTACTCTCCAATAATGACAATACTTTTAAAAAAATAAACATAATTAAATGATCTTAAAATTATATAATAATTTTTAAAATAACAAAAAAATATACAATTACCTAAATATAATATTTGTATAGTAACTGAAATTTAATTGCCAATATAAAAGTAACATATAATATCATTTCGTAATCAAATAAGTGTTTAATTAAAGAATTGAATATTTATATAATAATATGATAAAATAAATTAAAGTTTAAGTTTAACAATAGCAAGCACTCAAGTTTAAATTTTCATAAATTAATTTATTTTTGATAAAGTGAATTGCGCAATAAAAAAATTCATAAAAAATTCATATATTAAACTAGAAAATAATTTATTTATAAATATAAAATTAAAAAAATTATTCTTAAAAGTTGAATATGCAGGTAAAAAAATAAATTATAACTTGTAAAAATTATCTTTAGAATTTATTATAATAAATAATAAAACTGTAAAAGTTATGTATCTAAATGATTAATTTTAATGATTATTTATCTAGAATTTATTTAATCAACCTAATTAATTAGTTTGTAACTGATTTGATTTAATAATTTAAAAAAAAAATTTGAATAACCCTTTTTAGAAATATACCAATCTAAATAATATAGATTGAAGATAAGAAAAATATAACTAAACTATATAATACAACATTCTATTCCTAAAAATTTGTTTTATAGCAGATTTAATGCCAAAATATTTATCATCATCTGTGGTATAATCTAATTTCACAATTATTTAAACATTGTTTTTATTAAAAAATCTTATTATTTATTTTGAAAAAAAATATTTACTCACTATTATAATTTAAATAGAATATAAAATAGATATTAAACCAATTTCTTTTAATAATTATTCAGTCACAAATATTCATCAAGAACATGAGATTTAAGAGCATATAAAGTAAATATAATACCAAAAACTTTTACACTACCACGATAAGGTGATTATCATAAATCTTTTTAGCATAAATTAAACAGAACAACATATAATAATAAAGAAACAATCAAATCTAAAAAAATTATAGAACACCTATTATACACTACGATTGTTAGTATTGAGAAAGCTTTAACCATTTATTCCTTTATTAGCTGTCTTTTTATCTACTCTGCACTTTATTTATGAATATGTTAAGAATTAAACTTATGCTTCAACCTTTTAAAATTCTATATATTCTTGCCAAACACAATATTATTATGTCTTTTTTTTTTTATAGAAACCATTGAATGGAATAATCATTGGTCAAAAGATGAGTTTCTCTTATCATATGTATGACTTTTTATGATAATAAATTAAAAATAAAAAGTATAAAATAATATTGTGTATATTTAAGTTAATTTTAATCTTTTTTAATAACCAGATTTGTCATAACGTGATTGATAAATAATCAGTTAATACAGATTGGATATGTTTTGAGTATGCTATACATTTTATGATTTTGTACGAAACAATATTAGTTTTAATTTATATATTTATTATTGAGTATTAAAAATAAAAAGTATATATTTGTATTGTTAGCATTTTTTAAATTTTTATCAACTCGGACCGTGATTAGGTCTAAGTCATCTACTTCGTTGAAAATAAATGTAATCCAATCAATTTTCATCTGATAGTGCTATACATTTGCAAAATCATAGGAGAATTAACTTTAGCAAGATAACAATATGGTATTTAATTATTACATGAGTATTTTTATATATAAAATTATCAATCAATTATGTATGACTTCTGATAAAAATAATACAACATGGATATTATTTGTTAGGTAAAAGATAACATATTGACAAAGAAAATTAATTACAATGGGTATATTTATTTTAAAAAATATTTTCTATGTAATACTATAAAAAATATCTTGATCACCCTGAATTATTAGAGGTTCAACTTCCATCGACAGCAGTAGAATGCCTAAATTGAGACATTTTCAGACTATAATATTTATCAAACAAATAATTAATGAAACACTCATCCATGCCTTCTCATTTTGAGTACATTTATACATAAAAAAGTTGAAAAAGCAAAAACAATAAAAATAATTTTTATAATTTTGTATGGCTATCTATATATAGAAGATCAGAAGACCATGATTATCTATCAACATTAATTTTATTTATTGCATTCAATTTGAATAATTAAAAAATTATCTTATTTTAGTTTAGTCCTTAATTCACATGATTTAAATTTAGCTCAATAAATATGATTTGATTTGATTTAATTATTAGGAAAAATATCTCGAGAACCTATTTTATTCATAGATTTATTATTTTAATAATTAATTAATTAATCTAATATAATAAATTAATACAGATAATTAGTATAATTAATTTGATTTAATAAATTAAAAAATACTAATAGAACATTAAAAGAAATAAATTAAAAAATACTACCAAATCAAATTGATATAAATTATAATAAATTATGTGATATTTAAATATCTAATTAAATTAATTAGTTGATATAGTTAATTTATTATAATAAATTGTATTTACTGAATTAAAAGAAACAAATTGCTAAACACCTCATAAGCATGTCACGTCAATTCATCATTAAGTGCAGAGACCTGATTTTTATATAATAGAATAGATAATAAATAGAATATATGAGAATATGATATGTGACATATTTTAATTATGAAATTGGTATTATATAATAGATTTTTTCTGAATTCTTATTGCTTGTTCATTGCTAATTTTTTCGTAATTACTTAATAATTTTTGCCTATAAAACGATCAACTACCTAATATTATGATTTAATTAATAAAAATGATGACATTAATATTTTTTTATAAGTCTTGTTATTATTTATAATTAGAAAATAGCCATAAATAAATTTATTTCCTTAATGAATATTAATTTTGTTGTCAAGTTCTATATTACCTTTAAAATTTTAGCGTAATTGAGTCTAATTTCTATATTTTGAAATAAATTTATCCGAAAAAAATTAATATGTAAATCATATTATTATTACAAAATTAATTTTTAAATATAATTAGTGGTACTTATTTGAACAATTAAATTTAGCTTCTAATGATATTAAAGTCAACCTATTTTATTATCTTGTGCCTTCAAAGAATTTACACAAAATATAACAATTCAAAAAAAAATCATTACAATGGGTATATTCATTTTAATAAATATTATTCTATCTAATACTTTAAAAAAGTACATTGGCCACTTTGAATTGCTACAGGTCAACTTCTATTCACAGTAGTAGAATGCTTAAATTGAGATATATTCATCAAATAAACAATCAATAAAACCCCATCCGTACTTTTTCATTTTGGATACATTTATATATAAAATAAATTATACATAAAAAAAAGAAGAAAAAAAGAAGAGTTGAAATAGCAAGAGCGATAAAATTACGATTATTATAATTTTGTGTGGCCATCTATATATAGCAGACCAGATAACTATGATTATCTAATAAAATTAATTTGTATTTATTGCACTCAACTTGAATAAGTAAGAAATTATCTTATTTTAATTTAGTCCTTAATTCACATGATTTGAATTTAGCTCAATATATATGATTTGATTTAATTTAATTATTAGTTAAAAATATTTCAATTGCCTATTTTATTCATAAATTTATTATTTTAATGACTAATAAATTAATCAAATTAATTAATTAGTACACACAATAAATTTGGTTTAATAAATTAAAAGAAATAAATTAAAAAATACTAACAGAATATTAAAATAAATAAATTAGGAAATACTACCAAATCAAATTGATATAAATTATAATAAATTATATAATATTTAAATATCTAATCAAATCAATTAGTTGATATGGTTAGTTTACCGTAATAACTTGTATTTAATGCGTTAAAAGAAATAAATCGGGAAACACTCTCAGAAGCATGCCACATCAGCTCCATCATTAAGTGCAGAAATCTGATTTTTATATAATAAAATAGATTCTTCTATGTTAATAAACTCTCTCTCTCTTTTATCTCTATGTGGTTTTTAAGCTATAATATTCATAATATTAGTAAATAGATAAATTACTTATATTATAATGAGATTAAAGCATATTTATATTTCTCTATTTTATCTTTCTTATTTATTTATTTCACAACACATTATCAGCACGAGACTCTGATCAAATTTTTAAGAAGACTCAGGTAATAAATTTTCATTATGTCAAAACTTTCTCATCTTGAATTCAATGCTCTTAATATATCTGGAAACAATTATTTATCATGGATATTAGATGCTGAAATCCATCTTGATTCAATGGATCTTGGAGATACCATTAAGATTGAAAATAATGCATCCCAGAAGGATAAAGCCAAAGCCATGATTTTTCTTCGTCGTCATCTTGACGAAGGATTGAAAAATGAATATCTTACATTAAAAGATCCTGTAGATCTTTGGAAAGACCTTGAAGAAAGGTATAATCATCAAAAGACGGTGATACTTCCTCAAACCCGATATGAATGGACGCACTTGCGTCTACACGATTTTTAATCCATAAATGAATATAATTCGGCAATTTTTGAATCACCTCACAAATGAAATTATGTAGGAAAACGATATCTGATAATGATATGTTAGAGAAAACTTTCTCGACCTTTCATGCCTCGAATATGCTCCTGCAGCAGCAGTATCGAGAAAAAGGATTTAAAAAATATTCTGAGTTAATTTCTTGCCTTCTTGTTGCTGAACGCAACAATGAATTACTTTTAAGGAATCATGAAGCGCGCCCAGCTGGCGCCGCCCCATTTTCTGAAGTAAATGCGGTAAATTACTCCAAAAGAGATAAATGGCAAGGTCTTAATAACAAGAAAAATTATGGAAGGAAAAGAAATTATGTTCAAAAGAGAGGATCTCACCAAAAGTGGGATAAAGAAAGAAATATTGGGCAAAATAAATCAACAGAGGATAAGTGTTTCCGTTGTGGTGGAAAGGGCCATTGGTCGCGTACCTATCATACACCGAGGCACCTAATCGATCTTTATCAAACATCTTTGAAAAAGGATGACAAAGAAAAGGAAACAAATTTTGTTTCAAATGATGCTGAAAATTCCACCACTCATTATGATGTTTCTGATTTCTCTGAGGATCCTGAAGAAAATATTGGTCATTTGATCAATGATGGAATAGTTTAATATGTGGGATTGTTAAGTATCCATGTAAATAAATAATGTAAAGAACTTATTGTTAAATTTTATTTTCTATGTATCTAAGTTTCAAATATGATGTATATAAATAATGAAATATTAATGTTTATGAATTTTGAAATCATTAAATGTGTCAAATTTTAAAATAAAATTTTAATATATGACATTATTTTTATGTACAGTGTTTCTTAGAAAAATAATTCCAATCAAGAATTCAATTTGGCTGTGCTTGTATTACTACTCATTTTATTATTATTATTTATCTTTGAAGGAAATGGCAATGATATATAATAAAGATGTATGTCTTGCAGATAGTGCAAGTTCGCACACCATTCTCAAAAGTGATATATATTTTACCCATCTTGTGCCAAAAGAATAATATTTTAATACTATTATTGGCTCAGATAATGTGATAGAAGGCTCCAGAAGAGCTATAATTTTGTTTCCTGGAGGAACAAAATTCATAATAAATAATGCACTATTGTCTACCAAGTCTCTAAGAAACCTGTTGAGTTTTAAAGATATTCGTCAAAATGGATATCATATTGAAACTATGAATGAGGGAAGTCATGAGTACTTATGTATCACAACTCATGATTCAAATAAAAAAGGTTATATTAGAAAAGTTACCCTCACTTTCATCTGGTTTATATTATACCAAGATTAGTGCAATTAAATCACATGCCACTGTAAACCAGAAGTTTACTAGCCCAAATGAATTCATAACTTGGCACGACTGATTGGGTCATCCGGGAACAACCATGATGCGGAGAATTATTGAAAACTCCCATGGACATTCACTAAAGAACCAAAAGATTCTTAAATCTAGTGAATTTTGTTGTGCTGCATGTTCTCAGAAAAAGTTAATTTTAAGGTCATCACCAGTAAAAATTGGATTTGAGTTTCCTGAATTCCTAGAAAGGATTCAAGGTGATATATGTAGACCTATTCATCCACCATGTGGATCTTTTAGATATTTTATGGTCCTGATAGACGCATCTTCGAGATGGTCACATGTGTGCTTATTGTCTTCTCGCAACCTGGCGTTTGTGAGATTACTGGCTCAAATTATTCGATTAAAAGCACAATTTCCATAAAATCCAATCAAAACAATCCGTCTTGATAATGCTGGTGAATTTACTTCTCAAGCTTTTGATGCTTACTGTATGGCTGATGGAATAAGTGTTGAACATCCAGTAGCTCATGTTCACACACAAAATGGGTTAGCAGAATCACTTATTAAGCGCCTCCAATTAATTACTAGACCCTTACTTATGAGAACAAATCTAACAACCTCGATTTTGGGCATGCTATTTTACATGTCGCAGCACTTATTCATTTGAGGCCAACGAGTTACCATCAATTCTCTCCTATGCAATTAGCTTTTGGCCAGTAGCCAAATGTTTCCCGTTTAAGAATATTCGGGTGTGCGATATATGTTCCCATTGCACCACCTAATCGCACCAAAACGGGACCCCAAAGAAAGTTGGAGATATATATTGGATATGATTCTCCCTCTATAGTAAGGTATCTTGAGATACAAACTGGGGATGTATTTAAAGTCTGATTTGCGTATTGTCATTTTGATGAATCAAAATTTCCAACATTAGGGGGAGAGAATAAGCTTCCTGAAAAGGAACTTAATTGGAATGCATTATCGTTGATGCATTTAGATCGTCGATCAGGGCAATGTGAACTAGAAGTTCAAAAGATTATACATTTGCAAAGAATAGCAAATGAATTTTCTGATGCATTTTCCGATACAAAGAGGATAACCGAATCTTATATACCAGCGAAAAATGTCCCAATTCGAATTGATGTCTCAGCTGGACAAATTGCCACCGAAGCAAATACACGCCAGAAGCATGGCAGGCCTGTCGGTTCCAAAGACAAAAATTCTCGAAAGCGTAAAGAGGTAAATATTATTCCTGTTGAAAAAGACATAGTAAAGACACCTGCAGTTGTCCAAAATTCTGATATAGTTTTAACACTAGAAGACGTTCAGGTACCTGAAAATTTTGAAAATGATGAGATCTCGATAAATTATATCTTTACAAGAGAGAAATGGGACCAAAATAAGACAATTGTCAATGAAATATTTGCATATAATGTGGCATTAAATATCATGCATGAAAGTAAGGATCTTGAGCCAAGATCAGTCAAAGAATATTGACAAAGGAATGATTGGCCAAAATGGGAAGAAGCCATGAAGGCTGAATTAGACTCACTTGCAAAACATGAAGTTTTTGGACCTGTAGTCCGTGTAACACCCTACCATACAGAGTCTTATGCTTAAGTCATAATTCAGAGATGGCAAGGTATTACGACCTCTAAAACAAAAATTTAGTACGTATAGTAGTATGAATAATTGATTATAGCTAGGAGCCTTTGTAGAAAAAGGGGTAAACAAAAACCGTAACTCGAACGCGCAACACTCCGATCGATAACGTAACGAGCAAAGGATAAGCTAACGCAAGATCATATATATAAGGAGTGTCAAAAACGGGAATATCAAGACTCAAAATCCGGCTGCGAAGATAACCGGTCCGAGCATAATAATATATACATATAATAAAATAAGGAAACCCCAAAGGAAACCCAAAGGGACACAAGAACAAAGGAGTCATCACAGTTTGTATTATTTAATGGAGATAAAAGTATCTAAACAAGATATATAAACCAAACAGAGTCCCAAGAACAAAGGATCTTCGCTAATCCAGAAGTCTCCAGCATGCCTCAACGAGAAGCCTCGCGTCCTGCATCTGAAAACCACAAAATCCGCATGGGTGAGAACCAGAGGTCCCCAGCACGGTAACAGCTTCCACATATATAATACATAATAATAGAGGAAAGCCGAAGGCAAATCCTAGAACTTCCTCCAGATAATATCAAAGCTTATAAACAAGCTAAACCGTAAGTGGCAACTGACTAAAGATTCTTCAGTCTAACTAATACTTCCCTTTCCAATTCCTTCAGACCTCCCAACCACCAGCAGGAGTATAATATAGCAAACACAGTTATATCAGACAAGAGATTTACAAATAGAAACAGATAAGGCATTTAGGCAATTAGCAAGTAATATGCAGTCAAATAGGCAATCTCAAACAATTCATGTAGTATGCTTATGATGCATGCCTGTCCCTAGTGGCTGATGATATCATCTGTCGGTTATAGAGCCAACCCGACAAGTCCTGGTAGCTAGCCATTGGACTGTCCCTCTGTCGTGCATCCCCAACTCGAGTTATACTCATCATAAACTTGATCATAATCATGATCCATATCCATCACCCTCACTGGTGAATATTTATCCATCACCATCACTGGTGAATATTTATGGGGGCGAGCTCATCCGGGCCTTTCACAGTGCCCGACCACACTTACGACATTGGGTTAACAGAGCTTCGAGTCTCAACCTGGAGCACATGGTGGCTAGCCATTGCTACTACCCAGGGAAACCCTCATCTCCAATGGTGGAAGTGCAAACATTCACAATTCATTCAGCAGCATATATGCATTTATACTTAGCCATAATCATGGCTCCGCCGTAACACGGCAATAATCTAGCCATCCGACTCACGGTTAAATCCATAACCGGCTAATTCATTAACAATTACGGCCATTCGGCCCATGGCATAACAAGCACTTCCACCGCCATCCTCCACATCTCACATAATCATCTTTGATCCTCATGGATCATTCATTTTTCCCTTGCTTCACTCGCAAGTTACCACATTCACTAGCCCTTTTCCTTATGCTAGGCATATCATAATGATTTAAGACATAAGTGGTGAGATTGGAGGCTTAGAAGTATGAAGTTTGGCTTTTAAAACTCAAAAATCAAATTTGGGATGAAAACAGGGCCACGCGTACGCGCACTCCACGCGCACGCGTGGATGATGCTTTCTCGAAGAACGGCGCATACGCGCCAAGTGCGCCTACGCGCGAGGGGTCATTCTGCTAAAAATTTTCTAAGTTAAAAGCTGCAGAATTCACAGATTCAACCCCCAATCTTCCGACGGTCATAACTCTCTCATTTTAAATCATTTTTCACCCGTTCTTCGAACGGCATGGACATCCCGGATCCAATTTTATTTCTAAACAGATTTGGCGTAAATCAAAGATCCGTAGTCCAAGTTATATCCCGTCAAAGTATGCCCAAAAACCATATTTTCATTCAAAACCACAAAGTGCCATTTTCAAAATAAGCCACTTTCAACTCTTTTCAAAATCAATCAAAACATGCCAATTTCAACCCTTTTCTTTGAAATCATTCAAAATGTACCAAAATCAACAACAAGCCATCCTCAACTCACACATTGACATTTTACCAAAATTTCCAAAACCACATCCAACCATTTTAACACTTCTCAATCAAATGGCTAAAGGACACACACAATATCATGTCATACATCCTTCCTCATCCCAATTTCCTATAATTCCATTTCCAATCAACCATCATTATACATAATCATCATCATCATACTCACCATTAACATGGTACCACCCATCAATTCAACCTCAATCATTCATCAAGCATATATCACAACATGCATTTTCCCATATATCACACAATCAAGGCATCAATATTCATAATCACATATATGATCACATCATATATCTCAATCATTCAACAACATCATCAATTCAATGCCTATCTTAGGGCCTCTAGCCTAGGTATTTCCTACCACATTACATATTAGATACGGGAAACCGAAACCATACCTTAGCCGATTTCCCAAGCTCAACCGGGGCACTTCCAAACCACTTGTCCACAAGCTCTCAAGGTATCAACACCTCCAAGAACAGATTTTTATCACACAAAACCCTCTTTCAAGCTTTCCAAAATCACCAATCAAGCTCCAATATTCACATATACACAACCTAAGCCACAATCATCATATCCATACACAACATCTCAATACCCAAACATCATAGAACAACAATTTACACTAGGGTTGAGAATCTTACCATACCCAAGGTTCAAGGAGACAAGATTAACCTTCTCCTTCAAGAGAGTTGGGTCCTATAACATCAAAGAACCCAAAATCTCAACATTTTTGCTCATGAAACTCGAAATCAAGGGCTGGAATTTCGAACAATAAAACGTGGCTTACCTCAAGATTAATTGTATGGGTTTTGTAGAGCTCTCCGCGGTGAACGCGTGGCCGCAAACGGAGCGGCAATCGGAGCTCTAGATCAAAAGTTATGGTGGTTTGAAGATCAAGTGAGAGAAGGAAGTTGAGAGAGTGTTCTTCCCTCCATGGCCTCCATTTCAGCGTGTTTAGTGTCTCAAATGAGGAGAGAGAGTGCTGAAAACTAGGGTTTTGGTTTAGTTTAGTTGGGCCAAGGGCCCACTTTGGGTCCGGTTGGCCCGGTTTGGCCCGTTCGGTCCAATCTTGGTCCGATTTCTATAAAATTGGTACCGAAATTCTCGTCTCAATTTCCTCTATCATATTAAGCCATAAAAATAACATTTTTGGCTTTCTAGAATAAATTCTCATTTATGGGTTAATTAGCCGTTAATTAACTGGGTCTTACATTCTACCCACCTAATTGGGAATTTTGCCCACAAAATTCAAATGCAATTACCTGAGAATAAGTGCGGATAATCCGTTTGCATCTCCGACTCAAGTTCCCAAGTGTGTTCCTCAACACCGCCTCGACTCCAAGCCACTTTGACTAATGAAACCTCTTTTCCACGCAATCGTTTAATACTAGTATCATCAATTCTGACTGGAGCCACTGGAAGCGTCAAATCTTCCCTTAACTGAACCGATTCGGGTTCTAACACATGGCTAGCATTAGGGGTGTACTTCCAAAGCTGCGACACGTGAAACACATCGTGCAGGTTCGAAAGATGAGGTGGTAGAGCCACCCGATACGCCACCGGCCCAATCCTCTCCAGGATCTGAAATGGACCAATGTATCGAGGATTCAACTTCTTTGCTTTAATCGCTCTACCTACTCCTGTGGTCGGAGTAACCTTCAGGAAAACATGATCTCCTTCCTCAAATTCCAAGGGCTTCCGCCTCTGATCGGCGTAACTCTTTTGGCGACTCTGCGCCGTAAGCATCCTGTCTCGGATTTTCTTAACTTGTTTAGTAGTCTCAGCTATCATTTCCGGCCCCAACAAGCCTTTCTCTCCAGTTTCATACCAACATAGCGGAGATTGACATTTCCTCCCATACAGTGCCTCATACGGAGCCATTCCGATGCTCGCATGGTAACTATTATTGTATGCAAACTCTACTAACGGCATATACCGATCCCAACTCGCCGGTTGGTCCAAAACACAAGCTCTCAACATATCCTCTAGTGTTTGGATCGTCCTCTCGGATTGACCATCTGTTTGAGGATGGTAAGCTGTACTCAAGCTTAATCGGGTTCCAAAAGCTTTCTGAAATGCACCCCAGAACCTCGAAGTGAAACGAGGATCTCTATCAGAGATTATAGTAGCAGGTACACCATGGAGTCTCACAATCTCCTTTATGTATAACCGAGCTAGCTCCTCAAGGGTGTAAGTCATCCGAATGGGCAAAAAGTGAGCTGACTTTGTCAGTCGGTCCACAATCACCCAGATAGCATCAAAACCAGTCCTAGGCCTTGGCAATCCCGACACAAAGTCCATTGCAATACTTTCCCACTTCCATTGCGGAATCTCTAAAGGTTGCAACATCCCAGAAGGTCTTTGATGTTCAATCTTTACCTTTTGGCAAGTTAAGCACTTTGAAACATATTCCGCCACATCATTCTTCATACCCGGCCACCAAAACATCTCCTTTAAATCATGGTACATCTTAGTACTCCCCGGGTGAATGGAGAATCCGCTTTTGTGTGCCTCCTTTAAGATATCTTGCCTCAAAGTACCAACATCCGGCACAATGATCCTACCCTTGAATCTCCATAACCCATCTTTTTCTTCCGACACTCTCCACTGTTTTCCTTGCTCGATAGCCGGTAACACCTTCCATAACGCTTCATCATTTTCATGAGCCTTTAGGAGTTCGGACTTAAAGTCACTTGAGATTTCTAATCGGCTCAAACACAAGGTTCCTGATACTTCTCGAGCACCAATTTTTAGACTCTCGAATCCCTTGAGCAACTTCTCCTCTTGAAGCATCATCCAAGATGCATATAACGACTTCCGACTTAACGCATCCGCCACTACATTTGCCTTTCCCGGATGGTAATTCAACTCAAAGTCGTAGTCATTCAATAATTCCATCCACCTCCTTTGCCTCATATTAAGCTCTTTCTGATCAAAGAGATATTTCAAGCTCTTGTGATCAGAGAAGACTTGGAACTTAACCCCATAGAGATAATGCCTCCACACCTCCAAGGCAAACACAACCACAGCGAGTTCCAAATCGTGCGTAGGGTAACTAACTTCATGAGGTCTTAACTGTCGTGAGGCATACGCCACCACATTATGATGCTGCATCAGCACGCATCCTAGACCCTTTAGTGAGGCATCACAGTACACCTCAAAAGGTTCGTTCGGCTCAGGTAACACTAACACAGGTGCAGTGGTCAACTTTTTCTTCAATGTCTGAAAGCTCTCCTCGCACTCAGGAGTCCAAACAAACGGAGTGTCTTTGCGAGTTAACTTTGTCAACGGCAAAGCTAATTGCGAAAAGCCTTTGATGAACCTTCGATAGTAGCCAGCTAAACCCAGAAAACTCCTTATCTCAGTTACTGTGGTTGGTTGCTTCCAATCCATCACAGCTTCTACCTTAGTTGGATCTACGACTATTCCCTTCTTACTCACCACGTGACCCAAAAACTTCACCTCATCCTTCCAAAACTCACACTTAGACAGTTTCGCATAGAGTTTCTTCTCCTTTAGAATCTGCAACACGGTCCTCAGGTGTTCCGCATGCTCTTCTTCAGTCTTGGAGTAAATCAGTATGTCGTCAATGAAGACAACAACGAATTTATCCAAAAACGGACGGAATACTCTATTCATGTAATCCATGAATACTGCAGGAGTGTTCGTCAACCCAAAGGACATTACAGTGTACTCGTAATGACCATAATGAGTCCTGAAAGCGGTCTTAGGGATATCCTCACCCCTCACCTTTATCTGGTGATAACCGGATCGCAAATCGATCTTAGAGAAAACCCCAGCTCCTTGTAACTGATCCATGAGATCATCAATCCTCGGCAATGGGTACTTATTCTTTATTGTAACCTTGTTCAGCTGCCTGTAATCCACACAGAGTCGCATACTTCCATCTTTCTTCTTTACCAGTAACACTGGAGCACCTCACGGGGAAACACTTGGTCGAATAAAGTTCTTACCCAACAATTCCTCTAACTGAGACTTTAGCTCGGCCATCTCTAATGGTGACATTCTATAAGGAGCACTTGAGATTGGTCCCGCCCCAGGCACCAACTCAATAGCAAACTCGACCTCTCGGTTAGGTGGAAATTCCTCAATATCATCGGGAAACACTTCTGGAAACTCACACACTACCAGAATCTGATCCAACCTTTGATCATCACCCGAAACACCCGCGGTTAACAACAGGATACCCTGACATTCGATTCCAGAACAGTTCACCATCATCGAATTCAAGTAATAATTATTCACCACAACCGACCCTTCTGTATCCTCCGGCATAAATTACACCGACTTTGTAGAACAATCAAGCAGGACATGGTTCTCAGATAACCAGTCCAATCCCAAGATAAGATCAAGACCGATCATCGATAAGCAGATTAAATTATGGACAAAATCACGCTGCTTGAACCTGAACGAAACTTTCGGGCATCCTAGCCTAGTTACCATGGCTTCATGGGTAGCATTATACACTTTTTGGTCATAACCTAAGGTTACGATCTTCAATCTTAACTCATGGGCTTTCTCGAATGCAATGAATGAATGCGATGCTCCCGAATCAAATAAAGCATTTAAAGTTTGACCAGCCATTTCACAGTTATCTCGAATGAGTGTCTCGGATCCTTCTGCACCCACAGCTGAGGTGGTGAACACCCGACCAGTCTGTTGTGCTTTCCCAGCACCTTATTTTTGCTTCTCTGGACAACTTGCGGCTTTGTGCCCCGCCTTTCCAAAATTGTAGCACAAACCCCATCCGGCCTTGCATGGTACTCCCGGATGGTGACTCCCACACCTAGTACAAGCTTGATCATTCTGAGGCTGCTTCCCAAACCTTTTCCCTTGGGAGTAGTTGTTGTTGGGCCTCCTAAAAGAACCTCCCCTCTTGAAGGGTGGACCTCTAGGTGCAAAGCTCTTCCCTCGGTTCTGTGAAAATGATCCTTTGTGACTTCCTTTCTCAGCGGTTGCCCTCTTCACACACTCTTCAGCAACCCTACACTTGTTCACCAACTCGGAGAAAGTCCTAATCTCCATTGGTCCCACTGAACTGAAAATATCGCTCCGGAGTCCTCCTTCGTACTTAACACACTTCCATTCCTCATATTCCACCGGAGTCCCTTGACACATACGAGAGAATCTGAACAGCTCCTCAAACTTGTCAGTATACTCGGATACGGACATAGCACCCTGCTTCAGCTGCAACAATTCAAGCTCCTTGGCCGTCCTAGCAGAAGTCGGAAAGTACTTCTTATAGAACTCCTCTTGGAAGACATCCCAGGTGATATATTCATCACCCTGCTGCAGGAGGCGTCGGATACCCTGCCACCAATGCGACGCTTCACCAGTGAGCAAATAGGTAGCGAACTCAACACGCTGTCCTTCAGGCACCACCTGCGCTTGTAGTGCTTGCTCCATAGCCTGAAACCACGTATCGGCTTCAGTCGGGTTAGTAGTTCCCTTGAACTTCGGTGGGTTAACCTTCAAAAAGTTCGCCAGTGTCATCGGGCCTTGAACTCCACCTCCGTCATTACCATGGTTATTCATCTGTTGACCAAGAGCCTCAGCAGTGGCTTGCATAGCAGCAGCCATATTCTCCAACGCAGTCATAAAGTTCACCGGGTCATTCGGGTTAGTCTCTGGCGCACGAGCATTAGTACGACCTCTCCCACGACCTCTACCGCGTACACGAGGCGCCATCTGGTCCCTATACACACCAAACAATCGATATTAAGTTGATCGGTCTCAATATCGAAAGTCTAGTGCTTCAAAGTCCCAAATGCATGCTCATGAACGTTTATGCCAATTATATCAAGCAGATATACTAGTAGCACATAACACACACACACAGAGAATGCACAGAAGCATAGTCAGTCCATTCCTCAGGCTCTACAGGAACGAACTGCTCTGATACCATAATGTAACACCCTACCATACAGAGTCTTATGCTTAAGTCATAATTCAGAGATGGCAAGGTATTACGACCTCTAAAACAAAAATTTAGTACGTATAGTAGTATGAATAATTGATTATAGCTAGGAGCCTTTGTAGAAAAAGGGGTAAACAAAAACCGTAACTCGAACGCGCAACACTCCGATCGATAACGTAACGAGCAAAGGATAAGCTAACGCAAGATCATATATATAAGGAGTGTCAAAAACGGGAATATCAAGACTCAAAATCCGGCTGCGAAGATAACCGGTCCGAGCATAATAATATATACATATAATAAAATAAGAAAACCCCAAAGGAAACCCAAAGGGACACAAGAACAAAGGAGTCATCACAGTTTGTATTATTTAATGGAGATAAAAGTATCTAAACAAGATATATAAACCAAATAGAGTCCCAAGAACAAAGGATCTTCGCTAATCCAGAAGTCTCCAGCATGCCTCAACGAGAAGCCTCGCGTCCTGCATCTGAAAACCACAAAATCCGCATGGGTGAGAACCAGAGGTCCCCAGCACGGTAACAGCTTCCACATATATAATACATAATAATAGAGGAAAGCCGAAGGCAAATCCTAGAACTTCCTCCAGATAATATCAAAGCTTATAAACAAGCTAAACCGTAAGTGGCAACTGACTAAAGATTCTTCAGTCTAACTAATACTTCCCTTTCCAATTCCTTCAGACCTCCCAACCACCAGCAGGAGTATAATATAGCAAACACAGTTATATCAGACAAGAGATTTACAAATAGAAACAGATAAGGCATTTAGGCAATTAGCAAGTAATATGCAGTCAAATAGGCAATCTCAAACAATTCGTGTAGTATGCTTATGATGCATGCCTGTCCCTAGTGGCTGATGATATCATCTGTCGGTTATAGAGCCAACCCGACAAGTCCTGGTAGCTAGCCATTGGACTGTCCCTCTGTCGTGCATCCCCAACTCGAGTTATACTCATCATAAACTTGATCATAATCATGATCCATATCCATCACCCTCACTGGTGAATATTTATCCATCACCATCACTGGTGAATATTTATGGGGGCGAGCTCATCCGGGCCTTTCACAGTGCCCGACCACACTTACGACATTGGGTTAACAGAGCTTCGAGTCTCAACCTGGAGCACATGGTGGCTAGCCATTGCTACTACCCAGGGAAACCCTCATCTCCAATGGTGGAAGTGCAAACATTCACAATTCATTCAGCAGCATATATGCATTTATACTTAGCCATAATCATGGCTCCGCCGTAACACGGCAATAATCTAGCCATCCGACTCACGGTTAAATCCATAACCGGCCAATTCATTAACAATTACGGCCATTCGGCCCATGGCATAACAAGCACTTCCACCGCCATCCTCCACATCTCACATAATCATCTTTGATCCTCATGCATCATTCATTTTTCCCTTGCTTCACTCGCAAGTTACCACATTCACTAGCCCTTTTCCTTATGCTAGGCATATCATAATGATTTAAGACATAAGTGGTGAGATTGGAGGCTTAGAAGTATGAAGTTTGGCTTTTAAAACTCAAAAATCAAATTTGGGATGAAAACAGGGCCACGCGTACGCGCACTCCACGCGCACGCGTGGATGATGCTTTCTCGAAGAACGGCGCATACGCGCCAAGTGCGCCTACGCGCGAGGGGTCATTCTGCTAAAAATTTTCTAAGTTAAAAGCTGCAGAATTCACAGATTCAACCCCCAATCTTCCGACGGTCATAACTCTCTCATTTTAAATCATTTTTCACCCGTTCTTCGAACGGCATGGACATCCCGGATCCAATTTTATTTCTAAACAGATTTGGCGTAAATCAAAGATCCGTAGTCCAAGTTATATCCCGTCAAAGTATGCCCAAAAACCATATTTTCATTCAAAACCACAAAGTGCCATTTTCAAAATAAGCCACTTTCAACTCTTTTCAAAATCAATCAAAACATGCCAATTTCAACCCTTTTCTTTGAAATCATTCAAAATGTACCAAAATCAACAACAAGCCATCCTCAACTCACACATTGACATTTTACCAAAATTTCCAAAACCACATCCAACCATTTTAACACTTCTCAATCAAATGGCTAAAGGACACACACAATATCATGTCATACATCCTTCCTCATCCCAATTTCCTATAATTCCATTTCCAATCAACCATCATTATACATAATCATCATCATCATACTCACCATTAACATGGTACCACCCATCAATTCAACCTCAATCATTCATCAAGCATATATCACAACATGCATTTTCCCATATATCACACAATCAAGGCATCAATATTCATAATCACATATATGATCACATCATATATCTCAATCATTCAACAACATCATCAATTCAATGCCTATCTTAGGGCCTCTAGCCTAGGTATTTCCTACCACATTACATATTAGATACGGGAAACCGAAACCATACCTTAGCCGATTTCCCAAGCTCAACCGGAGCACTTCCAAACCACTTGTCCACAAGCTCTCAAGGTATCAACACCTCCAAGAACAGATTTTTATCACACAAAACCCTCTTTCAAGCTTTCCAAAATCACCAATCAAGCTCCAATATTCACATATACACAACCTAAGCCACAATCATCATATCCATACACAACATCTCAATACCCAAACATCATAGAACAACAATTTACACTAGGGTTGAGAATCTTACCATACCCAAGGTTCAAGGAGACAAGATTAACCTTCTCCTTCAAGAGAGTTGGGTCCTATAACATCAAAGAACCCAAAATCTCAACATTTTTGCTCATGAAACTCGAAATCAAGGGCTGGAATTTCGAACAATAAAACGTGGCTTACCTCAAGATTAATTGTATGGGTTTTGTAGAGCTCTCCGCGGTGAACGCGTGGCCGCAAACGGAGCGGCAATCGGAGCTCTAGATCAAAAGTTATGGTGGTTTGAAGATCAAGTGAGAGAAGGAAGTTGAGAGAGTGTTCTTCCCTCCATGGCCTCCATTTCAGCGTGTTTAGTGTCTCAAATGAGGAGAGAGAGTGCTGAAAACTAGGGTTTTGGTTTAGTTTAGTTGGGCCAAGGGCCCACTTTGGGTCCGGTTGGCCCGGTTTGGCCCGTTCGGTCCAATCTTGGTCCGATTTCTATAAAATTGGTACCGAAATTCTCGTCTCAATTTCCTCTATCATATTAAGCCATAAAAATAACATTTTTGGCTTTCTAGAATAAATTCTCATTTATGGGTTAATTAGCCGTTAATTAACTGGGTCTTACAGTCCGTACACTAGAAGATGTAAAACCTGTTGGATACAGGTGGGTATTTGTGAGAAAACGAAATGAGAAAAATGAAGTTATGCGCTACAAAGTCCGACTTGTGGCACAAGATTTTTCACCAAGGACCGGTATAGATTATGAAGAAACGTATTTTCCTGTAGTGGATGCAATAACATTGCGTTATTTGGTCAGTTTATATACATATCATAAACTGCATATGCATTTAATGGATGTGATAACAACCTACTTATACGGCTCATTAGATCGAGATATCTATATGAAAGTCCCTGAAGGACTAAAGATATCTAAACCATCCAATGAATATTCACGGGGATTATACTCAGTCAATTTGCAAAGATCTTTATACAGTCTAAAGCAATTTGAACGAATGTGGTATAATCGTCTTACTGAGTATCTGGCCAAAAATGGATTCAAGAATGATGATATCTGTCCATGTGTTTTCATAAAGAAATCTGCATCTGGATTCATTATAATTGATGTGTACGTTGATGATTTAAATATCATTGGGACTCCTGAAGAGATTCCAACAATTATAAAAACTCTAAAAGAAGAGTTTGAGATGAAAGATCTTGGAAAAACTAAATTTTGTCTCGGCCTGCAGATCGAGCATACAAAAAAGGGATCTTTATTCATCAAACAACATAAACAGAAAAGATATTGAAGAGATTTTATATGGATAAGTCACATTCATTAAGTACCCCAATAATTGTAAGATCTTTGGATGTATAAAAGGATCAATTCCGTCCTAAGGAAGAAATGAAGATATCCTTGGTCCTGAAGTACCATATCTTAGTGCCATTGGAGTACTAATGTATTTTGCTAATAATACACGACCCGATATATCATTTGTTGTGAATTTACTGGCAAGATATAGTTCCTCTCCAACCAGAATACATTGGAGTGGAATCAAACAAATCTTTTGATATCTTCATGGAACGGTTGACATGGAATTGTTTTATCCATATGAATCCAAGTCACAACTAGTTGGCTATGCAGATGCCGGATACTTGTTTGATCTACATAAAGGGAGATCTCAAATAGGATACCTGTTTACCTATGGTGGAACAGCTATATCATGGAGGTCCACGAAACAGATGATTGCTGTAACATCCTCTAATCATGCCGAAATACTAGCGATTCATGAAGCAAGTCGCGAGTATTTTTGGCTCAGGAGTTTGATCCAATATATTCTGTGATCATGTGGACTGATTGATTATAAGATAGCTCCAACTGTCATGTTTGAAGATAATACAGCATGCATTGCTCAACTTAAAGACGGATACATCAAATGTGATAGAACAAAGCATATTTCTCCCAAATTCTTCTTCACTCATGATCTTCAAAATCAAGGGACAATTGATATCCAACAGATCCGTTCAAGTGACAATCTGGCAGATTTATTCACAAAGTCACTCCCAAAACCCTCATTTGAAATATTGGTACATGGGATTGGGATGCACCGATTTCGAGACGTTAAATGATGTTGACAAGAGGGGGAGACTGTACTCTTTTTTCCTTGGTCAGGTTTTTTTCCCATTGGGTTTTTCTTGACAAGGTTTTTAACGAGGCAGTCCCCATCACAAAGGATTTTGTACTCTTTTTCCTTCACTAAAGTTTTTTTTTCCACTGGATTTTTCTTTAGTAAGGTTTTAACGATGCATATTCCTAAATGGTTATCCAAGGGGGAGTGTTAAGATAAGCCTGGTAATATGGATGCCCATTTAATGGGCGGTTCACTCTTTCCAAGATGAGAATTCAATTTCTCAAAACAAAATGAAATTAATGAAACCAAATAGCAATGCTTTTGTATGCCTATAAATAGACATGACCTCATGTAAAAAGAAGACACATCGCAATAAAATATTCTATTCTCTCTTTTTTACTATAATATTTTTCTCTGTTAATAAATTCTCTTTCTCTTTTATCTTTATGTGGTTTTAAACTATAATATTCATAATATTAATAAATAGATAAATTATTTATATTATAATAAGATAAAAATATATTTATATTTTTTTATTTTATATTCTTTATTTATTTATTTCACAACCGTTTTCATACTTTGTCGACCTCTTATTTTATACCGAAGGTATAAATATTAGAGCTTCTATCCATTAATTCCACAGATAATATTAGATATATTATAATAAAGAAACATGGCAGAGCTTCTATCCACTAATTCCACAGAGAATATTAGATATATTCTAATAAAGAAACTTGGCGGAGCTTCTACCCATTAATTCTATATCATAGATAAATATAAATATTATATCTATTATAATAAACTTGGCATCTATTAAATGATTGTGGATACTAAAATATTCTACGAAACAGAAACAATAAAATAACAACCGAAAACCATTACTTCGATATTTCAACATGTATTTCACATTTCATTGAAAATTTTTATAGTTATATTTTACTTTTAAAAATAATTAAAACTGTTTGTTGGTGATTGCATTTGCATATATATAATTATAATAATAAGCATTAAGCAATTAGATAGAATATCTCTGGTACTGTGTTTGCTTTCCATCTCTCATCACAAGATCGGTGAGCAGTGTGTATTATTATCCTATTTGCATATTTTAGCCAAATTTCTGATAAATGTGATAAGGTCCAAACTAAAATGATGAGCTCGTGATTTTCCCTAATCAATAAACAAAATACTTTAGAAGGAAAGTAGCACAAGAATTTTGATGCTTCATATTTTGTCCTATATTAATAATCTTTTCCCATTGAACTATTATTGCGGTCTATTAACCTAGATTGTTTTTCTATATAAGAATGACAACGACAGGCAATTATGAACACCACAACAACATTTTTTAAAACGAGATTTTTTCAGGAGTTATCGTTTAAATATTGAAAGAATCTAGGAATGATAGTATTGCATTCTTAGAAGAAAAGGATTGAATTGAAATATTAAAATATCTAATTATATATTATGTGTCAAGCTTAGTTTTAATTGGTTAAAACCACACCACAAGATTAGTTGAGGAACATTTGTTATTTCAACTTGGCACCTAATATGTGGTCATAGATTAATGATTTCATATTTGATTTAACCTTTTGTGGGTCCTGTGTTTTCTGGCTGCCAGCTAGGTAAGTTGTATCCATCAACCTCCACAGAAATTTGTTGGACTAAATAGCAATTGTAAACAAGTCAACCAGGTACATGAAATAATGAAATATGGATCAAGTACAAACAAATGCTTGAGATTGAAATTTGAAATCAAATAATCTCCAGAGATACTTAATAAGTTAATATCACCTTAGTTATTGTCTTTGAACACAAGAAACGTATCTTTTATTAAGACCACACAAAATATAGAAGCTATCTCTTCTAATCAGAGGGGGAAATTTTATGAAAAATTTCTAACATTTGAGATAGGATACATAACATAACTTCTCAGTACTTTCCTCTCCATGAAACCCACTTCAGTTTAAGTTGGTACCACAAAGGGGGTATTCCCAGAACTCCTTTTGCTAGCCTTGAATCAAATACATCAAATTGGAACTTACTTAGGGTATTTAAGATAACCTCAGCAGGCACTGCTGGCAGGAGCACTGGAACTGCCTCAGCAGGGACACTCTTGGCCAACTGCCGAGCTTTCTGTAAGTGAGCATTGGCTACCGATGCCATGTCGAAAACAGCATTGCGAAGCCCCTCACGAGGATCCAATCGTACCTCGTCTCGACCACCTTGTTTAACTATCAAACCATGCTTGAATGCCACTTCAGTTGGTATGTAAGAAAAATGGCGGTTGCGGCTTGCATGATAAGGCAGTGATTTGAGGAGAAGGAGAATGCCGCTGGCCTTTCCAATGTGTGAGGCTGCATGGTCTGCTGCAGTTGAATTGATCCCACCAGCTTGAAGGGTCAAGTAAAGCATGGTTGATACTGTGTCCTCAGCATATTTCTCCAATTCTTGAATGGTTTCTGGCATTTCAGTGTCCTCTCTTCTTGCGTCATTGATCCTGGCTTCAACAGATCGTTTCAACCATGTCTTACTAAGCTTGGTCTCTGCTATCACAGACGAAAGGGCCTGCGCTGTTGGGTGTTCAATCAATTTATTGGAGTACATTTTGTCTATGGCCTCTTGCCACCATACAAGGCGCATAAGACCGATCCTGGTATCTGAAGCCACATCCATAGCTCTAGATGTTTCAACATTCAAGGCGCGGAGTGCAAATGCTGCCTTCCGCATAGATGGGGGCAGTTCAAGAAGGCAAAGATAGTGATGATAATCATAGCTACGCACTTGTTGTACACAATACGAGAAAGCTGCTCTTAAGCTGCTTACTGCCGGAGTACCAGTCATCAAAGCTTCACCTGGGTGCCTATGAGACGACTTACATTAATCACAATTAGTATCACAAGCTACAATAAAAGTTTCAGCAAAAAAATTCCTATTTATGGAACTGCATAAATAAAATAAGGACAATAAAACCAGTATATGGCTTAATAAATTCAGGAATCACATTTATGGTTGGGATCTATAGTCCCTAAAATGTATATGTACAATAAGGAAACATAATTAAACAACAAGTTTGAATTCATTAGTCTTAACAATAAGTTTGAATTCATTAGTCTTAACAACTAATCAATGATTTTGTAGAGTTACCAATTGCTCTCGATGGCACAAAATCTTTCTTCTCTCTCAGTTCTTGTAACTATTTACTCTTGGAACTATGATTAAAACTTGTAGAGACTGTATTAAGTCCAAGTTGGGGAACTAGAAGTACATCAACGTCAATTTTCCCAGAAAAGCTAATATGAAGTGTCTTCTGTTCATGTGCATGCTTGTGAGAGAGAGAAGTGAAGAATAATGATAAATTAGCATGGTCGTGACTAATACGTGTATTGCACAGGCGTTAGTGACAAACAATCATGGCTAAAACCATGAGAAGTCAAGAACAAAACAATCCTCTGCACCCAAACATCAGTTTAAGTGGGTTTACCATAGCATTGAAACCATATTAAAAGAGTAAGCATCTACAAAGTTATGCTCAATTTACAAAAGTATGTCAGACTGTGTCTATTTGAGGACTATATTCTATATTAGAGAATATTTAATACATCCTCAAGAAAATTTACTCAAGCAAGGTGGATTGCAAGGTCTGTTAACTGGCAACAAGATGACAGGCTTTAGCCTAACAGTTCCGACATTAAAAATCACAAACATCATACTTTAATAATCCTCAAAATTCTAGGTATTAACTTGATCACCTTTTTCAAACAAATGACAAGCATGAACTGGACCTCAAGAAAAAATAAGTCCTTTGGACAATGAAACCAAAACTCTATAAATAATCGTGTTCATATGATAGACTAATAAGATTCGACAGCTAGATAATCAAGACTTATGCATTGCAGCATAAAACTAATATGCATGAACAAGGTTATATTTGGTTAGATTTTGAAGGTCAGCCATTCCAAATTTGTAGCAACTGGTTAAAGCTTAGCAGCATAAATTTGTACAAGTTCTTAACTTATTTACTAATCGCTATGCATTAACTTCAGATCACGGCAAAGTTCTCCCTATCCATAATCCATGCAACTATACAACTATGGCAGCATGTTCACGAATGGGGAAAAAAGTTCTAACTGCTTTACACACAGATTGCAATAGGTGGGGATAGGAATGTATGGAAATGGAGCAAGAGGCGAAAAAGAATGTGATCTTGAAAATATAGAAAGAAGAAGCACACCCATGTACTACGAGGAATTACATCAAACACTAGGTGTGCATTCCCATGGTAAGGAACATTGCAACTACCAAGTAGTATCATCCTAAAAAGATTTTTATCTTCCTTTTTAAAAACAAAACAGTATAATAACGACCGCAGATCTTAAGCATATATATGTGTGTGTGTGTGTGTGATTATTTTGGTAACACATGCTTACCCGAAAGAGTAAAACGGGGATGGTTTTTGTTTGCTCGTCACTGCAAAGAAAAAAAACGTGATAGGTTCGTTATTGTTATTGCAACCAAAAATGTAGATGGCTCTTCTCTTGTGCAAAGGAGGGAAAATTCTTGCGAATGGGCCACGTGGATCACCCAACGATCTAGGGAAAGTCCACTTCAAGCTTTGCTCCTAATAGAATAATAACATATTAACATTGCACAATCTGAGACAAAATAAAAATTAAAAAAAAAAATTCTCAACATAGATGATATCTCCAAGACTGCAAACTTTGATTCCACCTAGACCACTCTTACCCGAAGTAGCGATAGAGGATGTTCTTCAATCTGGAGCAGCTGCGACGAGGTGGAGCAGATGCAACGAAGCGGAGCAGATGCGACGAGGCGGAGACAGGAAGCACCGGACGATCTGCCACAACCGAGTTGATCAATCCCACAAGGCCTGCAAGAAGGAAGCAACGGTGATGGGAAATCGCATGGCCAGGCGGCGAAAACGTTCTTCTTCGCACGTCGCCGTTGTAGCGCTGAGTAGGACGGAAATGGAAGTTTTCTTGCAACACCCAGGGACGATGAGCAGCTCTGAAGAAGCGAGGTTGAAGATTTTCAGAATTTCAAAACAGGGCGGGCAGGCGGGTCTAATTAAAAAAGAAAAAGAGAATGAAGGTCGCGAAACAGTAGCGGTCATGCTCGAACCCAAGAACCAGGACCGTTCCAGACACTCCGAAACAAGCAGCAAACTGAACAAGGGTCAGGAAACGCGACGGTCCAATGCGCAGCAGTGGAATCGGCGAGAGTCGACGAACAAACGGAGACGGAGGAGGCGAGGCGTGCCACGGCAGCTAGTGGCATGGCGAGCTGCAGTTGAAGATAGCGCGGTCCTTCTTTCTCCTTTGCGATGACCAGAAAGAAGCGGTGGAGCCGGCGAAGTCTTCAGCTTCAGGAGGCGAAGTGGAAGCATCCAGCAGCGACGCTGCGTTCTCGTGGTGACGGCATGGTGGCTGGAAAATTAGGTATCCATCTCCTGACTAGGGCGGGTCGGGTCTGATTTGTACTGTACTGGTGGTGCGGGTTTTGGTTTTTGGCCGGGTCAGCTTTGCCGGCAGTGGGCCAAAGAAAAGTTCGAATGTTATAAAATTTTTTGAGAAAAATTCAAAATAGCCAATGACAATTACCTCAAAAGACAACGAAGTTTTTGACAAAAAAAAATATACAACTCGGCTCCTGAAATTTATTTTTATGGGATTGATTAGTCCTGTGTCAAAAAAAGTCAATGTTTTTTTGGCACAGGGGCTAATCAGTTCCAAAAAAAGATCAAGGGCCGGGTTGGATGTTTTTTTTTGGGGACCTCGTTGTCCTTTTGAGATAATTGTCAGGGAGCGGGTGGGGTATTCACTCTATAATTTTTTGAATAATACTCAAATAGATCCCCAAAGAATTCATGGTCGGACAAATCTGTCCCCAATAAAATTTAACTAAAATTTTGATTCTGACGTTTTTAGTTATACACCAGATACGTCCCAATGGCAGTTTGACCCAGTCAGAACGTCCTACGTAGAGGTTAACGGCCTGACGTGTCAAGTTAACTGTCACGTGTCACCTCCAGAAAAATTTGGTCCCCATTCAACCCAGACAAAACGACGTCGTTTTGGATCATGAGGCGAACAACATCGTTTCGTGGAGGGCAAATTCGTCCCCACCATGGAAGGTGATGAACGGATATTTATACACTTTTTTGCATTATTTTCATAGTGTTTTGGTAATGTTTTGCTAAGTTTTTATTAAGTTTTAGTAGGTTTTTATACAAAAATTATTTTTTGGATGCTATTTTGAGTTTTTGTGTTTTTGTTATGTTTTTAGGTGATTTTTGGGTGATTCTGTCAAGTTTTGGAAAAGCCTAATTCAGATATAGAGAAAGGACTGCAGATGCTGTCAGATTCTGACCTCCGTGCATTCAAACGAGCATTTCTGGAGCTACAGAGGTCCAATTGACGCGCTCTTAACGGCGTTGGAGAGCTAACATCCAGGACTTTCCAGCAATATATAATGGTTCATACTTATCTTTGGAAAGGATGGCCCAAAACGGGCGTTGAACGCCCCACTGACCCCTGCTTGGCGTTTGGACTCCCCAAAGGAAGCAAGCTGGCGTTTAGACGCCCAAAAGGGAGCAAGTCTGGCGTCCAACGCCCCAAGAGGAGTCCCAGCACATGGAGTCACCCCAAGCTCAGCCCAAACACTCACCAAGTGGGCCCAACAAGTGAATTTTCGCACCTTTAAGTCTAGTCTATCATATTTTTGTATTCTTTTCATTATTAGATTAGTATAAATAGAACAAAGATCACATTTGTTTAGAACTTTTGATCTTTGGCTTATTCGAACCTTTCACTACTATTTTCTGTAAGCTATGAGCAACTAAACCTCCTAAGTTAGGGTTAGGAGCTCTGCTGATTCTCATGGATTAATAATATTACTGTTTCTATTTCAATATGTCTGATTCTATTCTCTTATGCGTTCTTGTTCTTCAATCTCAATGAATTGGGGGTGAACCGTGACATTCATCCTTGTTCTACATGGGTTCCGTGCGAGTCCTGACCCAGATAGCATTGAACTAAAGCTAGAGAATGCATTGCGGATTCCAAGAGAGCACCTGGACAACTTTGGATACGTGACATGAAATTCTGTTGACCGTGGGTTACTGACGTCTCTGTGGTGCTAAGGCTAGAGTCAGAAAAGTCGCACTCTCTGATCCGGAAGATCCGACCTTGTCTGTGGCGTCTTGAGTAGGATCCCGAAAGGGAGTGGATTGTTTAGAGCTTTATCTTCGGCTACAGTGAGAAGCCATGAGTCAACTTGATGAGAGGACATGAGTTACTCGGATATGGTGGACTGTTGTGGTTTAGAAGAGATTAACCTGATGAAAGGACATGAGTTAGTCACTTACGGCTATCATTGAATAAATCATTCATTATTGAAGTAGACATTAAGAAAAGTTAATCTGGAAGAAAATAGCATCTCTGAAGCCTTAACTGAATCTTTATCACTGTTTTCACATCAATTTGGTATTTCGTTCTTTACTATTTCGTTTATGCTTTAAAACAAACAACCAACTTTTCTAATCGCCTGACTAAAATTTATAAGATAGCCATTGCTTGCTCAATCCGACAATCTCCATAGGATTCGACCTTCACTCACCAGAGGTATTACTTGGACGACCCCGTGCACTTGCCGGTTGTAACACCCTACCACACAGAGCCTTTACACCTAGGATGTAAAATAAAGGTGGCGAGGTGCTACGACCTCTAAAATAAAATATATATAGTATAATAATTGAAAAGATTTAATATACGATGAGCCTTGATGAAAAAGTAAAGTAAAAATCGCAAAATATAAAAGCACAACGATAAAAAAACGTGGTTACTTGCGTACGAAGAAATCTAAAGTCCACTAACATAATTATACAAAATATAAGAGTAGAAGATCAAGGGTACAAGATAACAAGCTCCTAATTCAGTTGCAAAGCTAAGGCTGGCCGGAGAATATTTACGTATATATATACATAGCTTCAAGTCCCAAAATGTACATACATAAACCCTAGTTCTCCATAAAACCTCTAAGAGGTACATAAACAAGGAATTCTTATACACAAGGGGAGAAACTATAAATTTATACATAATAATATCAAAATAACAAAAGAAAACCCCAAAGTAAACCACTTCACCGCAAAAACTCCAGACGCCTATCGAGGTGCCTCTCGATCTGCATCTGAAAAATGACAACACAGTATGGAATAAGAACTGGAGGTTCTCAGCATGGTAAAAGTGCCACACACATAAGATATAAGGTCTTGGAAATGCCAGAGGCCATCCTAGAACGCCGACATTTAGATTATCGAACTTAAGAATTAAAACCGAAACCATAAATAAGGGTGGTTTTCTAAGGATTCCTAAACTTAACCAAATACTTTAACCTAACCCTCCATCATCCTCTTTCCTCCAAAACTTCCATCACCAGTACAATAACACAGACAAGCAACCAGACAATAACAAACACAATTAGGATACAAGTAATGCAGATAGCACGTATACAAGTAAGCATATGAAAGTCACATAGGCATTCCCAATTAGAGCTTGAACAAGCAATTCAAGCAATATGCTTATGATGCATGCCTGTCCTATGGTTGTTAATATCAACTGTGGGTTACTTAGCCAGCCCGACATGTCCTGGATGGTAGCTAACCATGGACAGAACGCCAAACACGGAACAAGTGGGACAACACCTCTACCCTTGCATCTTACTCGCGTACCCGGAGTAGGGGACAACTTCACCCTGCCTCTTACACAGGCAGTGTTACATTCTCAGCCCGGAGCTAGCGGCAACAGAACATAGCCCTTGCGTCTTACTTGAAGCCTTGAATTTTCCCGGAGCAAGTGGATAACACCACTGCATCTTACCCGGAGTCACATATAGAGACACATTATCATTATCATTACCATTCATTCATTCATCTGTTCATTCTCAATTCATACCCCCGAGCAAGTGGATAACACCACTGCGTCTTACCCGGAGGCACATCACAATCAGTTTCAATTTCATTATCATTATAACTCATTCATAATCATCTATAACTAATGCATAATCATCCTTTACAACCATGGCATCACATATACTTCAGTTCTCTGCATTTTTCATACATAATTCATCATTTTTCAACCTTACTTCACCCTCAAGTTACCACTCTTTCTTAGTTCCATCTCATCACTAGGCTTACTAACAAAATCTAGGACCAAAGGAATGAAAATAGAGGTTTAGAACTACTGAAATGTGTACGCATGGGTCATGTGTATGCGTGGAAGTGCACTACTGAAATGTCACGCGTACGGATGCAAACCAGGCAGTAGCGTTTGTCCGCGAAGGGGGGTATATGCGTACGCAAAAATTCCATGTCACGCGTATGCTTGGGCCACACGTACGCGTGGACATGCATTTTTCCAAAAATTTCACTAAGTTTCAAAAGCTGTAGAGTTTCAGTTTTTAACCTCAAACTTCCAACGCGCATAATTTTTTGGTTATAAATTATTTTTCCTCCATTCTTCGAACGACATAAACGTCTCGGACCCAATTTTATTTCTAAATAAGTTTGACACAAATCAGGGGTCCGGAGATCACGCTATGCTCACCAAAGTTGGCCAAAAATCACAATTTTCACAAAAACTAATAAACCTCAATTTTCAAAACAAACTCTTCTCAAACCTCTTTTAATTTAACCAAAACTTTACCAATTTAGCCTCAACCCCATTCTAACTTTTTTATTCATTCCACAACACATCAATTCTCTATTTCATCAATTTTAACTCAATAATCCAAGTTCACAATTCACAATATACATTATCAATTTCCAATCTTCCATTTTCATCAAACCTCAAAACCAAGACTCCCGATTCTACATTCAATATACAAACCAATTAACCAAATCAAGTATAATTCTCAACTTCAAATCAATCTTCATACATACCAAGTATCATAATACATAATTCACATACATCATCAATAAAAACACCAACTCCACCTTCAAAACTCAATAATCACATAATCCATGTAATCCGTTCTAACCAATCAACAACATCTCAAATTTAATGCCTATCCTAGGGTCTCTAGCCTAAGCTTTCACAGAAAATTATATATTAAATACGTAAAACCTAAACTATACCTTGGCCAATTTTCACGTATTTTCCAAGGCAACCCACTAGGCAATGTTGCAAGCCTCAACACCAAAAATTCAGCATCTAGTTTCCAACTCCAAGCTTCCAATTAAGCTTCCAACGTTCCCAATTTGCTTCATATCACAATTATACACCTCACCTATATCATATCATGAATATTCACACATATACACTTAATTTCCAACACACATAACCAAGAAATCCAATAGGGTTTGAGGGTTTTTACCTCACCAACGGAGAATTGGGTCAAAGCCCGGCAAGTTCGCTAAGCTAGTTTGATCCTAACATTAAAAATCAACAAAGTTTCAACCTCCAATTCATCTAATTTTGAAAATTAGAGAAGGAATAACTGAGATTAAAAATGAGACTTTCTTACCAAATTAACTACTGGTCTTTGTAAAGCTTGACGCTGTAGCCGCGTGGCCGCAAACGGTGTGATGATCGGAACTCGGAGTAGCAAGATATGATGGCTTGAAGTGGGACAAGGGTTTTGCTCTCCTCCTTTTTCCCCTTCCTCCAGGAACGTGTTCTTGGCTTTTGGGGAAGGAAATGAGCTTCAGCTCATTGTATTAGGTGAAAGGTGGATTAGGCCTTGGGCCCAGTTCGACCGGTTCGGCCCGTTTGGCCCAATCTTGGGCTAAATTCTTTGAAATTAGTGTCAAAATTCTTATTTTAATTAGTTCTATCATATTTTAATATAAAATTTATATTTTTAATTTCTTTTATAAAATAAATAATTTATTAGTTAATTATTCGCTAATTTTGTGGGGTTTACATCCTACCCACCTAATTAAGAATGTTGCCCTCAAAATTCAGATTTAGTTATCTGAAAAGAGGTGTGGGTAGTCCTTCCGCATATCCGATTCAAGTTTGCAAGTGTGTCCTTCGATCTCAACTTGATTTTGAGTAACCTTTATTATCGATACTATTCTTTCGCCTAGTTGCTTACACTGGTATTGTCAACCTCAACCGAAGTTACTCAATACATCAAATCTCCTTTTCAACTAGATTAACTCAGATTGTAAAACGTAGTTTATCTCAGAGGCATACTGCCGGTGTGGTGGAATATGAATATGTCGTGCAAGTTCAAAAGATACAGTGAAAAAACTGCTAGATACCTCACCGGTCCCTAATCTGTCTTAATACTTCAAACGGTTTGACACATCTTGATTTTAATTCCTTAGTTTTGATGGCTCACCGATTCTAGGTTGTTGAAGTAACTCTTAAGAATATGTAACTTATTTGTGGGCTTTGCACAGTTATAATCTTAACTCAAATTTGCTTAGTATTTTCTCCGTTGCCTCGGCTCCCAACTTGGGACTCAAAATACCTAATATTCTCGGGTTATTATAGCACAAGGGTGATCAATGCGCTACGTAATCTTATAAATTTCTTTGATAAATTAGTCTCCCCTGATAGGCAAAAAGTTGGTGAACTCGTAATTCGATTCATGATTACCTAATGGCATTACATCCTTTGATCATAGCTCGGAGTCTTTCTAGCGAAGCGTCGACACGCTGTCACGATGTCGTATCCGCTCACATTCTAAGCACTTGGATAGTGCATGTGTAGAATTTCCAATTAGTTCTTTAGATTCAAGTTTGGTACAGAGGTTACCATTCCTTCTAAGGTTTAAAAACTTGTTGCCCTCAGACATCTAAACAAACGGTACATCCCAACGCGTCGACTTAATCATGGACAATGTGGCCGATAAGAATTAAGGTTCCACAACTCTCCTTGAGACTGCATCATTATGCACTCCTTCTTCTGTGTCCTGGCATTTTGCTTTAAGGAACTAGTGTCTTGGTTGTTATATCTAGGAGTAAAACGAAGTGTTAACTAAGCTCGGGTTGATGTTTCGAAAAGATACTAAGCTCAAAGGCGATCAAACTATTCAAATAATGTTTGTCAACAATTAAAAGGAGGTCTGGTATGATGATTGGACCAAGACCCAGAAAATAGAAAGATGCACAAGAAGAAGAATTAAGGTACACACCAAAGAAGAAATATTGAAGTCAAGCCATGATAGGAAGAGAATAAAGCACATCGAATCAAATACATGCCAGATGATATCCAAGAAATGCAAGTTTGTGAAAGAGAGCAACTCCATCCATATTGAGCGCCAAAGTTTCAAGGATTTACATGATTATACCAAGATAAGTTTCGGCTCATCCCAGAAGAAATGAGACTCATGCCAGTAAGAATAGAATTAGAAAGGTGACCAACTGGTGTGTGCGTACGCAATTCCCCACACTTTCCGTACAGCAACAGTACCAGCAAGTGTACTGGGTTGTCCAAGTAATACCTGAGCGAGTCAGGGTCGATCCCACAAGGATTTTGGCTTGAAGCAAGCTATGGTTGTCTTGCAGGTCTTAGTTAGGCAGAATCAGAAGGTTGTTGGAATATTATGTAAACCTTGAATGATTATATGTCATAAATGCTTGGAAGGGATAAAACCAATTGGATTAAATGATAGGAATAGAGTTGAAAGTTGGAATTGCTTTGTCTTTCTGAATTAACTCCAGTACTACTGTCTTCTTTACTTGTGAATGATCTTCTCCTATGGCAGGCTGTAAGTGATCAAAGCCATTGCCCGTGGTCATTGATCTCCTCTACTATAGATTGAACGCCATTGATCGTGGTCATCCAATCTGACGAAGGGTGAAGCGCTTAGCAAGTCGTTCTCCTGGTGATCCTACTCAAAACGCCACAGACAAGGCCGAATCTTTCGGATTAGAGAACGCAACTTCTTTGGATTCTAGCCTATACCACAGAGACCCTAATCTTCCCGAAAATCGGCTGAACTGGTGTCTCGAGAAGTCCCCAATGAAGTCATGGATTAACCGTCTGAGATATGTATAAACATAGCTGTTGGCTCGTGATTTTCCTTACGAGTATTCATACGAACCCAAGTAGATGCGGGTGTTTGTCAGGCACGTTCGTCTTAATATGACAAATAGAGCTAACTGGTTAGATCATCCTGTTCACCACGATGAAGATCAGAATATACATCTTAGAAGTAGATCAAACACGGATCGAAGAAGAAACAATAATACTTTTATTAATTCATAGGACTCAGTAGGGCTCCTCCCCTCAACCTAGGAGGTTTAGAAACCCATACTGATGGTAAAAACACAATGTAAAACAAAAATAGGGCTGAATGGTGTATGATGTCTACGAAAATCATGTAAGATACACTTTAAATACTAAACAGATGACTAGTAAGGGTAAAGTAGTCTATTTAGTGCTAAAATTCACTTCTAGGGCCCATTTGGTGAGTGTTTGGGCTGATTTTTGATGAGATCCACGTGCTATGAGGCTCCTTGGGTGTGAAATGCTAGCTAGAGGGTCTTCTCTGGGCCTTTGGATGCTAGACTCTGCTCTTTGGGCACTAGATGCCTGGAAGGGGACAGGAAGCTGGCGTTGGACGCCAGTTTTGGGCCTTCTAATTCGAAGCAAGGTATGGACTATTATATATTTCTGGAAAGCTCTATAAGTCACCTTTTCATAGCCATTGAGAGCACTCCATTTGGACTTCTGTAGCTCTAGAAAAGCTCTTCCGAATGCAGGCAGGTCAGATCTGAACAACATGTACAGTGTTTTCTCTGTCTCTAAATCAGACTTCTACTCCAGCTCCTCAATTTTAGCTAGAAAATACCTGAAATTATCCAAAAATACAAAAACTCATAGTAGAATCCAAAAATGTGAATTTAACACTAAAATCTATAAAAACTTAATAAAAACTAAACAAAAATTACTAAAAACTATATGAAAATGATGTCAAAAAGCATATAAAATATCCGCTCATCACCAACTTAGGATTCAAGATGGAAATACTAATGTGAGTCAGAAAAGAAAGGCTATGTTGACTTGCAAAGGTTCGTTGACGCACTCTCGCTCGTATAGACCTTCCTGTTGTTATTTTACTTTTCCTCCAATCGGTGCTTCTTACCGAGAACACGTAATTGAGCGGATTTCATTCCTATCGCTCACTTCATCTAACTCTTAAGTTCTACCAATCCTAACAGTTTCTTTGTACATAAGGTAATCGAAAATGATTCGGTCTTCGACATTAACTCTATCGCCACTTACTCCTTCTCTCGACACCTAATCGATTAGCAGTTAAAGGTTAAATTCGCGTCATACCTCATCCTCATAGTCCACCATCACTGGGTTCTAAACAATAGTCTCATGCAACTCTCGAATTACTCTTGCTGAATTACTCAGATTTCATTTGTCCCTAAGAGTTCATTCATTTTCTCTACATTACCCATTAGCTTCTTAAGCTGCGCAAGCTCTATCAGTACTACCCCATACGGCGCAATCTAGGTTTGGTCTTAAGTTTTGACATGTTAATACTACTTCATCATTTTCATTTTTAACTATGCATGAACGCAGCATTTTTAATGTTATATAAGGCATTTAGGATTTAACTACCAATTTCACAGTTACCTCTACCTCGTTGGGACCGTCTAGCATCCTAAGTCTCCTTATGTGGACAGTTCCAGGACATATGCCCAAGACGACCACACTTATAGCATAAGCCCGAACCAAAATGACACGGCCTATTTGGGTGATAGCTCCCGCATTGCTGACAACTCGAATCATCTGAAGCAGCCGCTGACTGTTTTCCTTTTCTCTTGAATTCCTGGCCCTTTGGTGCAAAGTTCTGATTATGTTCTCTTCGACGAAATTCCTGGCTATCATTCCTTTCCATAGCAGCCTTTTTTAAATATTCTTCCGTAACCCTACTCTTGTTCACCAAGTCTAAGAAAACTCTGATCTCCATCAGGTCCACTGAACTTAGAATATTACTCCGGAGTCCTCCTTCATATTTGATGCACTTCCATTCCTCAAAGTCTCCCGGAGCACCCTGACAAATCTTCGAAAATCGACATAATTCTTCAAACTTGTTTGTGTATTCAGCTACAGACATTTGACCTTACTTTAGTTGCAACAATTTAAGCTCCTTAGCTATCCTGACTGAATTGGAGAAGTACTTTTTGTAGAATTCCAACTGAAAGGCATCCCAAGATATTGCAACGTTGTCTTGCCACCAATACTAGGCTTCACCTGTTAACTGATAAGTCGCAAACTCAACACGTTGATTTTCAGGAACTTATTATGCTTGTAACGCCCATTCCATCGCCTGAAACCAGTTATCTACCTCTGTGGGGTTCGTCGTTCCTCCAAAGATGGGCGAATTTACCTTCAATAAGGTTGCTAAGGTCATTGGCCCATTTTCTCTATTATCGCCATTCCCATTACCGGCTTGATTCCCCAATACTGCAGCCGTAGCCTGCATAGCAGCAGCCATATTCTCCAGAGTAGTCATGAAGTTTGCAGGATTATTTTCAGTTGTCTCCGGTTCTGTGTTACTAGTTCTATCTCTCCCTCGATATCAAGGTGATCAGTCTTAATATCGCAAGTCTAGTGCTTCAAGTCCCAAATGTATGCTCATGAATATTCATGCCACATATATTAGTTAGATATCCTAAATTACCATGTATAGACACCCAGAGTATGCCCAGAAGTATAGTCAGTCCGTCCCTCAGGCTCTACAGGAACGAACTGCTCTGATACCATAATGTAACACCCTAACACACAGAGCCTTTACACCTAGGATCTAAAACAGATGTGGCGAGGCGCTACGGTCTCTAAAATAATATATATATATATATATATATATATATATATATATATATATATAGTATAATAATTAAAAGAATTTAATATACGAGGAGCCTTGATGAAAAGGTAAAGCAAAAATCGCAAAATATAAAAGCGCAACGTTCAAAAAACGTGGTTACTTACGTACGAAGAAATCTAAAGTCCACTAACATAATTATACAAAAGATAAGAGTAGAAGATCAAGGGTATAAGATAACAAGCTCCTAACTCAGCCTGTGAAACTAAGGCTGGCCGGAGAATATTTACGTATATATATATATATATATACATAGCCCCACGTCCCAAAATGTACATACATAAACCCTAGTTCTCCATAAAACCTCTAAGAGGTACATAAATAAGGCATTCTTATATACAAGGGGAGAAACTATAAATTTATACATAATAATATCAAAATAACAAAAGAAAACCCCAAAGTAAACCACTTCGTCGCAGAAACTCCAGACGCCTACCGAAGTGCCTCTCGACCTGCATCTAAAAAATGACAACACAGTATGGAATGAGAACCGGAGGTTCTCAGCATGGTAAAGGTGCCACGCACATAAGATATAAGGTCTTGGGAATGCCAAAGGCAATCCTAGAACGCCGACATTCAGATTATCGAACTTAAGAATTAAAATTAAAACCATAAATAAGGGTGGTTTTCTAAGGATTCCTAAACTTAACCAAATACTTTAACCTAACCCTCCATCATCCTGTTTCCTCCAAAACTTCCATCACCAGTACAATCACACAGACAAGCAAGCAGACAATAACAAACACAATTAGGATACAAGTAATGCAATTAGGTTTAAAATTAGGTTTAAAATTCCAAAAACTAAATTTGCTAAAACAGGGCCCACGCGTACACATAGGTCATGTGTATGCGTGGAAGTTTTTAACCTCAAACATCCGACGCGCATAATTTTTTCGTTTTAAATTATTTTTCCTCTGTTCTTCGAACGGCATAAACTTCTCAGACCCAATTTTATTTCTAAACAAGTTTGACACAAATCGGGGGTCTGGAGATCAAGCTATGCTTCACCAAAGTTGGCCAAAAATCACAATTTTCACAAAAACTAATAAACCTTAATTTTCAAAACAAACTCTTCTCAAACCTCTTTTAATTCAACTAAAACTTTACCAATTCAGCCTCAACCCCATTCCAACTTCCTTATTCATTCCACAACACATCAATTCTCTATTTCATCAATTTTAACTCAATAATCTAAGTTCACAATTCACCATATACATTATCAATTTCGAATCTTCCAATTTCATCAAACCTCAAAACCAAGACTCCCAATTCCACATTGTTCAATATACAAACCAATTAACCAAATCAAATATAATTCTCAACTTTAAATCAATCTTCATATAAACCAAGTATCATCATACATAATTCACATACATCATCAACAAAAACACCAACTCCACCTTAAAAAATCAATAATAAGATAATCCATGTAATCTGTTCTAACCAATCAACAACATCTCAAATTCAATGCCTATCCTAGAATCTCTAGCCTATGTTTTCACAGAATATTATATATTAAATACGTGAAACCTAAACTATACCTTGATTGATTTTCACGTATTTTTCAAGGCAACCCACTAGGCAATGTTGCAAGCCTCAACACCAAAAATTTAGCATCTAGTTCCCAACTCCAACCTTCTAATTAAGCTTCCAATGTTCCCAATTTGCTTCATATCACATATATACACCTCACCTATATCATATCATGAATATCCACACATAGACACTTAATTTCTAACACACATAACCAAGAAATACAATAGGGTTTGAGGGTTCTCACCTTACCAACAGAGAATTGGGTCAAAACCCGGCAAGTTTGCTAAGCTAGTTTGATCCTAACATTAAAAATCAATAAATTTCAACCTTCAATTCATCTAATTTTGAAAATTAGAGAAGGAAGAACTGAGATTAAAAATGAGACTTCCTTACCAAATTTGCAAATTAACTACTGGGCTTTATAGAGCTCGATGCTGCGGTCGCGTGGATGCAAACGGTGTGGCGATTGGAGTTCGGAGTAGCAAGATATGGTGGCTTGAAGTGGGACAAGGGTTTTGTTCTCCTCCTTCTTCCCTCTTCCTCCAGGAACGTGTTCTTGGATTTTGGGAAAGGAAATGAGCTTCAGCTCATTGTATTAGGTGAAAGGTGGATTGGGCCTTAGGCCCATTTTGGGTCTGGTTCGACCGGTTCGGCCTGTTCGGCCTGATCTTCGGCCAAATTCTTTGAAATTAGTGTCAAAATTCTTATTTTAATTAGCTCTATTATATTTTACTATAAAATGTATATTTTTAATTTCTTTTTTAAAAAATTTAATTTATTAGTTAATTATTTACTAATTTTGTGGAATTTACACCAGTTTAGTTGTGCGGAGTTCAATTCCGTGCACCAGAAGGTAAAGTTGCGAAACGACAACATTTTAAATGGGGGACCTATCTGCCTATTCGAGGGAACCTATCTGCCTGATGATTATGCTTCTATAGGGACCTATTTGTCTGATAACCTAATGTTTGGAAACCTATCTGACCTATAATTGGTGATATTACCCTCAAATATATTCATTGTCTTTTTTTGGTTTCATTGAAAATACAAGCTGATGTATCTGGACCTGGTAGCTTACAAAATTCTAATCCTCCCTCTCATGACATTCAAATTGAAGATTCTCCTTCACATATCATAAAAAAAATGTCTCAGGAAAAAAAGGGCAATGAATATATTTGAGGGTAATGTCACCAATTATAGGTTAGATAGGTCCCCAAACATTTGCTTATCAGACAAATAGGTACCTATAGAAGCATAATCATCAGGCAGATAGGTCTCCTCGAACAGGCAGATAGGTCCCCATTTAAAACGTTGTCGTTTCGCAACTCTGCCTTCCATGGTGGGGATGAATTTGTCCTCCACGAAACGACATCGTTCGCCTCATGATCCAATATGATTTCGTTTGTCCAGTTTAGATGGGGACTAAATTGTCATGGAGGTGACACGTGACAGTTAACCTAACACGTCAGTCCGTTCACGAAGGACGTCCTGACCGGGTCAAACTGCCATGAGGACATATCTGGTATATAACTAAAAATGTTAGGGTCAAAATTTTAATTAAATTTTCTTGGAGACAAATCTGTCCGACCGTAAATTTCTTGAAGACTAATTTGGGGTATTACTCTAATTTTTTTTAACTTTGTTCAATACAGTATTTAAAATTATGATAAAATATATTTTTTGTTTCTAAAGTCAGTAAAAAATTTTAAAAATATTTTTACGTTTTATTTTATTTTAATTTTGTTATAAAATTTTTTTACTTGTATCAGATATATTTTGGACAACTAAATTTTAGAAAAACATGATAAATATGTTTGATTTGCTTGTGTTAAAAATTGTTCTTGTGAAGCTATTCTTGAATTGGTCATATTTTTTTTTTGAAAAATTAGTCGTTAGGATAAATTTGATGCAAATAAAAAAATTTTAAGATAAAATTAAAGCAAAATAAAATGTAGGAATATATTTAAAATTTTTAATAAATTTCAAAGACAAAAATATATTTTATCCTTACAATTAATTTATATAAATTAACAAAATCAAGAAAACAACTTTAGTAAACAAAAAAGAAAACAAATAAGCAAATTGAGCAATTAGTCTCCAGAAAAACTAATACTTATGCAAATAAGTTAATATTTTTTAATTATGATTTGTAGTATGATTATCATATTTATTTTATTTTATCTTCTTGCATCTCTTTATATTTTTATGGTGATTTAGCTGGTATAATTCTTTATAAAAGGATAAAGTGTAAGAAATCAGTTTTTGAATGACTAACTTTTTTTATTATTTTGTAATTTATTTCGCAAAATTCTAAATCACGGCCCAATAACTATTAATAAGGTAGGCCCAACGGTTAAAAAAATGAAAATAAATTAGAAAATGATACTTAATATGTCAAATTTGACTTTACGAAGGTAATTAATTTTTCTAAGTCAAATTTGACTAGTAAAAAGTAAATACTTGCATGCCATTAGGTTATTTTTCTCACTAGAGAGATTTTGATCTGGGAATTCACTTTTAGCGACGGTTTTGCATGTGTCAAGAGAAAGTTAGTAACCGAAAATCTCATCCCTCTCTGCTGTGTTTTTAACCACAAGTAACTAACCGTAGTTAACTACGGATAAACACGTCATTATGACATTGATTATTTTCTCTCAAATTCATGCCCCTTCTCTTTCAATCTAAGCCCCTTTTCTTTTGATTTTTCTTCGGCCTTTTACCATCATAAATTTAGCAAGACTCTAAATTTAATTTAAAGGAACATTGATCATAAATTTCACACACTTGTGGATTTTTATCACCCTTTTTGATCGAATTCTTGAGAGAGAGAGAGAGAGAGAGAGAGAGAGAGAGAGAGAGAGAGAGAGAGAGAGAGAGAGAGAGAGAGAGAGAGAGAGATTTTGGACCCTCCCTTTGCGTTTCAGCCTTGTTTCCAATAGTTCTTCCATTGTTCTTCATATGTTCTTCACAAGATATACAAACACAATTTTTTGCTAATTCTCGCATTTTTACTGAAAATTCAGCAAGGTAAGCTCTTGTTCCTTCTCTGTTTCTATTTTTTTAGCAGTGATCATTATGAATTCTTTCTCTCTTATGTGTCTAAAAAATTTCTCTTGAAGCCCATATGGAGCGCACCTAACGAGTTACACAAATTCAAGCTCAAAGTGGTCAAATTTTAACACTTTTTGTGACACTTTCAACCAAAAAAAAACTGCACCATATCCAAACGTGTTCCAGCCTTTGTAAAAGTATTTTTTAGTATTTGAGAGGTCTAGTGACCGAAGAAAATGAGAGGTAAGGATTAGGAATAGTTAGAATATGTTTGTACTTAATTCGGTGTTCATATAAGCCACTTTGTGGTGATATTGTACTTAATTTTATAATCTGTAAATTTAGTGGAGCTTTTTTATTTTTGACTTATTATTTGAGTGATATATCAAACTTATTTGCCTCTAAAAATTGTATGAAACCACTGAAATTAATTAGAGCACTTGGATTTAAGTTTCAAGTCTTAAACATCGCTAAAAGTGGGTAAAAATAAAAAATTGAACCCTTGAAAATTATGCCACTAAAAGATCTGGAAAGTGACTTATTAGAGGGTTAGAAAGAAGATAGAAAACTGATTTTAATCCTATAGAACAAGTGTGTAAAAATGAAATAGAGTGTTATGGCCATTTTCGAATAAAAAGAGGGTTAAATATATAATTTAAATGAAAAAGAAGTAAAATTTTGAACTTAATGTCATTAAGAATAAATTAATAATTATATAAATTAGTTGGATCAAAATTGTAAGTAAAATAAAATTTTGGACCTAAATAAAAGCTGTAGTAAAAGTTAGAAGTAAAATGGTAAAAAGTGATAACTAAAACAAGTAAATGATATTTTAGGTCCCTAGGGATAAAATTGAAAGAAATTTAAAATTATTAGGGTTAATTGGCAAAATTTTAACGCTAAATAAAATTAAACGGAAAAACTAGAGCACTGAGGGATAAAATGATAATTTTGGACATATAGTAAATGTAAAAATGGTTAATTAACTTAATAAAGGGTAAAAAGGTATGTTAGGGAGGATATGAAGATAAAATAGTAAAGTAATAATATTAGTGGTGAAAGTGTCACTAAAAACCTTAAAAAAACAGTGAAAAGAGAAGTTATGTACAAAAGGACAAAATTTAAAATATATAAAAGTATCAAGTACAAAATAGTAAATGTGACAAAGGCTAAGAGATTTCAAGAGAAGAGACCGGACTCAAGTTTTTATAAAAGAAAAGGGCAGAGAAGTTTGGTACGCGAAATTGTGATCTCTTACAGTGGCGCTAAAAACTTGGTGCGCGCGAATATGATCTCAACACTTCTTCACAACTCCGTGTAACTAACCAGCAAGTGCACTGGGTCATTCAAGTAATAAACCTTACGTGAGTAAGGGTCGATCCCACGGAGATTGTCGGTTTGAAGTAAGCTATGGTCATCTTGCAAATCTCAGTCAGGTGGATTCAAATGGTTATGGTGAATTGATAATTAAAATATAAATAAAATATAGAATAGGGGTACTTATGTAATTTAGTGGTGAGAATTTCAGATAAGCGCATGGAGATGCTTTGTTCCTTCTGATTCTCTGCTTTCCTAGTGTCTTCATCCAATCCTTCATACTCCTTTCCATGGCAAGCGTTATGTAAGGCATCACCGTCATCAATGGCTACATCCCATCCTCTCAGTGAAAATGGTCCAAAATGCGCGGTCACAGTACGGCTATTCATCTGTTGATTCTCGGTCATACTGGAATAGGATTCAGTAATCCTTTTGCGTCTGTCACTACGCCCAGCACTCACGAGTTTGAAGCTCGTCACAGCCATCCCTTCCTAGATCCTACTCGGAATACCACAGACAAGGTTTAGACTTTTCGGATCTCAAGAATGGCCGCCAATAATTCTAGCCTATACCATGAAGACTCTGATCTCACGATCAGGAGGCTAAGAGATATGCATTCAAGCTTGTTTGTATGTAGAACAGAAGTGGTTGTCAGGCACGCATTCATAAGTGAAAATGATGATGAGCGTCACATAATCATCACATTCATCATGTTCTTGAGTGCGAATGGATATCTTAGAGAAGAAATAGATTTGAATTGAATAAAAAAACAATAGTACTTTGCATTAATTCATGAGGAACAGCAAAGCTCCACACCTTGATCTATGGTGTGTAGAAACTCTACCGTTGAAAATACATAAGAACAAGGTCCAGGCATGGCCGAATGGCCAGCCTCCCTAAATGGCGTATGAATTTGAAAATAGGGAAAAAGGAACTCCGAATACAATAGTAAAAAGTTCTATTTATGCTAAACTAGTTACTAGGGTTTATAGAAATGAGTAAATGATGCAGAAATTCACTTCTGGGCCCACTTGGTGTGTGCTTGGGCTGAGCATTGAAGCTTCCATGTGTAGAGGGCTTCCTTGGAGTTGAACGCCAGTTTGTAACCTGTTTCTGGCGTTTAACTCTGCTTTGCAACCTGTTTCTGGCGTTTAACTCCAGAATAGGGCAGAGAGCTGGCGTTCAACGCCAGTTTGCGTCATCTAAACTCGGGCAAAGTATAGACTATTATATATTGTTGGAAATTCCTAGATATCTACTTTCCAACGCAATTGAGAGCGCACCATTTGGACTCCTGTAGCTCCAGAAATTTCACTTTGAGTGCAGGGAGGTCAGAATCCAACAGCATCTGCAGTCCTTCTTCAGCCTTTGAATATGATTTTTGCTCAAGTCCCTCAATTTCAGCCAGAAAATACCTGAAATCACAGAAAAATACACAAACTCATAGTAAAGTCTAGAAATGTGATTTTTAATTAAAAACTAATAAAAATATACTAAAAACTAACTAAATCATACTAAAACTATGTAAAAACAATGCCAAAAAGCGTATAAATTATCCGCTCATCACTCCTAGAGATAAAATTTATTTGAAAAGTGTCGCGATAAAAAGGAAACTGTAAACCCAATACACCAAGAAATTATCCGGGGAGGAGGAGTGTCTGCTCCGATAGAACTAGACCCATAAGATGTGGGGATGCCCACTTTTTGTTGAAACCTGTTTCTCCAACTGTTAACATACTATGGTGTTAAGCTATGCGACGATTGGCAATTGCCAAAATGTACGTGGCTTTGTCTATTAGGCACGTATGTAGAATATACCCAGTTGGAAAAATCATATTCAGGCTTAGTCCCAAGTAACGTCAGGTTGCGGGCAATCAACCGACGCGTGAGCTCATGGCTTGCATAGGACCAAACATGCATCATACCTGGTTGCTGCATTTTTCTGTGATTGTGATTTATCTATATTTCCTGTATTATGTGCTTGTTTACTATTTTGTTGTATACTCATGCTTGTCCTTGTTTGCGTGACTTATCGACACAACTACGCGAACATCTTAGACTTAGGCTATAAACCCCTACTTTTCTGCTTAGTACCCTACTGGGAACCTTGGGTTCTCACCCCTTACTTTCTTCTGTTCTACATGTGGGAACTAGTGTGATCATCTTTGAGTTCTCCACATTAGGACAAACAAGCAGCAACATCACGGGTGTGTCTGATGACTCTTGTGAGTCGGGGCTGTTAGTATAAAAAATAGAGTGTGTAAATATTTATAGGAATAAGCAACAACGTAACCTGATGTGAACTATGATATATTAAATGAGTTATCGGGCATATATGTACAATATTACTATGTTTTCTGTGTTTTTTTATGCTTCATGTAGATATTATCTATTTAACTATTACCTATTCCGTTATATCTATCTAACACGCAATCTCGACTAGTGCTATAGGCTCATATGTATATATTTAATATAAGGTCTAGAGGCTCCAAGAAAAGTCGTGAAGTAGCGCCTGGCGGCTAGCATTGGTCATGACGTGCCAGAAGTTGGGTTGTTACATAAGTTATATTTTTTTATCTTTGAAGTTTGACAAATATTTCAAAAATATCCCTAAGTTTTATTTTGTTTCAATTTTATCCTAAAAAGTTTCAATTTATATCAAATACATCCCTAACGGCTAAACTATCAAAAAATTTAGGTCTAACCCAACAATAATGCATGCAATTATGTGTGATTTGTTTGTATTAAAGGTTATTCTTATAAAATTATTGATGAATTAGTCCTAAATTTTTTAAAAAATTAGCCGCTAAGAGTATATTTAATGCAAATCGAAAATTTTTAGAATAAAATTAAAAAAAAATAAAATTTAAGAATATTTTTAAAATTTTTAATAAATTTTAAGAATAAAAAATATATTTTATCCTTTTATAAAATTATCTCTTTGTAATCTTTCTTTTTTGGATGTTAATGGTTAAGTCCATTGTTCATAAACAAAAAATGATAACACGGACCTAAAATTGATAAAGTTCTCATGATTTAGAAAAAAAATCTTTGAAATCCTACTAAAACTTAGAGGTTTTCATGAGTATCAGGTACCTAATTATTCGTCCGAACCTGAACTGAACTAATTAAATTGGTTCTGAAACCAACGTGTAATTGGATACAATCCGAACCGAATTAATAACACTCTCTGGTAATTGGTCCATGTAATGGTTCTAGGGGTGCAAAATCCGAACTAATCTATAGACGCGAATCTTTATTAATTAAATTAAAAAATATAAAATTTAAAATATATAAATGCCTTTTACTGACTCTAACCAATAACCATAACCTAAACACATTGCAGTGGCAATCACCCATGGTATGAACCTTAGCAGAGCTTCCTCATCATCTCATCATTATTCACCCAACCAAATCAGCGGCAGCTTCGTCACGATAGCTTTCTCTTCGTCGGCGTCTCCTTCGATGTCTCCGTCAGTGTTATCTTCGTCAGTGTTGCCTCTATCAGCATCATCGTCTCCGTGACCTTTAACACTGTCTTCTCCATCATCTTCTCTGGTAGCGGTAGCGTCATCTTCTCCGTTAGGGTCATCTTCTTCGACAATGTCTTCGTCTTCGTTAGCGTTGTCCTCTCCAGCAGCGTGCTTCATTCGGTGTGCGTCAACGTCTATGGCATCATCTACGTCAACAACACCGTCACCTCCGTCTATGGTAGTCGTCTTCTCCAGTCAAGTAAGCGTTAATTTTTTGTTTATGTTATCTGTTAATTGTTTTATTCTCTGTTCAATTTTTGTTTAATTTTTATTCTTGTGGATAATTTTTTTTTCAATTTTTTTGGTCTGTTTAAATTCTAAATTCTTAGTCCTTTTTGATATTTTTTGTTCAATTTTTACTGTCTATTTTTTTGTTGAAATTCTGAATTCTTAGTTCTTGTTGATAATTTTTTTTTGCTCAATTTTTACTGTCTGTTATGAGTTCTTGTTTAATATTAAAATGTATAAAAATTCTGTGTAGTTAATGGTTCTGTTATGTGTTTTGCAGCTTCAAAAATTGGAAAAACTAATCCTGTCAGCGACGCTGTTGTTAGAAGCACTTTTTCTCCAAGTGCAGCCACTCTCACTGCCATTGATGATGGTATTTCTATGGAACATCGCAAAGTCCAAGTATAAACATTAGATATTGTAAAGTTGTCTAGACTTATCAACATTTAAGTTGTCTATACTCTATATATCATTTTGATAAGTCTAAACAATGATGAGTTATAGAGTTGGATACCTTGGATACTCTTATTGCACAAAATAAGATTATGTCTCAATAACTCATGGCACTCACTAAGCAAGTAGGAGGCATGCAAGTTTCTATAGTAAATACCTTAAGTTCATCCTATGACATGCATAGAGGAGCAAGTTATGGTGAAAACTGTTACACATTCAACCTTGAGCAACCTTCAGTGAAGCAAGTGAATTTCATAAACAACTAATCTAAACCACAACAAAATGACCCATTCTCAAAGACATATAATCTTAGATGGAGAAATCATTCAAATTTTAGGTGGAGCAATCAACAAAGCAAAGTCCAGAGAAGACCACTGAGGAGGGTAATTACACAAAAAATCTAAGATATTCATCGTGAGTGACGCCCAGCCTTCCACTTTCCCTTAGTGCCACTGACTAGCTACCGCCACATGCAAATCTCCTTCGGGAACGTGCGTTGCCGCACGCACGCAACGCCCTCCCTCCACCGTACGAACTCCTGTCGTGAACGCAGCAACATCCATTGCGAACGCAGCAACATCCATTGCGAACGCAGCAACCTCCATTGAAAACATCACTCGTCTGCCACTCCGTTGTGCGCCGTGCTCGCCGCAGTGCCGCCCATGAATTGCACACCAATCGCTATACATGGCGTTTTTCTTCTTCGTCGTCGTTGTCGTTTAGGTTTTAGATGATTCTTTTAACTAGTTTTAAATGTTTCTTTCTCCTAAGTTTCAGATGTGTTTTTTTTATGTTTTTAGATGTTTCTTTTTCTTTTTTTTAAGTTTTGGATTTTTTAATAGTTTTAAATGTTTCTTTTTTTAGTTTTCGATTTTTCTTTCAATATTTTTGAACGTATCATTTTGTTAGATTTTGAATTTTTAAAAATGATTTTGGATATTTTTTTTGTTAGATTTTAGATATTTTTTTATTATGTTTCAAATGTTTTTTTTTTTAGATTTTAGACATTCCTTTTACAATTATTTTTTTATATTTATATTTTTATTTAATTATATATATTTTTTAGGTTTTAGATATTTGTTATTTAATTTTAAATATTTTTCATAAAATTTACGTTTTCTTCCCAAAAAAAAAAAAAAAACCCCAATATTTTTCTACTAATTGTCTTCCTCCCGTATTCCCTAATTAGTTATCGTAAAAAAAAAATTTGTGAGCAAGAAAGATTAAGTAGTTCTGTTTTGCCAAAGTTGGCAAAGTAGCTGACTCCGCTGAATCCCAGCAGAACCTTCTAGAAAAAAACCCCACTTCACAGTCCCCTGCTTTTTCTACTCTTTCCGCATTCTTCTTCTTCTTCTTCTTCTTCTTCTTCTTCTCAATCGATTCAACTCAACCACTTTCCATTAACCAAATTCCCGAGAATCTTCTATGGCCAACGAAGCCAAGGCTAAAGGAAACGCCGCCTTTTCTTCCGGCGACTACTCCGCCGCCGTCCGCCACTTCTCCGACGCCATTGCCCTCGCCCCAGACAACCACGTCCTCTACTCCAACCGATCCGCCGCCTACGCCTCCCTCCATGACTACTCCAATGCCTTGTCTGACGCCCAGAAAACCGTCGACCTCAAGCCAGACTGGCCCAAGGGCTACAGCCGCCTCGGGGCCGCCCACCTTGGCCTCGGCCACCACCACGACGCCGTTTCGGCTTACAGAAAAGGCCTCGAAATCGATCCCAACAATGACGCTTTGAAATCTGGCCTCGCCGATGCCCAGGCGGCGGCGGCGAGGGCCCGTCCTCCGACAGCCAATCCGTTCGGGGAGGCGTTCTCTGGGCCGGAAATGTGGGCTCGGCTTACCGCAGACCCAGGAACCCGGGCTTACCTTCAGCAACCGGATTTCGTGAAGATGATGCAGGATATTCAGAAGGACCCGAACAATTTGAATCTTTATCTGAAAGATCCGAGGGTAATGCAAGCCATTGGTGTTTTGCTCAATGTGAAGATCCAGACGCGGGATGATGGTGACGAAAATATGGCGGAAGCGGAGGCGACTCCTTCAGCTTCGTCTCAGCCGCCGCAGGCCCAGGCGCAGGAGAGGAAGCGAGCTGCTACTGCTGCAGAAGAGACTTCGAAATCGGCAGAGCCGGAGGTGGCAGATTTTACGGAGGAGGAGAAAGAGAAGAAGGAGAGGAAGAGTTTCGCTCAGAAGGAGAAGGAAGCTGGTAATGCTGCTTACAAGAAGAAGCAATTTGAGATCGCGATTGAACATTACTCGAAGGCTATGGAGTTGGATGATGAGGATATCTCATACCTCACAAACCGAGCGGCGGTTTACTTGGAGATGGCAAAGGTATCTTATTTGCATTGGACTTTTGGCTTATGGATTAATTGAGTTGAGTTCTTAATTTGGGGATTCCTAACTTGATGGGCATCAATTGTATAGTTTCTTGTGTTTTAGACTTAGTGCCATTTTAGTTGAATACTTGAATATGAACTTTCACTGCCCATTCATGGGAAGAGTGTAGGAATGTGGAAAATGCATAGCGTATGTTACTTGCATGTGGCTTCTTATGGATTAATTGAGCTGATTCTCATTTTAATCCTTGTTCCTAACTTGATGGGCAATTTCAATTGTGAATAGCTTTGCTTTCGATGGTTACAAGTTACAACACTTAGTAGTTGATGCTTTATGTATTGCTGTTTATGTTAGTGCTGTGTAGTTGAATATTATTCACTAGAAGCTTTAGAAAGTATAAGATGTGTTGAATGTAGAGTGTAAACTATTACATGGAGATCACAATCACACCTAATTACAGCATGTTTGAGCCTAAAACAATGTAGAGTTCAGCATGCTGGATTCAAGGCTTTACTACCCTTTTACAAATTATCAATAAGCACCCTTTTTATGATAATTTTCAATCCTCATACCAAAGGCATGGGGGATTTGGTGCTATATAGTGTTATACCCATGCTTAATTATGTACAAGATACTTTGGCTGTGAAATAATAAAACACCTCCATATTGTTGGACTGTCTATTAAAGGTTTGGTGATAGAAAAGGAAATAGGCTTGATGTATCCAGCCTACAGATATATTAATAGATCTCTGTTAATAAGGAAGGGTAATAATTGGGATTTGCAGAATTGCAGTTTTGTTTACTGTAGGACATAATGGCATTGTTTGTTCCTCATACCCAACCTGTCATAATAGAGAAGTACTTTTATTGTTATGCTTTTTCATTTTTTTAATTTTTTTTAAAACTCAGTATGAAGAATGTATTAAAGATTGTGACAAAGCTGTGGAAAGAGGAAGGGAGCTAAGATCAGACTTTAAGATGATAGCAAGAGCTTTGACAAGGAAAGGAACTGCATTGGCTAAAATAGCAAAATGCTCAAAGGATTTTGAACCTGCCATTGAGACTTTCCAAAAAGCACTTACAGAGCACCGCAACCCTGACACCCTGAAGAAACTGAATGATGCTGAAAAAGCTAAGAAAGAACTAGAACAACAAGAATATTTTGATCCGAAATTGGCCGATGAGGAGAGGGAAAAAGGTATTATCTCTTACAGTTTGCTATCTTGAGTTCTCCATGTCTTACAAATATGTTTGCCCTAAGGAAGATAATCCATAATTATGTATCCTGGTGATTTTATTGATTCTTCTTATTACTTGGTCAAAATATTAATTAGCCACTCATTTACTGGAAACACTGGCATGCAGGTAATGAATTCTTCAAGCAGCAAAAGTATCCCGAGGCTGTGAAGCATTATACGGAGGCCATAAAAAGGAATCCTAAAGATCCTAAGGTAAATAGTATGATACTCTTTGAATAAAATTGATAACCCATTTATTTAGAAGTGAACACAAATCCTAATCTGTTGGAATGCTCCATTTCACTCAGTCTTACAGTAACAGAGCTGCATGCTACACAAAACTGGGCGCAATGCCTGAAGGTTTGAAGGATGCGGAGAAGTGCATTGAGCTTGATCCAACATTCTCGAAGGGTTATAACAGGAAAGGTGCAGTACAATTTTTCATGAAGGAATATGAAAAAGCATTGGAAACATATAAGGAGGGATTGAAACATGACCCTAACAACCAGGAGTTGCTTGATGGTGTTAGAAGGTATGATACATCTATTACATAAGTTGAATATTTCTACTTTAGATGGAAATGAATAAGATGTGAATGCCTAATCATCTAATGTACATTTCAGATGTGTAGAACAAATTAATAAGGCTAGTCGTGGAGATTTAAGTCCTGAGGAGTTGAAGGAAAGACAGGTTAGCTGACTACTTCCTATGTACTATCATCCATTGAGAGTTCTTACATTACATAAATCATTTGAGTCATTCTTTTTTTTTCTTTGCTTCTGCTGCTTGGTGCTCTAATAGCAGTTAAAGATACTAAAATGGGGTTTTTTAATTTTTACTGTTTAATTTATTGGAAACTTAGGACCTATTTGATTTTGTGTTTTCATCTTTTGTTTTCATTTCCAGTACTTTCTCTTTAGTATTTTGTGAAACAAAAAGTGAAATCCAGAAATAATAGCAGCGAACAGGATTGTATTGTTTTCATTTTTTTCTCTTTAATAGTAAAAACAGAAAACATTGAAAATGAAAACAAAAAATTTTCTTCTAAAACCAAAAAAGCCCTTAAATTTTATAGTTTTACAATATACCATTCATTCTGGAATACCAGTAGATATAACTTACTCTAATGCATTTTTAATTCTGCTTTTACAGGCCAAGGCAATGCAGGACCCTGAGATTCAGAACATCCTTCAAGACCCTGTGATGAGACAGGTACGCTTCCCTGGTTATTGCGCTTATTATGTATATTGTCTTGTTTCATATGAATCAGCCGTGCCAATGTAATGTTTCTGTGTTGGAATGTATGTAGGTTTTGGTTGATTTCCAGGAAAATCCTAAAGCTGCACAGGAACATACGAAGAACCCTATGGTGATGAACAAGATCCAAAAGCTGATCAGTGCTGGAATTGTCCAGATGAGGTGAATTTGATTAAAGGTAGGAATGGAATGTACGCAGAGAAACAATTGACAATTGTATTTTCCAGGGCAACTCTAGTATTTATATAGATTGGATTTTGGTGGAAAGACCAAAATAACTATCAACGGACAATTTACTTGTGCAAAATTTTGAGTTACTACTCTCAACAATTGTATGGTTTGTTTTCAGTGAATTCATCCCAGCCACAAATCCTTCTTATTCCTTACTTGTTCGGTTTCTTCACATTAGTTGGGTGAAAATGTATTGATTTATAACAAGTTCATTATAGATGTGGACAAGCGTAGTTTGGTTTGCAATGAGAACCAAACTGAAGTGAGCATGGTTTTCTTGACATGGTTTGTTTAGAAGTTTTTGGTTTATCGCCTTGAAGTGGTTTACAACTTTCCTGAATCCGTTGGTAAATCTACTCAGAATCAGATAAAAGTTGTTGAATTGGTTCAAAGCAAGTGCTAAATTGGTGTATTAGATTATTTTCCGAGCCAATTATGACAACGCTGAACCTAAAGGTGTGAACCTATTAAGCTTGCCAGAAGTTTTGTTCGTCCTGTCATCCAACGAGCCCTGAACCTGCTATGATAATCCAACTTTGTCATCGCCAGATAAAATCTGATTATGAGCTTTTCACTTATCCGTCCTCATTAACACTTTATATGGGTGAAAACAAAACAACAAATCTCAGTAAATGATAATTGTCTGATTGATAACAAATCGCTATACTCCCTTTAAAAATGCACTCGTCCAACCAATACCGAATGATAGGTGCAAGCTAAGGTTCACTGGAGTTTCAAGAGATCATGGTGAATGGTTTGCCATATTTACTCAAAAAATATAGCATTAGAAAAAAATAAAGGATATGTAATAATTTCACGTCCTGAATTCTCGAGTTCTGTCACGAATCACGATTATCACGCCCCCAAAAATTGCTTTCAAACATCATCATACTCTCCCAGTAACAAATACAGTTCGCTCTCTACAACCTAAGAACAACAGTGTTGTTATCTTTCTTTCTGAAAATTTTCTGGCTAATCTTGTATTGGACAAAGAAAAAATTACAATTAAGAGAAGAAAAATTAAAAAGATAAGTAAACCCCAACTAGTGTGGACAATGAACATAAATTACATTAACAGAAAAATGTCCTTGTGAACAAGGGAAAGATGCACTAAGCGGCAACTTCTTGCTCCTTTGTGGCAAGTTGGTTCTGAATGTGCTGTGGCACCACGTCGAACATGGCTAATTGCATTGTGTAGGAAGCACGTCCCTTTGTCATTCCTCTGAGTGTGCTCACGTATTGAAACATCTCAGCAAGAGGAACCAGGGCATCCACAACCTGCAGTTGCCACCACCCAAGGACCAAATAAATGCATTAATCCACTGCCAATAAAGGAATCATTTTTCTTGTAAAATGAAACAGAATAACATGATATGTGAAGACTAAAGTTTGACACACCTTAAGGCCACCTGGTTTGTCACCAAAGCTGTTGATCTGACCTCTTCTTGAGTTGAGATCACCAATTACATCACCCAAATGTTCTTCAGGAGTAACAACTTCTACTTTCATTATAGGTTCAAGCATCCTTGGCCCGGCTTTCCTCATTCCTTCCCGGAAGGCTCCTCTTGCTGCAAGCTGGAATGCCAGCACACTTGAATCTACATCGTGGTAAGAACCATCCACAAGCACTGCACGTACATCAACAACAGGGAAGCCAGCAAGAACACCATTGCTCATGCACTCTTCCAATCCTTTGATGACCCCTGGAATGTACTCTTTCGGTACAGCACCTCCCTTTATTTCACTCTTGAATTCATATCCACTCCCTGGGTCCATGGGTTCAAACCGAACTGTGATATCTGCAAACTGACCCTGTCCACCTGACTGTTTCTTGTGTACATACTTTACTTCCGAGAGTTTGGAAATGCTTTCCCTGTAGTTCACTTGGGGAGCACCAACATTGGCTTCAACCTGCATTTAACAAAGAAAGTGGGGTAAGTTTCACGAAATGCATATCTTTTACTGTTGGATGGAGAAGATATACAGTTAAAATGGAGGTGGCAAAAAATTAATAGTATTATATACAATTTCTATTAGTAGAGAATTGTTCAAACTTAACATATGCCTGCTGCACAAAGGAGAAAGGAAGAGAAGAAAAAGGCAATAATGCCAAGGGAAAAATAGCAATGCTCAATTAGATCAGACACAGATTATTGTTAACCCAGAAGTCCTGTGTCAGAGACATAATTTTTCATGGAATTTCTCTCTTTAGTTCTCTTTATTCTCAAGTAATATAGATAAAATAACAATACAATCATGCCCATTAATTATAAAATATAAAATATGGAATAGAAATATAACCTTAAATTCTCTTTTGAGTCGATCAACAATGATTTCGAGATGTAATTCTCCCATTCCTTCAATTACTGTCTGGTTAATCTCTTCGTCCCTAGAGAAGTGGAAAGAAGGGTCTTCCTGTGCAAGTTTGATTAAACCAGCAGCCATCCTGTCAACATCGGCTTTAGTTTTGGGTTCAATTGCAACCTTTATAACAGGGTCGGGGAAGTCCATCCGCTCAAGCACAACCGGATTCTCCGGGTCAGACAACGTTTCACCTGTAATAGTATCTTTTAAACCTGCAAGAGCAATAATATCACCTGTCAAAGCTACTTTAACATCCTCTCTGCTGTTTGCATGCATTTCTAGAAGCCTGCCAATTCTCTCTTTTTTCCCCTTGTTTGCATTGAGTACATAAGAGCCCGCAGAAAGCTTTCCAGAATACACCCTGACGAACGTGAGGGATCCTACAAATGGATCACTCATGATCTTAAAAGCTAGTCCAGAAAATGGTTCATCGTCATCTGCTTTCCTATCTATTGTCACTTCAGGGTTTTCAGGATCACTGCCCTTCATTGGTGGCAAATCAATTGGTGAAGGTAGATAATCCACCACAGCATCAAGTAAAGGTTGGACCCCTTTGTTTTTGAAAGCTGAGCCACACATCACCGGCACAAAACTTGCTGCAATGGTTCCCTTCCTGATTAGTTTTTTTATAGTTTCTTCATCTGGTTCAACTCCTTCCAGGTAATTCTCCATAGCCTGATCATCCAGCTCAACTATGGTTTCTATCATCTGGGATCGGTAATCCTGAGCCAACTCTTGAAGATCTTCTGGAATATCTACATAGTCAAACTTGGCACCCAACTCTTCTCCGGACCAAACTATAGCTTTCATCCTTACCAGATCAACAACTCCCTTAAAGCTATCTTCTGAGCCAATTGGCAACTGAATTACAAGTGGTTTGGCACCTAAGTTTGTTACAATCATGTCTCTTGTTCGGAAGAAATTGGCTCCAAGACGATCCATCTTATTTACAAAACAAATTCGTGGGACCCCATATTTATCAGCCTGCCTCCACACCGTTTCTGATTGTGGTTCCACACCAGCAACACTGTCAAACAAGCATATAGCTCCATCCAACACCCTAAGGGCACGCTCCACTTCTAAGGTGAAGTCAACATGACCAGGAGTGTCAATAATGTTGATCCGATGCTTATTCCAGAATGTGGTGGTTGCAGCAGAAGTAATAGTAATCCCTCTTTCTTGTTCCTGTTCCATCCAGTCCATTGTAGCTGTTCCCTCGTGCACCTCTCCAATCTTGTAGTTTCTCCCAGTGTAGTAGAGAATTCGTTCAGTCGTGGTTGTCTTGCCAGCATCAATGTGAGCCATGATACCAATATTGCGATAATCCCTTAACGGAACAGCACGCTTTGTCTCTGAAAAGAGAAAAACGGATCATATAAAAATGTGCGAAAGCAAAGCACTTGATAGTCTCATAGGATAAGGTAGCATAATAGGAAACATTAAAACCAACAACCATATTTTTAGCCATATCATTAGAACAATCATAAGAACCAACCATGTCCAATTCGAATGCTAAGTGTGAATAATGAAATGTTCTTTCCTCCTAATACAACTTCAAACACTATCCTGCCAGTCCCAACCAAACTATGGCAACCCATTTCAAGTATGTAGACAAATTTTCAAAATGATTACAAAAAATTGAACTAAACCAAACCAAACCACACCACATCACACAATTTGTTCAACAAGGGGTATGTTCGAAGAAAGTTTCCTCTTTTATTTTTTTTCATTTCAAGAGCCAAATTCATGATATGTAATAAAGAGACTAACGCTATTCATATGCGATATGAAAGGAGAGAAAAAGAGATTATGTGAACTGAAATAGAATGACAAAGAATCTCTTATCATTCACTCCAGTAACGTCAATTCTCAAAGAATTTACGAAATTCAGAAAACAGGGAAGGAGGAAGAAGAGAGAGGTAATACCATCAGCGGACATAGCCAAAACTGACAAGTTTCTTGGAGTCTTGTGGTGCAAATGGTAGAGCTTTGAAGAACTTATTCTGATTCTGGAACTCCCAAAGAAGTGAGAGAGAGAAGATGAAGTAGCTGAAGCGTTATAGGGTTTTGGTCGAGCACCCATGTACCGAACCGGACTTAACATGGCCGGTCTCCTCTGCGACCCATTCAGATTGCAGAGAGACGAAGTTGCCATCCTCACCGACTCCGCTGCCATAATTGCTCTTCTTCCTCCTCTCCTCAACCTCTTCTTCTGTGTTTAAGATAACACACAGCACAGTGAGAAGCACCCTGGCCTCAAGTTTTCAGTAAGGAGCAACGAGTGAGAACCTCACCCAAATGCTACACTTTTTTTTCCCTTTCTGATAATAATTTGCTTCTATTTATATTATTCATTTATTTTATTTTATTTTATTTTTGTTGATTAAACTGGGCCATAAATAATAATAAAAGAATGTAATGGTTAATGGATTAATCACCTGCAGTTTGGAAATAAAAAGAGCAATTATCTTGCAATAGTTTGAGCTTGTTGATAGTGATTTTACATGGTTGGGGAGAACAGGCAACGTGGATCACAGTTAGCCGCCCTTTCCGGCAAGGGCTGCAATTTGGAATTTCAGGTTCATATTTGAAACTTGTGTACTACTTACGGATCAGAAAAATAAAATTAATAATCTTCTTTTTCTTTTTCTGTAACAATGAATTTGTCAAAGTAAGGAAATTTTTTATTTAAATTAAATAAAGATAATAATTACGAAAATAAATAAATGGTGAGATAATTACAAAAATGAATAAATGGTGAGGTAATTACGAAAATACATTCTGAGACGCATCTCGGATGTTGTGATACCGTGCTGTGATAGGGTGACGGTGAGTCACATCTTAGATGCACCCAGGATATGTATAAGCACTTATTCGGATACTAAGTATTCGAGATGTGCTCAAAAGGTGATGGGGTCTCAACACCCGAGATAAGAGTAATTGTCATAGATGGGGGCTCAACATCCGAAATATGATCGCATGCGTATATAAGTCACAACATTCGGAAATTACGTGCATTACAACCATTTTTTCCACTTTAGTGACCTTCTAGACGCGTGAATTCGAGTTCCTTCAGAAAATATGGCCACCCGACAATATGTCTACGAAGGAGATATCCACAGAGTGAATGCTACTTGGCACGTAGCTGAAACTTTAGACTTTGAGGTTAGTGGTTTAACGTTTTTTTTATTATTAGTGAATAATAAGTTTAGAAGTTTAGTCTTTAGTAACTTAGTTAATAAAGTAGGTATAGTGAGTTGACAAAGTTAGAAGATCTACATTGGTTTCTTTGGCATACCTAGAATCGTTGTATATTTTGTATAATTGATTGTAATTACTTAAGTTAAATAAATAAAATAGGTACCTAATTGTGAGTTAAGTTAAATAAATAAAATAAGTAACTCCCATTTAACCTGTTAGTCCAATAAATAAGTATCTGTTACATTTAATATAAATGCTATATAGGTGGATTATAAGTTTTAGTAATGTTTAGCAACAATTAATGGTTTAGATGTAATTAATATGCGCTAGTAAATGTGTTGAAAATTGCAGAAACTACGGTTACTGTTGCCATGCCGTGTGACATTGGGTCTCCCGTCGCCGGCTATCCTATTTCCCTATATAAGGAGGCTAGATTTGGATATACAGTAGAGTTGAGAAATTTTATGTTTGACAATTAATTGATCTCTGAATTTGTCAAGCAGTGGAGGCCCGAGACCTACACGTTCTATCTTTCATGGGGTGAGGCCAGCATTACGCTCCAGGATGTTGCCTACCACATTGATTTGTGCACTTCTATGAATGGAATGTTAATGTGTAGTGACTTAAATATCTCCCAAGAATTTGGAGTATTGCTTTTTCTTGTTCTCCTCCTAGAGCCTTTGAGAGTATGGGATTCTTAGTTTGTATTTTGACACCTCTGCCTTTCCTATTAATTTTTCTTGAGAAAATTGAAGCTGGGGTGCAGGGACATATACCTCTTGATGGGTGGTCACCTCCTTTTCTTCTTCACATGACTTGTCTTCCTCAGACTGCTTGTTATTACTTGTTACTTTATTATCCACCATCTTTCTACTTCTCAAAGTAATAGTTTTGCACTCTTTTCTTGGATTTGAAACTATGTTTGGGAAAGCCATTTGTGGGCCTCTCAGCGATTTACTTGGCCAGTTGACCAACTTGAACTTCTAAATTTTAGATGGAGGCTTTAGTTTTATGCATGAAATTTTGAGTGGTTTGAACAAAATGGAGGTGTACTGGGAGAGTTTTTCTAGGACAATTTCAACAGGGGAAGGTTTTTGAGGAATTTGGGATGGTTGTGAGGATTGGTAATGAGGGTTGAAGTTATTTTGGTGAGGGTTATTGTTAAAGTTGTTTTGTCTTTGCCCTTGATTACCCCATTTAAAGTTGGCGTGATTTCTCCATCCTGGATAGTAAGTTTTAGAGAAAGGATCATTTTGAGGTGGCCTTAAAGAGTTTTCCATGTAATTCTCTTATTCAGAGGATTGGCCAAAATCATAACCTTCACCTTGAGTGACTTCTCCACCCATGTCATAGGAGATATCTTGTGTGTTCACTGCTGAGACTTGCATGTTTCCTAGATGTTGAGTAATGACATTAATTTGTTGGGACATGACTTTGTTCTGTGTTAGAAGAGTATCCAGTGCATCCAACTTCATCACTCCAAGGTGGAGGAATATAAACACTGATTGTTGGCTACTATCTCTATCAACTCTAAGACTTCATCAGTAGTCTTCTTCATATGTAGAGATCTTCCAGGTGAGTTATCCAATGAGTGCCTTAAAGTCGAGGTAATCCCATCATAAAAGATTCGGAGTTGCACCCAGTCTGAGAACATATCTGGAGGACACTTTCTCAGCATCTACTTGTACCTTTTCCAAGCTTCATAAAGAGGCTCTCTATCTAGTTGTCTAAAGGTCTGAATGTCCATTCTCACCTTTGTCAACCTTTGAGGTGGGAAGAATTTGGTTAAGAACTTTCTGACCAAATCATTTTAGGTTGCTATACTTTTCTTGGATTGTGTTTCAAGCCATTGCTTGACCCGGTCCCTCACAGCAAATGAGAACAACAACAACCGATAAACATTAATAGGGACTCCATTAGTCTTTACTGCATCACAGATTTGCAGGAAACTAATGATGAACAAATTGGAGTCTTTTTAAGGACTTCCATTAAATTGACAGTTTTGTTGGACAAACACGGTAAGTTGAGACTTCAACTCAAAGTTGTTGGTTTTCACAGTAAGTGTGACAATGCTACTTCCACAACTCCCAGGATCGAGAGTAGTGAAAGACCCAAGAGTCCTCCTAGGTTGGGGGATATTAAGATTGTTGTTGACATTGTTTGCCATATTGCTCTCTAATTCTTCTTCAATATCTTCTTCAATTCTCTAGTCCCTAACTTTCATTCTTTGTCGCCAAAGAGTCCTTTCAAATTCAAAGTCGTATAGAAGAGGTTCTTCTTCTTGATTGTCCTGCATACACACACAATCAACAAGAGGAAAAATTGGAATTTCCTACGTCACAGTGAAGGAAATTCCCAATGAGGTAAATAGCTAAAAATAAATAAAAAGAAAAAAAGAGTCTAATTTAGGTAATCAATTAATTGGTAGTTGTTAATCACAGATAATCCCCAGCAACGGCGCCAAAAACTTGATGCGGATTTTATAAAACCACAAACGATGACAAGTGTATCGAGTCGTACCAAGTAATACAACGAGAGTGGGTTATCATTCCCACGAGGATTAACGAACTAAACAAACAATAGTCAGTTAATTATTCTAGTCAGACAATCAGAAAATAGAGTTTCAATGTAAATTTGCACAAAAACACAGAATAAAACAAAAGTAAGTCATAAATAATTCAGAAAGTAATATGATTCAAAAGAGTTAAGGTTTCAGAGATATTAAGGCTTTCAGAAATGCTTTTCACTCTTCACCTTGATTATGCAAAGATGTATCTATGGCAAATAATAAATAATCAAACTCTAATTCCTTGATAATTCAATTTCTCTAATCCTAATAAATTATCATTTCCTTGATTAATTGATCGTGATAAGAGGTTAAGAACACTCATTAATTTAAAAACCATACAATCATCAAGAACTAAACTTGGTTGATTCGATGTCACTTATCAAGTCCAAATTCAAAACCTAAGAATAAAGAGGAGTCTTCAAGCTTAATTCAAATAATTAACTTTTCCAAGATATTAAGAGAATTTAAGTTAGATTAGAATTGTTTTCCAACACATTCAAATCCTTTAGATGAAGAACAAAAACTCTTTCTTAAGAAAACATCAATGCATTATTCAAAGGTAGAAAAGCTATAACATTAGTCCATTAGAATAAACAAATCTCCTAACCTTAACCGAGAAGAATAATTACTCATGCTAAAGCTTCAAAATAAAAAACCCAGAATGAAAATTGGCCAAAAGGTCTTGAAGCAAGTTTTCAGGATTCCTTATATACTAAACCTAAAAACAAAACCTAAGAATTAAATGCAAACTTCATTAAAAAAAAAATCAAATCTTCCGCAATTAATGTTCAATTCTTCTAGTGATTCAGGTCCATGACTTGATGATTCAATCCTTGACTTGGTGATTCAATGTGGGCTTGAGGAGAGCCTTCTTTGAGTATTGTGATCTTGGGCCTTAGGGCGTGTGGCACGCCCCATTATTGGGGTGTTGCACACCACCGATTTCGGCACCCCTAGAGCCTCTTTCCTAGCGTGTGGCACGCCCATAGTTTGGTGTGTTGCATGCAAATTTTTTTGTTCCCCTTGGGAGCACCATTTCTGGCATGTGGCATGCCCAAAGCTTAGCGTGTTGTACGCCAATCTTGACTTGGAATTCTCCTTCGAAGGCGTGTCAAAATGACACGCCCCTTAAGCCTGGCATGTTGCACTCCATGAACTATGCACTCCTGGGAGTCAACTTTTAGGCGTGTAACACGCCACCTCCTTTGCGTGTTGCACGCCAACTTTGATCTCCAATTTGAGCTTCCTTTCCTGGGCGTGTGACATGCCACTTCCTTGGCGTATTGCATGCCAACTTCAAGCTTGAATTGCCGTGAGTTTGAGATTCTAGAAAGTTAGCCCAGCGTGCCACACACTTGCCTTGGCGCGTGGCATGCCAGCTTCTTCATTGTCTTCCTTACTGGGCATGTGACACCCCACTTGCTCGACGTGTTGCACGCCAACTCCAATCTCACCATTGGGAGAAAAATTCTGGGCGTGTGGCACTCCCCCATGCTTGGCGTGTTGCACGCCCGCTTGGCCTTGGATTTCTTCTTCGAAGGCATGTCAAAATGACACACTCCTTGAGCCTGGCGTGTTTCACGCTACTAAAAGGTAGCCCTAGGAGGTTTGTTTTTGGGCATGTGGCACGCTCCTTCCTTGGCGTGTTGCACACCCACTTTTATGCATAATTTGGCCAAACTATTATATATCGATGGAAAGCTCTGAATTTTATCTTTCTAACATCACTGGAAGAGATTTGTTTGAATCCCAATAGCTCAAGTTATGCTCGTTGGAGTAAGAAGAGGCCAGTCTTGGTGTGCAACAAGCCATCTCTTTCGCGGTGATTTTTTCCACGGCAAATAATGGTAATTTACACCTTCAGACCCAACGTTCACTATAGAGTATTATATATCGTTGGAAAATTCTAGAAGTTGGCTTTCTAATGCCACTAAAATTGCTTCATTTAGACCTCTGTAGCTCAAGTTATAATTTTTGAAGTATAAAGAAGTCAAGGTTGCAATTTCTCTTTGAACTTCCCTGGGCTTGTTTCCATCTCTTACTCCCCTAGGAGGTTACTTCCTCTTGCTTTCCACCTTTATTGATTCTCCCATAGACTTCTTTAATTGTCCATCTCCTCCTTTATTATTGTCTAAAATCTTTCAACAACCCTCTAAATATATCAAAGTACAAAGCAACTCCAAGAAACATTGATTAAAGCAAAAAAACCTCAATTAGAATAAGGAAATCACTAACTTTGTTTAAAGAAAGAAGCTCAAAAAAACATTGATTAAAAGCATGAAATCTTAATAAAAACAAGAGGTTACTAACTTTATTCAAAGAAATAATAACTAAAAACAACTAGAGAGGCTCATGCATCAGCTTTTAGTTTAACTTTTCAACCACCAAACCACATCAAATTTCTCAACAATAAAGCTTGAAAACAGCCCCAAATACACAACTCAACAGTTTGGTTTTGGGTTGTCTCCTTGAAAACGAAACATAAAGTCATCAAATCAACAAAGTTCTATCAAAATTCAAGCATAAAATTATGCAATTTCAAGGTACAAACATCCAATCAACAATCATACTTCAAGAACACATTTAATTCACATTAAAATTACCCAACCTTACATCTTGTTGCTTCCGACAAAATCAATGCACCAAGTAAGGTTTCTGACCAAGAAATTCAAGAAGAAAACATCAAAAATCAGCTACTCCACCAAGCTCCCACTTGGCCGAACAATACATGGAGGGACAGCGGCTTTACCTTTTGTTTCCTTCCATGAAGACCAGTGTCATTTGGTAGAGGAAGAAAAGATGAACACTTTAATTGGTTTATATTTTTTATGGGAGTTACATAACTCAATAAATCAAGCTCGAAAAGATTTATGTTTCCATGGAAATCTCTCTCGGTCTCTCTCTTTCTTTTTATTTTCTTGGTTCGGTGACAAGAGAAGAAGATAAGGAAATAAGATTAAGATAAGGATGTAATTAGTGGGGGCGTGTGTTATGTTTAAGGTTGTGTGTCGTGTTATTAAGCTATTGAGTCAGTGATTCAAATTAGAAATATCTTAAATGGATCATTACAAAAGATAGATATATTAAAACACAAATAATAATATATATGGAGATAAATATATATGAGTTACTAATATAAATGACATTAGTAACATAATGATTATAAAGAATAAAAATATATGATGAAGCTTTAGCAAATCTAAGTTTATCAAAGAGTACCAACACTTATTTATATCGGCAGATTTCGAACTTCAAATATTAATTACACAAATTAAATTATAAAATATTCATTATTACTAGATTACTAAAATTATAGTTTCAATTATGTAAAATATCTTATTATAGAAAAATTATATAATAATCTTAATTAATCCAAACTCAAATGATAATAATTATAAAATCAATTTAATTTTGCCTATTAAAATAATTTTTAATAAATAGTTCAAACTAATAGAATCAATCATAATAAATTTAAACTTCAATATTCATAAAATTTATGTAGTTATTTTTAATGAAATAGTCTTCTAAAAATAATAAGTTAAGATTAAAAAAATAAATCGTAAATAATCTATAATAGAAGTTTCAAAAATACGGGTTATTACATCCACTATCAAAAGTCACTTCCTCCTTTTCTTCCCAAGTTCTTGCATAAATCTTTAGGCATCTTGTTTCTCCGCGAGTCTTTCTAACCTTTGACGTATCTAAATTAAAAAATTGACAAGTTATACAAATTAAAACAAAAAACAACAACTAAAACACATACATGAATTCACATTATAAATAGCCAAAAGCCAAATAGCAACAAACATAATTGCATCACCTTCTACATGAGCATTTTTCATAATTTGGTCTCCTTCCACATCAAAATTGTCATTTTCATGTTCACCAACATAATCATTCTGACGGGGATATAAACATTTTCTCCATCATTCAGGGATGACCTAGATCTAGCATCCTTAGTAGTTGGAACTTCAATATGTTCCTCTTCTCTTTCCACATGAATTCCTTGTTCACCCAAAAAATCAACAAGAGTCATTAATTGACGCTTTAAGTTATTTTTTGATTTTGTTAAGTTAGCTGGTTCTTTTTAAGTAGCTCTAGCATCCTCACCAATTGACTTAAAGTCATCTTTCTCTTCTCTTTTTGCTTCTACTCCTTCTGTATGCAAAAATGCATCAAGAGCAATTACTGAACACTTTGTCTTGCTCTTCATCTTGTTAGAGATTGGTTATTCTTCTTGATGAACATTACTCCTCGCTTGGTAATGAGAAGATGATAAGTGAATATTTTATACCCTTTTTCATAGCATTTTGCAGTTGTGTTTAGTTAGATATTATTAAGTTTTATTATATTTTAGTGAAAAATTCTCGTTGGATACTACTTTGAGTTGTTTTGGTATTTTTATAACTTCAGGTGAAATTATGGTGAATTTGGCAGAGTTTTGTGCAAAGACAAAGAAAGGATAGTAGATGTTGTCAACTCTGATCTCCTTTCATTCTCATGAGCGTAACTTAATCTATAGAGGTCCAATTGATGTAATTTTAACGGCGTTAGAAAGCCAATGTCTAGAGCTTTCCAACGATATATAATAGTCTATACTTTTCTTTTGGAATCACTGTCATATTTGGCGCTAAACGCCGAGCCTGGCGTTTAGCGCCCAAGAGGGACAAAACCAGCACCAGAAACTTTCCCCTGCTGGCACTGAACGCCTAGCCGGCGTTCCACGCCAACAGGGTACCTCAGCATACACGAATTTTAACTCCCTTTAGGGCATTTAACACCCATTATTGGCGTTAAACGCCAGCAGCAGCTCGAATCACTCCTCTTTGGGCCTCTCAAGTGGATTTAGCACTTCTTAGCCGATTTTATTTTCTTTTTGCAATTTTTAATTACAAATAATATCTTTTAGCTCTAGCATTTATTATTAGGTTAGTATTTAAAGGAAAAGATCAATTAGGTTTAGGATCTTCTTCCTTCCACACTTTTCAGAACTCTATTTTCTCTGTAAGTTATGAGCAACTAAACCTTCTGGTTAAGGTTAGGAGCTCTGTTTATTTCTATGGATTAGGATTATTATTCTTCTATTTTAATATATGTTTAATTCAATTCTAAGGTGTTGTTTTTTTTCTTAATCTTATGAAAATGGATGGAACGGGAGTATGACCCTTTTTCTATATGAGTTCTTGTGATTCTCGGGAGAGTTATCTACCTTGAACTACAGCCTGAGAACACGCCTCCTAGATGGCTAATCACACAATCTGATGGGGATATACAACATCTGTTCAGTCGGGATTGGGATGATTAGGGCCTTTGTGGTATAAACTAGTTTTCTGAAGTTCACCCTCCGGTCCGAATTGAATGGCCACGGGAGTGGCGTTTGATGAGAATTAGAGGAGATTAAATCACTAAGGGATTAGGGTTTAATCACTTACAGTTTGTCATAGAATGAATCATTCATTATTAAAATAGTTAGTAAGAAGTTTTAATTCGGAAAGATAAACATCTCCGAGATCTTAACTATTTTTTTATATTGGTTTTACATCAAACCTTTAATTACCTCCTTTACTTTCTTTATTTATGCGTTTTCAACAACAACCACTTTTACTGTTTACCTGACTAAGTCCAACAGGATAACCATTGCTTGCTTAGTCCGACAATCCTCATGGGATCGACCCTCACTCACATGAGGTATTACTTGGATGATTCGGTGCACTTGCCGGTTAAGTTGTGCGAGTTCTAATTTCGCGCACCAAGATTTTGGTGCCGTTGTCGGGGATTGTTCATAACTGACAACTACCAGTTGTCTTGTTGCTTAGATTAGGTATTTTCATTAGTTTTTGTTTATTTAATTTTCCTTTTTAATTTTTTATTTCTCTTTTATTTATTTTTCTTTATTTTCGAATTGTCTTGTTTATTTCCCTTTAATTTCAAATTTTAAGTTTGGTGGCCCTTTAGTATTTTTCCTTTAAATTTTGAAAATTAGTATTGCTTATTTTCCCTCAATTTTTTTATTTTAAGTTTGGTATCTTTTAGTGTTTTCCCCTTTTTAATTTTTTCGAAAATTTTAGTTTAGTTTCTCATTCTTATTTTCGAATTTTTTAGTGTAATAGCTTGTTTTAATTTATTTTATTTCTTATTTTTTTGGATATCTCACTAGGAGCTCTCTAGAATTTGACATAGAGACTCCTATTTTTCTTTGTCTCTTGTTTGTATATGCAGGAACAGGGAGAGTTCACTATGGATCCAAATGAGAATGAACAACTTAGAAGAACCCTGGGCTCTTACACCCTCCCACTCCTGATTTCTATGGAAGGAACATTAGTGTACCTCCTATTAGAGCAGATAATTTTGAGCTCAAGCCACAGTTGATCTTCTTAGTGCAATAAAATTGCCAGTTTCATGTACTTCCATAGGAAGACCCCAATAAATTCATCTCTGACTTTCTGTAGATTTGTGATACTGTAAAGACCAATGGAGTAGATCCTGAAGTCTACAAGTTGATACTCTTCCCATTTGCTGTGAGAGATCAAGCAAAGGACTGGTTGGATACTCAACCCAAGGAGAGTTTGAACACCTGGAGTAAAGTGGTCAATAAGTATCTGAATAAGTATTTTCCCCCGAGAAGGTTAACTAAGCTGAGGATAGATATTCAGACCTTTAGGCAGGGAGAGAGCGAGTCCATCTACGATGCTTGGGAGAGGTACAAGCTAATGCTCAGAAGATGTCCCATTGAAATGTTCACAGATTGGGTCAAGATAGACATCTTCTATGAAGGACTCTCTAACATGGCCAGGATGTCTCTGGATAATTTTGCAGGTGGCTCCTTACACATTAAGAGACATTTGAGGCCAACAAACTCATTGAGATGGTTGTTAATAACCAATACTTATACTCATCTGAGAGGACTTCAGTGAGGAAAGGAGTTATGGAAGTGGATACTGCAGATGCAATTCTTACTCAGAACAAGCTCATGGTTTAACAGATGAGTCTTCTCACCCAACAATTGAATAGCATGAAGAGCTTAGTTGCAAAAATCCAGAGAACCCTTGACTTGGATTCCATTGTTGTAGAACTCGCAAAAAGCCAACAAAGATTTGTATAGGAAGTCCGAACCTCATTTAGAGAACAGGAGATACGAATGGACCAAAGAATATCAGAGCAACTTGCACTAATTAATATGATCTCCAATTACAGAGAGGAGTGCAAGGCCATTCACTTGAGAAGTGGTAAAGTAGCAAGTTCAGAGGCAAAGGTTAGCGAGGAGCTAGTTGAACAAGAGTCTCCAGAAAAGGCAAAAGACAAGGAAGAGCACGTCCTTCCTAGGCATCCAAACAATCCTTCAAAGCCAAAATTGCCATACCCTCAGCGACTTCAAAGACCCCTCACTTTTCCCAGTGACACAGAAGTAAATCCAAGAGAAGAGTGCAAAGCTCTCACCATGACCAAGGAGGCCGAATCTAAGGAGGTGTATGTTGCCAAGGAATTAAAGGAAGAAAATGCTCAAGAAGAGGCTAGAAGCACACTATTACACACCCTACTGGTGGCACAAGAGTCTGAAGTACCACACTCTCAGAAGCTTCAAAAGGAGACCAAGGATGAGCAGTTATCTCAGTTCTTGGAAATCTTTAAAAAGTTGCATATCAATATTCCTTTTACTAAGGTGTTAGAGAAGATGCCTCCCTATATATCCTGTATAAAAAGCCTACTCTCTGAAAAGAAGGCCTTAAAGGGAGATGAAACAGTGGTCCTAACTAAGGAGTGTAGTACACTAATTCAGAATAAGCTGCCAAGGAAGATGCCAGACCCAAGGAGCTTTCAGATTTCATGTACTATTGGAAATATTACTTTTGACAAAGCCCTGTATGATCTTGGCTCAAGTATCAATCTGATGCCATTGTCTATGATGCGAAAGCTGTAAATTCGAGAGGCACAACCTACAATGATAGCATTGGAGATGGCTGACAAGTCTCTGAGGCAGGCATATGGGCTAGTGGAGAACATACTGGTCAAGGTTGGAGAGTGATATGAGAGCGTTATCGTTGGCTTAGAATTTCTTCTCGGTAAGAGGAATCACTTCGTTGCAAGTATAGTTCCAAACCAACAGATAACACTCAATCAAAGTTTAATTTTTTGGTTCTCACAAGTCCAACCCAATAAAAATAACCGAGAGTATTAGTCTCGGGTCATTCTCTCTAGAAATTACAATCGAGTGCCTAATTTTTGGTTATGAGGTTCAAAGGGTTGGGTTGATAAAAGTGCAAGAAATTTAAATGACAAGAAATTAAAACAAACAACTAAAGATAACAATTACTAAAAAGAGGCATTCATGACAAGGATTGAGAATCTAGGTTTTCTCTCCTTATCATTAATCATAAAACGATAATTATCAAGAGCTAATCCTATTAAGTCATCTTCAACATCGGAAGAAGGTACAATATCATCTTCAACATAGGAAGAAAGTCAAATAGGACTAGTTAATCTCAATCCAAAAGTCCTAATCAACTCACTAATTAAATTAGCAAAAGATTAGCGTCAATGAAAACAATATTAACTAACAACTCTAGATTACCAACATAAGTTGGGTATTAATGACTCAAGAGCACCTAATTTCTCTTTCCAAGCCAAGAATACTTAAAATCTATTCTAACATCCAACCAAGCATTTTGTCAAACACTTGGAAGGCATAAAAGGAAAGCATGGTAAATTGCAAGAAATAGTAAATTCTACAACTACCCAATGCAAGAAAAGTAAGAATAATAATTCAATTAAACAATAAGAAACATGAAACATCAAATTGAATTAATAGAAAATCCAAATCCAATAAGAGTGCATGAACATGAAAAGAACATTAAAGGAAAATTAACAAGTAAAAAATTAAGAGAACAAGGATGTAGGAACAAGAAATTGTAAAGAAAACTAGATGAAAGCAAAAATTAAACCCTAGATCTAAGAGAGATTAACCTAATTCTACCCTAATTCTAGAGAGAAGATGGAGCTTCTCTCTCTAGAAAACTACCTAAAGCATGATCCTAAGCTAATCTAATTGCACCTCCTTGTTCCCTCTTGAATTTTTCATCAAATAGCTTCAGAAATGAGTTGGATTTGGGCCTGGATGGCTCAGAAATTGCCCCGAGCGGGTTGCCTTTAATAAGGTCACATGACCAGTGTCACGCGTGTGCATGGACGACGCGTGCGTGTCGTTGGCAAATTTTCTCTTCACGCGTACGCATGGGTGACGCTTGCGCGTGGCCTTGAATTCTGCAAATCCTCATTTCTTCATGAATTCTCCACTTTGCATGCTTTCTTCTTCACTTTTCCATCCAATCCTTGCCTTATAAGCCTGAAATCACTCAAAAAACATATCAAGGCATCGAATGGAATTAAAGTGAATTAAAATTAGCAATTTAAAAGTCTAAAAAGCATGTTTTCACTCTTAAGCACAAATTAAGGAGAATTACAAAAGCATGCTATTTCATTGAATAAATGTGAGAAAAGTTGATAAAACCCACCAAATTCAACACAAGATAAACCACAAAATTGGGGTTTATCAGACCTCCCCACACTTAAACTAAGCATGTCCTGATGTTAAACTCAAGAAAGAGACAAAAGGGCGTGGCACGCCAAGCTAGGCATGGCACGCTAACCTTATCCTCTATAATGGGCGTGCCACGCTAGGTCGAAGGCGTGCCACTTGAGACTTAAGGCGTGGCACGCCAAGTCAAAGAATCAATGGGCGTGCCACTTGGTGTATGGGGCATGGCACGCCAAACTTGTTCGCATCATGGGCGTGCCACTTGAGTCTTGGGCATGGCACGCCAGCTTACTGGACCAGAGGAGAATGATCATGCACCATTAAGGGCGTGGCACGCCAGTTCAACCCTTGATGCGCATAAACTAGTTATGCCACGATTTAGGAAATTGCACGATCGGCAAAATTCCTTCCGGCAAGTGCACCGGTTATCGTCAAGTAAAAACTCACAATAGAGTGAGGTCGAATCCCACAAGGATTGGTTGAATGAGCAATTCGGATTAGAAGTGTGTCTAGTTGAGCGGAATCAAGAATTAGATGAGAATTGCGGAATGTAAAATTGGCGGGAAACGTAAATGGCAAGAAATTGAAATGGCGGAATCTTAAATTGCATGAATTAAAGAGCAGAAGCTAAATTGCTGAAATTAAAAGGGAATGGGGGTGATTGCATGAATTGAGTTGCAGAATGTAAAGAGAAAGTGGAAATCGGAGATGGGGAATTCATTGGGTTATAGGAGATATTGAGATCTCCGAATCAAAACATTTTTATCTCTTCCTCAACCAATGCGTTCATTGAATTTTGCTTGGCAATCTTATATGATTGGATCCCAATCCCTTGGCTCACCAATTCTCTCTAAAAACAAACAAATTCCCAATCCCTTGGTTTAAATGTTCATAAGAAGAGATGATGCTCGATCACTGATTATACCACACAGTTTCATGAACCACAATTTGGTAGGATTACATGTCACAATATCCATCCAAACCCCAATCCAATTCACTGTGAGAAAGCTTCTCTAGCATGAATCCTCCATTCCTTTCCCAAGGTTCCGAAGGATTCCAATTATGGGTAGTTTCTTTCCCAAGACAACTACCCAATGGAATTAGATCGAGAAGCTTTCTAACAAAATTCAAGAGAAAAGATTGAAGAAGAAGATAAACTATTATTGATTCATTGAATTACAATAGAGTTCCCTAACCCAATGAAAGGGGGTTTAGTGAGTCATAGCTCTGAATTCAATTACAAAGGTATGAAAACTTCCCAAAAATGAAAAGGTAAAAAAAAGTAGTCCCTCTAACTTAAATTCTATCCTATTTATACACTTTCTAAATTGAGCTTCTGTTGTGTTTCTTGGGCTTTGAGGCTTTTCCCTGATTTCCTTTTGCTTTGGGTTTATGGTCCATAATCCTGATGAGGCTGTGATCCAATTCTGTAACATTCATTGAGCAGACTTAGTGATAAACAAGTAATGACACATGACTCAACAAATTGAAATTCCAGACTCATCAATCCTTCAGGCCCAATCCATAAACCATGATATTCAATTGGGTTTCATACCAGAGTAAGTTTAAGTTAATGTTTGTGCTCAAATGCTAACTTAAACTGCAATATTTTTGGCCCAGAAACCTTTTCTAATAGTGGCGTTTAAGTTGCAGTTTAAGCTTAAACTGCAGCTTAAACGCCAGACACTTCCAGTGATGCCTTTTGTGGAAGCACGTTTAAGCTTCAGTTTAAGGTTAAACTGAAGCTTAAATGTGGAAATGGAAGAAGGCAGCCCTGGAGGGTCACTTAGTCGAACATGTTTAAGCTTCAGTTTAAGGTTAAACTGAAGCTTAAACGTGGAGATAGGAAAGGCAGCCCTGGAGGTCGAACACGTTTAAGCTCCAGTTTAAGGTTAAACTGGAGCTTAAACGTGGAAGCGGAGAAAGGTAGCCCTGGAGGTGTCGAACACGTTTAAGCTCCAGTTTAAGGTTAAACTGGAGCTTAAACGTGGAAGCAGAGAAAGCAACCCTGGAGGTCGAACACGTTTAAGCTCCAGTTTAAGGTTAAACTGGAGCTTAAACGTGGAAATGGAGAAAGCAACCCTGGAGGAGAAAACTTGGTCGAACACGTTTAAGCTCCAGTTTAAGGTTAAACTGGAGCTTAAACGTGGAAATGGCTCCCTGGTGCCTTTCCCATTTCTGGCGTTTAACTTCCAGTTTAAGGTTAAACTGGAGGTTAAACGCCACTTTCACCCTTTCCTCAGCTTTCATGATTTTGGCCGTTTAAGTTCCAGTTTAAGCTTAAACTGGAACTTAAACTCCACATGTGATATTCAAGCTTCCTTTATTGATTTTTGTTGCTTCCTTGCCTAGCCTCTTCTTCCCTGAAATCATCCAAACAACTGCATCAAAGTCTTGCAAATTTTCATGAGAATCTTCCATTCATAGCATTCAAGTAATATAACTAAAAACTCATGAAATTTGCATAAAAATCATACTGTTTGGATGGTTCATTGCTTTGTTATTCATTTAACCATTCTTGGTTACTTTAAGCTCAAGAAAGTGCATAAAACAACTAAAACTAACAAAAAAATGCTAGTGAAACTCGCCTAAGATGCTTTGGCATCAACCCTCTAGAGAAGAGATTGAAGACCTTATTGAAGCCGTGGCATGCCAGTACAAGTAACCAGAGATGAAGGATGAAGAGTTTAACAATGGCGTGGCATGCCACTGCTGGGCGTGGCACGCCAGTTACACTTTCCAAAAGAGGAGAATGAGGACTTTGCTGAGGGCGTGGCACGCCAGTTCTACTTACGAGAAAGGAAGAAGGAAGATATCACTAAGGACGTGCCACTTGAGTTATGGGCGTGGCACGCCAAATCAGCTGCACAAATGGGGCATGCCACTTGGGAGCTTGGCGTGGCACGCCACTCACACGCCGCTCACACGCCAGACACATGTCTCAACTTAATGATTTTTCTCTTTAGTTTTCAATTGTAATTTTTTTTCCTTTTGTAATTTTCATTTCTAGCAATATGAGTAGTATAAATACCCCTTGAGAGTACTGAAAAGGGGTTGTTGGTTGTTATCTTGAGACTTTTACTTTTGCACTTATTTCACTTCATCTTCTTCCATCTCTTGTACTTTTCTCTAAGCTATGAGTAGCTAATCTCCCAACTCCAATGAATCTTCCCTATCCTTATCTTCCCTATTCTTTATAACTTTCTTTAATTTCTGCCATCAACCCATTCCCCATTTACAATTCAGTCATTTAGGTTTCTGCAATTTACTTTCATGTTCTTTACATTTCTACATTTTATTGCTTTCCTTTATCTTTAAGTCATTTATAATTCTGCTATTTAGAATTCTGCACTCAACAATTCTTCTTAATTAGCTTGACTAAATCACCCAGTAACTAAAGTTGTTCAATCAATCAATCTCTGTGGGATTTGATCTCACTCATAGTGAGTTATTACCTGATGATAATTTGGTATACTTGCCAAAGATGGGTTCATTATAATGATATAGTGAATCTCATGATCATCACTAGCCTAAGCTAATCAAAGATCCAAACAAGGGACATTTATTATTTTTCACTTTAAGGCTTGTAATGTGCTAAAATTAAGAACAAAATGGAATTAAAATAGGCTGAAAGTTGGCTAACAATGGTAGATAAAAGGTAAGGCCATTTGGGTAAGTGAGCTTAATGAAATGAAGGCCTCAATCATATAAATGCATTCATACACAAAATAATGGACATAAAGAATCAAATAAATCAAAGATTACAATCATAGAAAAAGAATAATACACACAAGAATGAAAATAGTGGTTATATGATGTAACCACACAATTGGGCTCAAAAACTCACATGATTATGTGTTCTTAACTCAAAAACATGTTCCACAATATATAATTTAAGCAAGTTCCATGAATTTTTTTTTCAAATCAATTGAAGGTGCCCTATAGATAAAATTTTCTTGGAAGATTTCATTATTTTGACTAAGCTTATTATATATATATATATATGAAAACTAAGAAAATGCAACTAAAAATTCTAAAAGACCTAGTAATGAAACGCGAGAGTGTTGGGATTAGAAATTTGTCACCTAAAAACGCCCGATCAGTCGGACAACCTCCGCACACTTAAAAGTTTGCACCGTCATCGGTGCATTCAAAGATGAGTAAGGGGGCACTACGACTTCTGGATTGCCACCTTCAGCTGGTGGATCAACCGGTTGTTGCATGTTCTTTCTTCTGCTTCCATTTTTGCTTATGACAAATCATCTTGAGCCATAGGAAACAGGATATAATAAGACAGGTAAATGCACAAACAAGGAAGCATAGATTGTTAGAATAAAGTAAGAATCATTAAAATGAAGTGAGTGACTCAGTTTGTGACATTAAGGAGAATAATGTGTGAGTTCTGAGTTGCGCGCGGGTTAGAACACACACACTAGCATAAAGAGCTATGTCACAATTACAGAAAAGAAAGCATACACTTCACTCATTCTAGTGTGCTCAAAATACTTCAAAGAAAACTTGTAGGTTAAGACAAGAAAACAAGCAATAAAGAAGCATGAAAGTACTCAAGCAAATAATCAAGCAATTGTGAAATGGATATTGAATGGGCATTAGTTGATGTGCAAGAGAATTCAATGCAACAAAGAAAGTATAGAACTCACACACCAATCAATGACACATTTTGAATTTGATTTTGCATCACCTAATTGACATAAAGTGGGAAGCATGGTTGCCATGCAATTTATTCAAAGAGAGATATAAGTCGAAAATCAATCACAAAGCAAGCATGGTCCACAAAGCTTAGAAAGCTCAAAAATATGTCATTAGGTGAGCTTATGATCCAATTTCACAATCTCACAAATCTCAATGCATGAAATAGGTGATGTAAATAAAAATCAATCATAAACAAGCATCTCCTAACAAAAAATGCATTGATTATACACAATTGCCTAACAATAGATAGTGAATTCAAATTACATAGTGGATAGCTACAACATGCAATTCAAAAGATTTATAAAGCTTGAAGGCAATGTTGTGAGTACTTGGTATGCACAAAATTAAGCATGAAGAATTCAAAACCAAGTAACACTATGTAGCCTCAATAAAGAGATCCAACAATGAATATAAAAAAAATTATGCTAAAATAGCATCAAGTTAATAATAAGCAGTAATAAACAACAAACAAAATTAATAATCCAGCACTTATCGCCTAAAACAAAAATTAAGACAACTAACTAACTAACTAACACAAAGAGAAGGTGTTAGATGGTGGTTGATAGTGTTGGATGATGGTTGAAGAAGGGAAAGAAAAGAGGAGAAGATAAAAAAGAAGAGAAGTGGATAGAAGAGAAGAAAAGAAGAGAGTGAAATAGGGCAGGGGGTCACGCGTACGCGTCATGTCACGCGTATGCGTGCATGGCAGAAATGGAATGCGACGCGTACGCATCGAGGACGCGCAGGTGTGGAAGGCACAAAACAGAGGGTGACGCGTACGCGTAGGTCACGCGTACGCTTGGAAGGAATTTGTGCTCGACGCACAATTCTCGCACTCTACGCGCACAACTCTCTGGTTTTAATACTGCACCTGGAAATTTTGGGGGATCACGCGTACGCCTAAGTGACGCGTACGCGTGGGAGGTTGGAATTTTTGCAATCACGCGTACGCGTGACTGGGTGCTCTATTTTTTAAAATTTTCTAAGTTCTAGCACCAAACCAAGCATTCCAAACATCCAAACAGCTACCAAAACATCATCAAACCTTATTTGACATACTAGACTCCTAAATAAACTCAACAAACTAAGCTAAACATGAAATTAAACTTATTTTACCAGTATATACAAAAGAAAAAAGTGAAAAGATGTTACCATGGTAGGGTGTCTCCCACCTAGCACTTTTATTTATTGTCCTTAAGTTAGACTTATGGGGAGCTCTCATCAAGGAGGCTTGTGCTTGAATTCATCCTTGAACTTCCACCAATGGTTGAATCTCTAATAAGCTCTAATATTCCAAATCATTTGCATCAAGCCTTGATGGAGTTCTTCACAAGCTTGGAGCTACCAAAATTGATCCACATCTTGTAATCCGGGATCCCAAACCTTGTTTTTACACCCGTCTTCAAGTTGATCATCATAGTTCCATCTGGGTGATATGCACATAGAATTCTCATATAAGCACCCAAACATCCTCCTAGATCCAATCAATTGAGTAGCACACCAATCCTTGCTCCTAAACTTTGAGCTTCCAACCATAATGAACTAAGAATTATGATGCCAGCCACTATCATCTCTCTTATACTCTTTAACCCACAAAGCATCCTAAGTTGACCATCCATTTCTAACAAACCATATTCAAGTGGAATGAGAAAGCTAAGAGATGAGATATTTACCCACTTGAATGATGTAATAGATGATAGTGACCTAGGGAGAGATGCTTCCAATAGTCTTGATATGGCAATTTTTACTCCCGTCCGTCCTCTTTGAAAGGCTTCCACCACTTGACAAGATGCTTTAAACTCTACCTCTTGCCAAGCTTCCTCAAGTTCAAATGCTTCCTCACCAATTTTTTCTAGCTCCTCCCCATCACTCAAATCATATCTTGGAGGTTGAGTAAAATCTACCACAACATCAACTTCAAATTCAATGGGGAAGGATTCTTCAAGCTCAAAAGGATTATATGTTGATGTAAAATCATCATAGTTGGGAGGACTTGTTGCTTGTACCATCTCTTCCAATTCTTCAATCACAATATGTCATGGAGGTTATGCACTATCCTTCTTAACATCACTTTCAAACTCCATGGAAGAAGGCTCTTCAAATTGAGATTCCCAAGGGCATTCAACATCTCCTAAATATTCGACCACTTCTTCCTCTTCTTCAACAATCTCGACTTCCTCCTCTTATTGTACTTCTTGCCTCAACTCCTCTTCTTCACCTTGAAACTCCAAGTTCACTTTCTCACCATGCTCCTTGGTTGATCCTCCACATTCGTCAATGGCAGTACTTTGGTTGCATGAGCTTAGGTGGGGGCCATGTGGTTAACGACTTCAATCATGGCAGCCACAATGATTTCTAGCTTCTTTATCTCCTTTTGCTCCTCTTCTTGCTTCTGGATATAAAAGCTAACGTCTCTTTGTTATTCTTGCATGAAGGTATGGAGAATTTTATCAAATGAATGAGGTGGTGGAAGAGAGGATTCATTATTTGAGGGAAAGGTATTGTAGTTAGAAGGTAGTTCAAATTGGTGAAAGTCTTGAGGTGGTATGTAAGAAAATGGTGGTTCTTGGGAGTATTGGTATTGGAATGGTGGTGGCTCTATGTATGGTTCATATGGTTGTTGGTATGGTGGACATGGGTTAGGATCATATGGAGGTGAATGGTGGTATGGGGCTTGTGAGTAGGGTTGTTGAGGGCTATGTTGAGGATAATGAGGGTCACAACATCCATTAAGTTGGTAAGCATTAGGAGTTGGATTATACCCATAAGAAACCGGAGGAGGTTGTTGCCAAGAAGGTTGTCTACATGCTTGAGGCTCCTCCCACCTTTGATTTCCAAATCCTTGATGCAAACCTCCATTGAAGCTTTCATTTCCATTTCCTACAACATAGTTTGAACCAAACTCATAGCCAAAGTGATGAGAATTCATAGTAGAAAAGGGAAAACAAAAACAAAAACTAAGAAAGAAAGAAAACAAACTCCTAAACCAAAACTAGCAACAAGAAAAAATCAAACTATTCACAATATTTACATATGAACAATAACCAATAACAAGCACACATTGCAATTCCCTGGCAACAGCACCAAAAACTTAATAGAGACTTACCGTCGGCTTAGAAATTCTTCTCGGTTAAAGAAAAATTGCTTCGTTGCAAGTATAGTTCCAAACTGACAAATAAAGTCCAATCAAAGTTTAATTTTTGGGTTGTCACAAGTCTAACCCATTAAAAATAAATGAGAGTATTAGTCCCGGGTCGTTCTCCCTAGGAATTACAATCGATTGCCTAATTATTGGTTATGAGGTTCAAGGGGTTGGGTTGATAAAAGTGCAAGAAATTTAAATGACAAGAAATTAAAACAAACAACTAAAGATAACAATTACTAAAAAGAGGCATTCATAGCAAGGATTGAGAATCTAGGTTTTCTATCCTAATCATTAATCATAAAATGATAATTATCAAGAGCTAATCCTATTAAGTCATCTTCAATATCGGAAGAAGGTACAATGTCATCTTCAACATAGGAAGAAAGTCAAATAGGACTAGTTAATCTCAATCCAAAAGTCCTAATCAACTCACTAATTGAATTAGCAAAAGATTAGTGTCAATGGAAATAATATTAACTAACAACTCTAGATCACCAACATAAGTTGGGTATTAATGACTCAAGAGCACCTAATTTCTCTTTCCAAGGTAAGAATGCTCAAAATCTATTCTAACATCCAACCAAGTATTTTGTCAAACACTTAGAAGGCATAAAAGGAAAGCATGGTAAATTGCAAGAAATAGTAAATTCTATAACTACCCAATACAAGAAAAGTAAGAATAACAACTCAATTAAACAATAAGGAACATAAAACATTAAATTGCATTAATAAAAAATCCAAATCCAACAAGAGTGCATGAATATGAAAATAACATAAAAGGAAAATTAACAAGTAAAATTAAGAGAACAAGGATGTAGGAACAATAAATTGTAAAGAAAACTAGATGAAAGCAATAATTAAACCCTAGATCTAAGAGAGATTAACCTAATTCTACCCTAATTCTAGAGAGAAAAGGGAGCTTCTTCTCTAGAAAACTACCTAAAACATGATCCTAAGCTAATCTAATTGCTCCTTCTTGTTCCCTTTTGAATTCTGCATCAAATAGCTTCATAAACGAGTTGGATTTGGGCCTGGATGGCTCAGAAATTGCCCCCAACATGTTGCCTTTAATGAGGTCACGTGACCAGCGTCACGTGTGCGCGTGGATGATGCATGTGTGTCACTGGCAAATTTCCTCCTCGCGCGTACGCGTGGGTGACACGTGCGCGTGGCCTTGAATTCTGCAAATCCTCATTTTTTCATGAATTCTCCACTTTGTATGCTTTTCTTTTCACTTCTTCCATCCAATCCTTGTCTTATAAGCCTGAAATCACTCAACAAACATATCAAGGCATCGAATGGAATTAAAGTGAATTAAAATTAGCAATTTAAAGGTCTAAAAAGCATATTTTCACTCTTAAGCACAAATTAGGGAGAATTACAAAAGCATACTATTTCATTGATTAAATATGAGAAAAGTTGATAAAATCCACCAAATTAAACACAAGATAAACCATAAAATTGGGTTTTATGAGAGAGCTATTCCTCCCTGCAGATTTTGTGATACTTGACATGGGAGAGGATACAAATGAATCTATCATCCTAGGAAGGCCACTCTAGCCATTGGAAGAGCCCTGATAGATGTTGAGAGAGGTGAATTGGTGCTGAGGTTACATGAGGATTGGATGGTCTTTAAGGTTTTTAAACCTCCACCACCCCCTGACAAAGGAAGTACTTGCATGCAGAGTGCAATGTTGAAGCCTCCTCCCTTGGTGGAAATTCACCACCCACCAAGGAGGGAGGAGAAACCAAGAAGAAGGTACCTAAGGGCTGGAAGAACAAGAAGATTTCCACTGAAGACTTCTAACCTGGGATGAAAGTGGTGTTTGCTAGAAGTCTAGTCCTACCTCATACTATGAACAGGATCATGTCGCTTGAGCATATTGAGCTGATCCATGAGAGCACAGGGAAGAAGTTTACAGTGAGGGGGGGTGAGGATTTAAGCCTCTATGACTATCTTCCTTCTTAAGGGAGCTAACCATCAAGCTAGTGATGGTAAATAAGCACTTGTTGGGAGGCAACTGATGAGCGGATAATTTATACGCTTTTTGGCATTATTTTTAGTATGTTTTTAGTATATTTTAGTTAGTTTTTATTATGTTTTTATTAGTTTTTAAATAAAAATCATATTTCTGGACTTTACTATGAGTTTGTGTGTTTTTCTTTGATTTTAGGTATTTTCTGGCTGAAATTGAGGGATCTGAGCAAAAATATGATTCAGAGGCTGAAAAAGGATTGCAGATGTTGTTGGATTCTGACCTCCCTGCACTCGAAGTGGATTTTCTGGAGATACAAAAGCCCAATTAGCGCACTCTCAATTGCGTTGGAAAGTAGACATCCTAGGCTTTCCAGAAATATATAATAGTCCATACTTTGCTCGAGATTTGATGGTCCAAACAGGCATTCCAAATCAGCTTAAGAATTCTGGCGTCAAAACGCCAGAACTGGCACAAAAGCTGGAGTTAAACGCCCAAACTGGCACAAAAGCTGGCGTTTAACTCCAAGAAAAGTCTCTACACATGAAAGCTTCAATGCTCAGCCCAAACACACACCAAGTGGGCCCAGAAGAAGATTTCTGCATTAATTACCTATTTCTGTAAACCCTAGGCTACTAGTTCTCTATAAATAGGACCTTTTGCTATTGTATTTTCATCTTTGATTAGTCTTATGCTATCTTAGACCTTTATGGGGGCTGGCCATTCAGCCATGCCTGGACCTTTTATTCTTATGTATTCTCAACGGTGGAGTTTCTACACACCATAGATTAAGGTGTGGAGCTCTGCTGTTCTTCATGAATTAATACAAAGTACTATTGTTTTTCTATTCAACTCAAGTCTATTTCTTCTCCAAGATATTCATTCGCACCCAAGAACATGATGAATGTGATGATTATGTGACACTCATCACCATTCTCACCTATGAACGCGTGCCTGACAACCACTTCCGTTCTACATGCAAACAAGCTTGAATGTGTATCTCTTGGGTTTCTAATCTAAGATTAGAACCTTCGTGGTATAGGCTAGAATTATTGGCGGCCATTCCTGAAATCCGGAACGTCTAAATCTTGTCTGTGGTATTCTGAGTAGGATCTGGGAAGGGATGACTGTGACGAGCTTCAAACTCGCGAGTGTTGGGCGTGTGACAGACGTAAATGGATCAATAGATCCTATTCCAACATGATTGAGAACCGACAGATGATTAGCCGTGCGGTGACAGCGTGCGTATAACATTTTCACTGAGAGGACGGGAAGTAGCCATTGACAACGGTGATGCCCAACATAATGCTTGCCATGGAAAGGAGTATGAATGATTGGAAGAAGGCAATGGGAAAGCAGAGGTTCAGGAGGAACAAAGCATCTTCGTACGCTTATCTGAAATTCTCACCAATGAATTACATAAGTATCTCTATCTTTATTTTATGTTTTATTCATCTTTTAATTATTAATCCTCCATAACCATTTGAATCTGCCTGACTGAGATTTACAAGATGACCATAGCTTGCTTCAAGCCGACAGTCTCCGTGGGATCGATCCTTACTCACGTAAGGTATTACTTGGACGACCCAGTGCACTTGCTGGTTAGTTGTGCGGAATTGTGACAAAGTGTGATTCACGTTTGAGAGCTCCAAGTCTTTGGTGCCATTGTTGATGATCACAATTTCGTGCACCAAGTTTTTGGCGCCGTTGCCGGGGATTGTTCGAGTTTGGACAACTGATGGTTCATCTTGTTGCTTAGATTAGGTAATTTTACTTTTTATTTTCGAAAAATTTTTAAAATACAAAAATTTTTTTTATTTTGTTCTTTAGAGTTTTTAAGAATGAATTCTAGAGTTTCATGATGATTTGTTGAAGTCTGGCTGGCTGTGAAGCCATGTCTAATCTTATTGGACCGAGGTTTCAACTTATCATCACAAGAGCTTGTTGATTTCTATTAATTTTGCTGTTGTGAGCAATGATATACTAAAGCTTGGCTGGCCATTGGCCATGTTTAGTGTTTTGGACCAGAGCTTTCTTTGAAAGCTTGGCTGGCTAGTAAGCCATGTCCAATTCCTGGACCGGAGTCTTAGACTAGCATTGCAATGATTCCTGGAACTCTTATTAAAAATTTTGAATCCCTTTCTTCTCCACTCAATTTTCGCAAAATCACAAAAAAATTTATAAAACCATAAAAATAAACAATATTTTATGTTTCTTGTTTGAGTCTAATATCAATTTTTAAGTTTGGTGTCAATTGCATGTTTTTATTCTTCTTGCATTTTTCGAATATATGCATTATGTTCTTCATTGATCTTCAAGTTGTTCTTGATGATTTCAGTGCTCTGATCTTTAATTTCTCTTATTTTGTGTCTTTTGTTGTTTCCTATATGCATTTTCAAATTGTTATAGTCCTTAGTATACAAACTTCTAAGTTTGGTGTCTTGCATACATTGTTTATTTGATCTTAGTTGCATTCTTTTATTATTGTTTCTCATCATTTAAAAATTCAAAAAAATTTTTTTAATTGTCTTTTCAAGTCAATAACACAGAAAATTGAAGATTCAGAGCATTCAGCAGAGGAATTACACAGAAAAAGCTGGGCGTTCAAAACGCCCAGTGAAGAAGGAAAACTGGCATTTAAACGCCAGCCAGGGTACCTGGCTGGGCGTTAAATGCCCAAAAAGGTAGGATTTTGGGAGTTAAACGCCAGAATGGATGCCATTCTGGGCGTTTAACGCCAGGAAGACACTAGAGGGAAGATTTTGTTTTTAATTCAAATCTTTTTCAAATATTCATAATTTTTCAAAATCAATTTTTTTTTTCAAATCATATCTTTTCAAAATCAATTTCTTTTCAATTTTTTTTATTACTATTTTCGAAAATCCTTGCCACAATTAGTGATTCAATTCAAAATTTTCTAGTTGTTACTTGCCTATTAAGAAAGGATCAAAAGTTTTAATTCTAGAATCATATCTTCTAATTTCTTGTTAGTCAAGTAATCAACTTTAATTTTAAAACTTTCCTTTTTCTATTTGATTTTCAATCATATCTTCTTAATCATATCTTTTCAATCACATCTTTTTCAAAATTAAGTTTCAATCATATCTTTTTGATTTCTAATTTCAAAATCTTTTTCAAAAATCACTTAATTTCTTTCCCAATCTTAATTTTCGAAAAACCTTTACCAAATTTTCAAAATTTCTTTTAATTATTTCAAAATCTTTTACTTTAATTTCAAAAATTCTTTCCCTCTTCTCACATCCTTCTATTTATGGATTAACACTCCTCCACTATCAACAATTCGAACTCTACCCCTCTTGATAAGTTCGAATTCTTCTCTTTCTATTTTTCTTTTCCTCTGACACCTCAAGGAATCTCTATACTGTGACATAGATGATTCCATACTTTCTTCTTATCTCTTTCAAATGAGCAGGAGTAAGGACAAAGACATTCTGGTTGAGGCTGATCCTGAACCCGAAAGGACCTTGAAGAGAAAGCTGAGAGAAGCTAAAGTACAACTTTCTGTAGAGGACCTAACAGAGCTTTTCAAACAAGAAGAAGCCATGGCAGTCGAAAACACCAACAATGCAAGGAAGGTTCTTGGTGACTTTACTGCACCTACTCCTGACTTCTACGGGAGAAGCATCTCTATCCCTTCCATTGGAGCAAACAATTTTGAGCTTAAGCCTCAATTAGTTTCTCTAATGCAACAGAATTGCAAGTTTCATGGACTTCCATTAGAAGATCCTCATCAGTTCTTAGCTGAATTCTTACAAATCTGTGACACTGTCAAGACTAATGGGGTTGATCCTGAGGTTTACAGACTTATGCTCTTCCCTTTTGCTGTAAGAGACAGAGCTAGGACATGGTTGGACTCACAACCTAAAGAAAGCCTGAACTCTTGGGAAAAGCTAGTTAATGCCTTCTTGGCAAAGTTCTTTCCACCTCAAAAATTGAGCAAGCTTAGAGTGGAAGTCCAAACCTTCAGACAGAAGGAATGTGAATCCCTCTATGAAGCATGGGAAAGATACAAGCAATTGATCAGAAGGTGTCCTTCTGACATGCTTTCAGAATGGAGCATCATAGGTATCTTCTATGATAGTCTGTCTGAACTGTCCAAGATGTCATTGGACAGCTCTGCTGGAGGATCTCTTCATCTGAAGAAGACGTCTGCAGAAGCTTAGAAACTCATTGAAATGGTTGCAAATAACCAATTCATGTACACTTCTGAAAGGAACCCTATGAATAATGGGATAAGTCAGAAGAAAGGAGTTCTTGAGATTGATACTCTGAATGCTATACTGGCTCAGAACAAAATATTGACTCAACAAGTCAATATGATTTCTCAGAGTCTGTCTGGAATGCAAGCAGCAACAGGCAGTACCAAAGAAGTTTCATTTGAAGAAGAAACTTATGATCCTGAGAACCCAGCAATGGAAGAGGTGAATTACATGGGAGATTCCTATGGAAACACTTACAATCCTTCATGGAGAAATCATCCAAATCTCTCATGGAAGGACCAACAGAGGCCTCAACAAGGCTTCAATAACAATAATGGTGGAAGAAACAGGTTTAGCAATAACAAGCATTTTCCATCATCTTCTCAGCAACAGACAGAGAATTCTAAGCAAAGCCACTCTGACTTAGCAACTGTAGTCTCTGATCTAATTAAAATCACTCAAAGTTTCATGACTAAAACAAGGTCCTCCATTAGAAATTTGGAGGCACAAGTAGGTCAGCTGAGTAAGAAAGTTACTGAACTCCCTCCTAGTACTCTTCCAAGCAATACAGAAGAGAATCCAAAAGGAGAGTGCAAGGCCGTCAACATGACCCACACGGCCGAACCTGGAGAGGAGGAAGAGGCAGTGATCTCCACTGAGGAAGACCTCAATGGATGTCCACTGGCCTCCATGGAGTTCCCTAATGAGAAACCATGAGAATCTGAGGCTCACACAGAGACCATAGAGATTCTATTGAATTTACTTCTACCATTCATGAGCTCTAATGAGTATTCTTCCTCTGAAGAGGATAAAGATGTTACTGAAGAGCAAGTTGCTAAGTACCTTGGAGCAATCATGAAACTAAACGCCATGTTATTTGGTAATGAGACTTGGGAGAATGAACCTCCATTGCTCACTAAAGAACTGGATGACTTGACTAGGCAGAAATTACCTCTGAAGAGACAAGATCCTGAGAAGTTCTCAATACCTTGTACCATAGGCACCATGACCTTTGAGAAGGCTCTGTGTGACCTAGGGTCAAGTATAAACCTCATGCCTCTCTCTATAATGGAGAAGCTAGGGATCATTGAGGTACAAGCTGCAAAAATCTCACTGGAGATGGCAGACAATTCAAAGAAACAGGCTTATGGACTTGTAGAGGATGTCTTGGTAAAGGTTGAAGACTACTACATCCCTGCTGATTTCATAATCCTAGAGACTGGGAAGTGTATGGATGAATCCATCATCTTTGGCAGACCCTTCCTAGCCACAGCAAAAGCTGTAATTAATGTTGATAGAGGAGAATTGATCATTCAAGTGAATGAAGACTCCCTTGTGTTTAAAGCTTAAGGATATCCCTCTGTAACCATGGAGAGGAAGCATGAAGAGCTTCTCTCAATACAGAGTCAGACAGAGCCCCCACAGTCAAACTCTAAGTTTGGTGTTGGGAGGTTCCAACATTGCTCTAAACATCTGTGAGGCTCCATGAGGGCCCACTGTCAAGCTATTGACATTAAAAGAAGCGCTTGTTGGGAGGCAACCCAATCTTTAATTATCTATGTTAAATTTCTATTTTCTTTTGTTATTTTATGTTTTCTGTAGGTTGATGATCATGTGAAGTCACAAAAATAATTGAAAAAGCAAAAATAGACTGAAAAATAGAATGAAAAATAGAACACCCTGGAAGAGAGGCTTACTGGCGTTTAAACGCCAGTAAGGGTAGCAGAATGGGCGTTAAACACCCAGTCTGGCACTATTCTGGGCGTTTAACGCCAGAAATGGGCACCAGACTGGCGTTTAACGGGCAAGAAGCTGGCATTAAACGCCAGAAACGGACATCAGCCTGGTGTTTAACGCCAGGATTGGCAGAAAGGGGCATTTTTGCACGCCACTTGGTGCAGGGATGAGATATCCTTGACACCTCAGGATCTGTGGACCCCACAGGATCCCCACCTACCCCACCTCTCTCTCTCTTCTTCAACCATTCACCAATCACCTCAATACCTCTTCCCCAAAAACCCTTCACCTATCAAATCCCACAATTCTCTTCACCACTCACATCCATCCTTCATAAAACCCCACCTACCTCACCATTCAAGTTCAAACCACTTTCCCACCCAAACCCACCCATAATGGCCGAACCATTCCCCCTCTCCACTCTTATATAAACCCATCTTCACTCCTTCATTTTCACACAACATACACACTACTTCTCCCCCTTGGCCGAAACACTAAGCCCCCTCCATCTCCTCTATTTCTTCTTCTTCTACTCTCTTCTTTCTTCTTTTGCTCGAGGACGAGCAAACCTTCTAAGTTTGGTGTGGTAAAAGCGTTACTTTTTATTTTTCCATAACCATTTATGGCACCTAAGGCCGGAGAAACCTCTAGAAAGAGGAAAGGGAAGGCAAAAGCTTCCACCTCCGAGTCATGGGATATAGAGAGATTCATCTCAAGGTTGCACCAAGACCACTTCTATGAAGTTGTGGCCAAGAAGAAGGTGATCCCCGAGGTCCCTTTCAAGCTCAAAAAGGGTGAATATCCGGAGATCCGACATGAGATTCGAAGAAGAGGTTGGGAAATTCTCACCAACCCCATTCAACAAGTCGGAATCTTAATGGTTAGAGAGTTCTATGCCAATGCATGGATCACCAAGAACCATGATCAAAGTGTGAACCCGGACCCAAAGAATTGGCTTACAATGGTTCGGGAAAAATGCTTAGATTTTAGTCCGGAGAATGTAAGGTTGGCATTCAACTTGCCCATGATGCAAAGAGATGCACACCCCTACACTAGAAGGGTCAACTTTGATCAAAGGTTGGACCAAGTCCTCATAGACATTTATGAAGAGGGCGTTCAATGGAAGAGAGATTCAAGAGGAAAGCCGGTTCAACTAAGAAAGCATGACCTCAAGCCCGTGGCTAGGGGATGGTTGGAGTTTATCCAACGCTCAATCATTCCCACTAGCAACTGGTCTGAAGTTACTATAGACCGAGCCATCATGATTCATAGCATCATGACTATAGAGGAAGTAGAAGTTCATGAGGTTATATCCCAAGAACTCTACAAGGTGGCAGACAAGTCCTCTACTTTGGCAAGGTTAGCCTTCCCTCATCTCATTTGTCACCTCTGCAATTCAGCTAGAATTGACATAGAGGAAGACACCCTTATTGATGAGGACAAGCCCATCACTAAGAAAAGGATGGAGCAAATAAGAGAACCTCACCATGAGCATGAGGAAATTCCTCATCATGAAATCTATGAGATACCTCAAGAGATGCATTTTCCTCTACAAAACTATTGGGAGAAAATCAACACCTCCCTAGGAGAATTAAGTTCCAACATGGGACAACTAAGGGTGGAGCACCAAGAGCATTCTATCCTCCTCCATGAAATTAGAGAAGACCAAAGAGTTATGAGAGATGAGCAACAAAGGCAAGGAAGAGACATTGAGGAGCTCAAGCACTCCATAAGATCTTCAACAGGAAGAACAAGCCGCCATCATTAAGGTGGACCCGTTCTTTAATTTCCTTGTTCTTTATTTTCTGTTTTTCGAAAATTATGCCTTATATCTATTTATGTTTGTGTCTATATTACATGATCACTACTGTCTAAGTGTCTATGCCTTAAAGATATGAAAATGAATTCATCACCTTTCTTAAATGAAAAATGTTTTTAATTGAATACGAAAAAGAAGTACATGAATTTCGAATTTTAAAACAGTTTAATTATTTTGATGTGGTGGCAATAATTCTTGTCTTCTGAATGAATGCTTGAACAGTGCATATTTTTGAATTTGATTGTTTATGAATGTTAAAATTGTTGGCTCTTGAAAGAATGATAGAAAAAGGAGAAATGTTATTTGATAATCTGAAAAATCATAAAATTAATTCTTGAAGAAAAAAAAAAAGCAGTGAGAAGCTTGTGGAAAAAAAAAAGAAAAGCAAGCAGAAAAAGCCAGTAACCCTTTAAACCAAAAGGCAAGGGAAAAATAAAAGGATCCAAGGCTTTGAGCATCAGTGGATAGGAGGGCCCACAGGAATAAAATCCTGGCCTAAGCGGCTAAACCAAGCTGTCCCTAACCATGTGCTTGTGGCGTGAGGGTGTCAAGTGAAAACTTGAGACTGAGCGGTTAAAGTCGTGGTCCAAAAGCAAAAAGAGTGTGCTTAAGAGCTCTGGACACCTCTAATTGGGGACTTTAGCAAAGTTGAGTCACAATCTGAAAAGGTTCACCCAGTTATGTGTCTGTGGCATTTATGTATCCGGTGGTAATACTGGAAAACAAAATGCTCTGGGTCACGGCCAAGACTCATAAAGTAGCTGTGTTCAAGAATCAACATACTTAATTAGGAGAATCAATAACACTATCTAAATTCTGAGTTCCTATAGAAGCCAATCATTCTGAACTTCAAGGGATAAAGTGAGATGCCAAAACTGTTCAGAAGCAAAAAGCTAAAAGCTCCGCTCATCTAATTAATACTGATCTTCATAGATGTTTTTGGAATTTATTGTACATTCTATTCTTTTTATCCTATATGATTTTCAGTTTCTTGGGGACAAGCAACAATTTAAGTTTGGTGTTGTGATGAGCGGATAATTTATACGCTTTTTGGCATTGTTTTTAGTATGTTTTTAGTATATTTTAGTTAGTTTTTATTATGTTTTTATTAGTTTTTAAATAAAAATCACATTTCTAGACTTTACTATGAGTTTGTGTGTTTTTCTGTGATTTTAGATATTTTCTGGCTGAAATTGAGGGACCTGAGCAAAAATCTGATTCAGAGGCTGAAAAAGGACTGCAGATGCTGTTGGATTCTGACCTCCCTGCACTCGAAGTGGATTTTCTGGAGCTACAGAAGCCCAATTGGCGCGCTCTCAATTGCGTTGGAAAGTAGACATCCTGAAATCACAGAAAAACACACAAACTCATAGTAAAGTCCAGAAATGTGATTTTTATTTAAAAACTAATAAAAACATAATAAAAACTAACTAAAATATACTAAAAACATACTAAAAACAATGCCAAAAAGCGTATA